>NC_092712.1:278043282-278347542 GCF_047496885.1 Scyliorhinus torazame
GCACCACATGCCAGTACCCATACCAGCCGCCATGGCTGGGTAACCTGTCTACTGAGGCCACCACCCCCTGGGCTGCATGCGTTGGACTGTCTATCACTGTCGTTTTCTGTCCGTCCGTTCCCCCGCCCCTCCCCCCCCCCACACCAGGAGAAGGCCGCGCACAACTACTGGAAGCAGGAGAAGACAAGAGGGGGACTGCCAGATCTGTGGCCTCTCACCGTGGCCGAGCAGAGGGTCCTGGACATGGTCGGCAGCCCGGAGGAAAGGGAGGACGCAGATGTGGAGCTTTGCCGTGGGCGAGGAAGTGAGACCCTGCTTTGTTGTGGTTCCAAGTTATATGTGTACCATTTCCCCTCCCAACTCCTCCAACACTCGCACCCCCACACCAATACCACCAGGCCCCACCTCCATTCTCACGCCCACCCGCCCCAGCCGGCGGTCTAATCACGCCTTGTCGTGTCTTGCAGGAGGTGATAGGGCGGGTCCATCTGGCATCCCCCCCCACCTCCAGCAAGTGCCACAGCTGGGGATCCCCGTGAGCTGAGCAGCGATGGGAACAGCTCGGATGCCAACCCTCTACCCGAGACTCAGGTGACCCCGGAGCCCGGGTTGGAGAATGACACGGATTTCCCATCACAGCTGTCTCCAACATCCCAGAGACACTCACCTCATTGGGCATTTCAGTGCAGAGGCTCCTGGGACACTATCTGGTGCGCACCACACAGTTGACCCGGTACAGCAGTTGGATGTAGGGGCACCCGAAAGGGAGAACAGTCGGAGGGCAGGCCGATCCCAGGGACTAGCTGTTGTCCAGATGGGCCTCGAGCTTCTGAAACTAACAGTCCCATCCATAATGGAGATGTAGTTACAGAACCAGGGACTGCACGATGGCGAGCATCCAGCACCTGCAGTTGGAGGAGTCCAACCACTTGCAGGAGGTGGTGCTGACAATGCATGCCACCCAGGCCAAATCTACACGGGTGCGGTCCACCGTGGAGCATTGGGGGCAATGGTTTTGGCTGTAGATTAGCATGTCCAACGCCTGGGACATTCTGTGCAGGCGCCGGCCGAGGCCCAGGACAGAGTTACCGCCACACAGGCAACCATGACACAGAGCCACATGGACATCGCAGCAGCGTTGGGCGTGGCCCAGTCACACCTGGCCATGGCTGGGAACGTCGGTAGCATTACCTAGGCATTGGGCAATGTGCCGCAGACACAGAGGGAGGTGGCCAAATCCCAAAGGGAGATGGCGCATTCACTGGTTGATGTGACAGAAACCCAGAAAGTGGTGGCACAGTCACAGCCCATGCTGGTGACTCCCGCAGGGTAGGTGCCGGATCATCGCAGCATCACAGACTCCCCTCCCCCCATCCCTAGGCGCATCTGGCGGGCAGCGGGCAGAATGCACTGGCACCACACCACTGTGGCCACCACCCGAGCAGCAGCCGGGCCCATCCAGGCCCGGTCGCCTGCAGAATACCCCCGCCAAACTGGGCCCCAGGTTGCAGGGCGGGAATCACAGAGGGCAGCCTCCACTCCTGCTGTACCGTCTGGGGATCCACCTAGATGTAGCGTTAAGGGCCGTAAGGCCAGGACGTTAGAAACTAGTTCAGTTGGCACGGGTGCAGGGTACTGTTTAGTTATACGGGCTAGGCACAAATCTGTATTTATTTGTTCACATTAAACACCTGTTGCCACCGTTATAACCTGCTTTGGTGCCCTGTCTGATGGGTGTGAGGGATGGGCTGGTCTGGGCTGGCTTGGTGGTGGGGGAGAACAGACAAGACGGGGAAGGGGGGGAAATGGGCTACCCTTTGGGTGGCCCGGGCTCCCCAGTTCCCACTCCCAACCATCCCACCACCGCAACCCCAAGGATCCGATGGGACCATGTGATGGAATGGCCAGCTCGCATGCAGAGATCACCCAGGTGGACGGTGGAAAGTGCGACCATGGCAGGGGTCAGACGTCATCATACGATGCAGAGCAACAGAGCTCATTGGAAAGCGGGTTGTCATCATCCTCCATCCCATGGACCAGACCTGGTGATACTGTCAACCCAGGGCCCCCACCCATAGTGCGACAGGTATGTATCATGGAGGGGTGTGGGGATCATAGCATTTACAGTGCAGAAGGGGGTCATTCGGCCCATAGAGTCTGCACTACCCCTTGCAAAGAGCACCCTACTTAAGCCCACGCATCCACCCTAACCTCATAACCCAGTCACCCCATCTCACCACTAAGGGCGATTTATCATGGCCAATCCACCTAACCTGCACATCTTTGGACTGTGGGAGGAAACCGAGCACCCGGAGGAAACCCACATAGACATGGGGAGAACCTGGGACCCTGGCGCTGTGAAGCAACTGTGCTAACCACTGTCCATGCCGCTGGCCCCTCCAACACCCCTGTAGTCGGAGAACCTGGAGGCGATCAGAGCATCCCGTGTGCATTGGACCTAGTGCACGCGTCATGCTGCATGGGCTTCGGTGTAGCGGGTCTCCGTGTCGGTCTGTGGCCTCCGGAAACGCAGTGGATAACCGCTGCCACCAACAAACCAACCCCCCTGCTGGGGGATGGCATCTCGAACATGTCAGGAATCGTCGAGTGTGCAAGGATGAAGGCATCGTGCACACTGCCCTGATACTGGGCACAGATGTGCATGATGCGCATCTGATGGTCACATATTAGCTGCACGTTCATCGAGTGAAACCCCTTTTGGATTGTGTAGAGCGGCCTGCTATCTGCAGGTGTCCGTAGGGGGACATGCATCTCGTTGATCACCCCCTGGATCCGAGGCATCCAGTCGATGGTGGCGAACCCTGCTGTCCGGGCATCCTGATGGGCTCAGTCCACATTGAAGTGGTGTACAGAGGCGCCTGGGCATATAGGGTCTCCGTGATGGCACTGATGCCTGTGAGGACCCCGACAGGTCCCCACTCGGCGCCTGGGAGAACACTGTTGCATAAAGGTTCAGGGCGACCGTCACCTTGACAGACACTGGGAGCAGGTGTCCTCCCACATACCCCCGCGATGCCAGGTGTGCCATCATCTGCCAGATATGTTGCACTGTCCCCTGCTCAGCCGGAGCCTTCAAAGGCATGCCCAGTCCGGCAGGTCCTCGAATGACAGGCAGTGCCGGTACACACGAGGCCTCATGCGGCGCCTCCTCCTCCTCAGCTGTTTGTTGGATCGATCTCCATCCTGAGTGGCTGCCACCTGTTCCTCTGAGGCACGCTACAGGAACAGCTGCATACTCCTCCTCGAACAGATGCAGCTCGTATTGCCACAGGGCAAGCTCCAGGGCTGCGGCAACGAGCAGGAAGGCTACCTTTGCTGATTGAATTCCAATATCCATTGTCTGCAAGGGGTAAAAGGCCTTCATGTTAGCATGGTGCATACCCCCCCCCCCTGTATCCAACCAGGTCTGCCAAGCTGCATGGCGGGCCAGGTTCGCACTGCGGCCTCTGCACGCCCCCCCCCCCCCCCCACAGTGGCCGGCACCGTGGGAGCCTCTGGTCCTGCTGCCCATCCTTGATGCCAGGAGTATCACAGAATCATAGAATTTACAGAGCAGAAGGAGGCCATTCAGTCCATTGTCTCTGCACCGGCCCTTGGAAAGAGCACCCTACTTAAACCCATGCCTCCACCGTATCCCCCTTAACCCCACCTATCCTTTTTGGACACTAAGGGCAATTTCTCATGGCCAATCCACCTAACCTGCACATCTTTGGACTGTGGGAGGAAACCAGAGAACACAAGTGCAGCCACAGGGAGAATGTGCAGACTCCACACAGTGACCCAAGTCGGGAATCGAACCTGGGACCTAGGAGCCGTGAAGCAACTGTGCTAACCACTGTGCTACTGTTGGCTGGCATTGCCCCTGCCAGCGGTAGGCACTGCAACCCTTTAAGAGGCTACTGTGGGTGTTGCCCTGGATGGGCCACCGGCAGGTGGGGGGGCAGGCCCATTCAGTCGGTGTTGCTGTGCAGAACCAGGGTGGGTGGTTAGTGGGGTGGGCAGCAAGATGGCTTCCTTGCAGGCCACAGTAATGGTAGTCCAGCCCGGACACCGCCCCAATCCTGTGGAGAGTCACTCCGGCCACTCGGCCTGTTCACCCCCCACCCCTGGCATGGGGCCCCCCACCCCAGCCAGTGTCCAGCTTGGCAGCCCACAGTCACTCTTCTCCATGTTCTGCCTCCTCCCTCTCTCCCTCAGCTGCCACCACGCTGGTTTCACGATTTCCAAAAGCACAAGTGAACCGTTCCGTCAGGAGCTCGGCCCATCGAAGGCGGAGAATCGCGGAGGTACTGGAGAATACCGGGTCGGGCACCCTTAATGATATGCAAAAGGTGTTTACTGTACATGCGTTCTATAACGCATTGATGCCGCTGTCATGGTGATGGAGAACTGCAATTTTGGCGTCGGAACCGACTCTCTGCCCCACCGTGTTTCCCAATTCCATGTCGGCTAACGGAGAATCCCATCTCCAATCTTTTGTATTTAATTCCCCTCACAATAAACAATAACATTCTCATCGCTTTCCTAATTATTTGCAATATCTGCATGCACGCTAGCCTCTTGTGATTCATGCACTCGGGTCACCCAGATCCCTTTGCACCTCAGAGACTGCAATATTTCACCTTAAAAATAAGCTTCTTTTATAATCTTGCTGCCAAAATGGACAAGTTCACATTTGCCCACATACTTCATTTGCCAGTTTTGTTCCCACTCAACCTACCTACACCCCTTTCCTCAATCTGTCCCCACTCCCTCTATCCACTCCCTTCCTTTACCTTTCCTTCCTCCCTCTCCCACCCTTGGTCGAGATCTCCACCTTTCACTGATTCACTTGCCTTCTCTTTCCTTTCCTCACCTCCTTTCATCTCCATGTTATCCTCCTCCGCCCTCTTTCCTCACACACCCTCTCTCCTACGTTCCTTTACTTCCTCCTCTTTCGCATTCCCACTCTCACCATGACTGATCCAGGACAGACCGAAGAACATTTCTAGCCACATGCTCCTCTCTTCAAGCCTTCCAGTCTTCAACATAACGCCGCGAGCTCCCACGGCTTCCCGCCCAAACTGTCGCGCTCGCGCCGCAGAGAGAACACGGTGCATGGTTCTACTGACGTGAAGGTGCGCGGTCTCGTGCAGAGGCGAGGTAACGTGTTCAGCGTCGCATTGGGATTGGTCCAATTGATCAGGGTGGGCGGGGGATATGGGCGCCGGGCGGGGTCTCCGATATGGGCGGGGCCGGTGTGTCCTCGCGGAGCGGGGTCTTGCCCCGCCCAGCGAGAGCGCGATGTTGTCCCCATGGCGACCAGAGTGAGGGGCGGGGCTGGAATTTAAAACTCGGCAGTTGGCAACAAAAAGGATCAATGCCGAAGATGAATGTGTTAAAAGCTGTTTCCAGCTGGGTCTTGACTGGTAATTGGAGAATTGATTTGGAATTGTTAATTCGAAAATGCTAGGATGCTGCATGAATTCGTGCTCCCAGGACTGAGACTGTTAGAAAAACAGAAATTGATGGTAAATGTCAGCATCTGTGGAGAGAGAAAAACAATTAATGTTTCAATTCCATATGACTCTTCAGGCGAGAGAGGCAGAAATGTGATGCCGTTTGTATTGGTGTCGAAGGAAGGAGCAACATCGGGCAGGGACAGGTGGGGAGCTCAGGAGAGATTTGACAGAAATGTCATGGGCAAAAGACAAAATTAAATGTGAATGGTGGTAATTGTGGGAATGAGGGTTTCCTTTTCATTGGACACTGGCATCAGTTTTGGGACGGGGGGACCTATACCGTTGGGATGGTCTCCACCTGAACCGAGCTGGGACCAGTGTTCTGGCGAAAAGAGTAAATAGGGTGGTCAGTAGGACTTTAAACTAAAGATTGGGGGGGGAAGGGAAAGTCAGGGAACCAAGAGGTGAAGTAATCAGTGGGAAGCGTAGCTGCTTAGGAATACAAAAAAGCACGAAAAGACAGAACTCAGGAGAGGTTACAATAGTCCCCATCCCACAAAATATGACACAGTGTATGGAAAGGCTCAGTAAACCAAGGTCCATCACACTAAGAAAACAAAAAGGGACGGTCAATAGAGAATTAAAGGTGCTATATTTAAATGCGCGCAGTGTACGGAACAAGGTGGATGAGCTTGTGGCCCAGATTGTGACTGGCAGGTATGATGTGGTAGGCATCACAGAGACATGGTTGCAGGGGGTTCAGGACTGGCATTTAAACATCCAGGGATTCACAACCTATCGAAAAGACAGAGGTGGGCAGAGGGGGCGGGGTTGCCTTGTTAATTAGGAATGAAATTAAATCAATAGCACTAAACGACATGGGGTCGGATGATGTGGAGTCTGTGTGGGTAGAGTTGAGGAACCACAAAGGCAAAAAAACCATAATGGGAGTTATGTACAGGCCTCCTAACAGTGGTCAGGACCAGGGGCACAAGATGCACCACAAAATAGAAAGTGCATGTCAGAAAGGCAAGGTCGCAGTGATCATGGGGGACTTTAATATGCAGGTGGACTGGGTAAATAATACTGCCAGTGGGCCCAAGGAAAGGGAATTCATTGAATGTTTACAGGAGGGCTTTTTGGAACAGCTTGTGATGGAGCCCACGAGGGAACAGGCCATTCTGGACTTAGTGTTATGTAATGAGCCAGACTTGATTAAAGATCTTAAAGTAAGGGCGCACTTAGGAGGCAGTGATCATAATATGGTTGAATTCAATCTCCAATTTGAAAGAAAGAAGGTAGAATCAGATGTAAAGGTGTTACAGTTAAATAAAGGTAACTACAGGGGCATGAGGGAGGAACTGACGAAAATCGACTGGGAGCAGACCCTAGTGGGAAAGACAGTAGAACAGCAATGGCAGGAGTTTCTGGGAGTAATTGAGGACACAGTACAGAGGTTCATCCCAAAGAAAAGAAAGGTTATCAGAGGGGGGATTAGGCAGCCATGGCTGACAAAGAAAGTTAGGGAATGCATCAAAGCAAAAGAGAAAGCCTATAATGTGGCAAAGAGTAGTGGGAAGTCAGAAGATTGGGAAGGCTACAAAAACAAACAGAGGATAACAAAGAGAGAGATAAGGAAAGAGAGGATCAAATTTGAAGGTAGGCTAGCTAGTAACATTAGGAATGATAGTAGAAGTTTATTTAAATACATTAAAAACAAACGGGAGGCAAAAGTTGACATTGGGCCGCTCCAAAATGACGCTAGTAATTTTGTGATGGGAGACAAGGAAATAGCCAAGGAACTGAATAAGTACTTTGCGTCAGTCTTCACAGTAGAAGACATGAGTAATATCCCAACAATTCCGGAGAGTCAGGGGACAGAGTTGAATATGGTAGCCATCACAAAGAAGAAAGTGCTAGAGAAACTAAGAGGTCTAAAAATTGACAAATCTCCAGGCCCAGATGGGCTACATCCTAGAGTTCTAAAGGAGATAGCTGAAGAAATAGTGGAGGCGTTGGTGATGATGTTTCAACAGTCACTGGAGTCAGGGAAAGTACCAGAGGATTGGAAAATCGCTGTTGTAGCCCACCTGTTCAAGAAGGGAACAAGGAAAAAGATGGAAAATTATAGGCCAATTAGCCTAACCTCGGTTGTTGGCAAGATTCTAGAATCCATTGTTAAGGATGAGATTTCTGAATTCTTGGAAGTGCAGGGTCGGATTAGGACAAGTCAGCATGGATTTAGTAAGGGGAGGTCGTGCCTGACAAACCTGTTAGAGTTCTTTGAAGAGATAACAAATAGGTTAGACCAAGGAGAGCCAATGGGTGTTATCTATCTTGACTTCCAAAAGGCCTTTGATAAGGTGCCTCATGGGGGACTGCTGAGTAAAATAAGGGCCCATGGTATTCGAGGCAATGTACTAACATGGATTGACGATTGGCTGTCAGGCAGAAGGCAGAGAGTTGGGATAAAAGGTTATTTTTCGGAATGGCAACCGGTGACGAGTGGTGTCCCGCAGGGTTCAGTGTTGGGGCCACAGCTGTTCTCTTTATATATTAACGATCTAGATGACGGGACTGAGGGCATTCTGGCTAAGTTTGCCGATGATACGAAGATAGGTGGAGGGGCTGGTGGTATGGAGGAGGTGGGGAGGCTTCAGAAAGATTTAGGAGAGTTGTCCAAGAAATGGCTGATGAAATTCAATATGGGCAAGTGCGAGGTCTTGCACTTTGGAAAAAAGAATAGAGGCGTGGACTATTTTCTAAACGGTGACAAAATTCATAATGCTGAAGTGCAAAGGGACTTGGGAGTCCTAGTCCAGGATTCTCTAAAGGTAAACTTGCAGGTTGAGTCCGTAATTAAGAAAGCAAATGCAATGTTGTCATTCATCTCAAGAGGCTTGGAATATAAAAGCAGGGATGTACTTCTGAAGCTTTATAAAGCATTAGTTAGGCCCCATTTAGAATACTGTGAGCAATTTTGGGCCCCACACCTCAGGAAGGATATACTGGCACTGGAGCGGGTCCAGCGGAGATTTACACGGATGATCCCAGGAATGGTAGGCCTAACATACGATGAACGTCTGAGGATCCTGGGATTATATTCATTGGAGTTTAGGAGGTTGAGGGGAGATCTAATAGAAACTTACAAGATAATGAATGGCTTAGATAGGGTGGATGTAGGGAAGTTGTTTCCATTAGCAGGGGAGACTAGGACCCGGGGGCACAGCCTTAGAATAAAAGGGAGTCACTTTAGAACAGAGATGAGGAGAAATTTCTTCAGCCAGAGAGTGGTGGGTCTGTGGAATTCATTGCCACAGAGGGCGGTGGAGGCCGGGACGTTGAGTGTCTTTAAGACAGAGGTTGATAAATTCTTGATTTCTCGAGGAATTAAGGGCTATGGAGAGAGAGCGGGTAAATGGAGTTGAAATCAGCCATGATTGAATGGTGGAGTGGACTTGATGGGCCGAATGGCCTTACTTCCACTCCTATGTCTTATGGTAAAGACTAAAGAATAATGATAATAATCACTTATTGTCACAAGTAGGCTTCAATTAAGTTACTGTGCAAAGCCCCTAGTCGCCACATTCCGGTGCCTGTTCAGGGAGGCCGGTATGCTCATAGTGACATAAAAGAAAGATAGCAGAATGCGCTAATAGGAGAACCAGGATCAAGCAGTCTGTGAAAAGATAACTTAAGAACAAGTGACAGATGACCCTGTGAGGGAGGGTGGGTGGAGTGTGTTACGTTCCTTGTTTTGTTCTTCAAGATAGCTAAAGATGTAGCATTGACAAAGAACATAAAACGATATGTTTAAATCAAAACTAATTTATTTTACACTACTTAACTTGATTTGGTTCGCACACTCTACTGAGTAAAAGTTAACAAAATAATAGTACTGAATGTACACTCTAACTCAACCTCACACTATCCTTCTACATTGAGTTCTCCATCAGCTTCTCCCAGCATGTCTAGAGATGCAGCCTTTTATAAGACTACTCAGTGATGCCATCTGGTGTTGATATAAATGAACATCATTTTGTTAACCCTTTACTATACTTGGACCATACATATCATTACAGGGTGTGAATGGGAAAACTTGCACTGACAAAAAAGGGTCAAGATGGAGGATAGAGTTCATGATCTCAAGTTTTTGATCTCAATGTTAAACCCAGAGGGCTGTAGAGTGCTTAATGGGAGGATGAGGTTCTGTTACTGCCGTTGTGTTGGGCTTTTCTGGAACATTGCAGCAGGTCAAGGATGAACAAGTGGACATGAGAGCAAGATGGTGAGTTGAAATAGCAAGTGACAGGAAGGTAGAGGTCATGCTTCCAGACTGAACAAAGTGTTCCGCAAAGCGATCACCCAATCTTCATTTAGTCTTCCCAATGTAGAGGACACCGCATTGAGAGCAGCAAATAACAGTAGATCAAATTGAAGGAGGTGCAAGTGGAACACTGATTCACCTGAAAGGTGTGCTTGGGGCTTTGGACGATGAGGAGGTAAAATGGCAGATGCTGCACCTTCTGCAATTGCTGGGAAAAAGGGATGAGGAGTTGTGAGCTATGGAGTGGACTACGAGGTCACAGAGGAAACAGTCTGTATTTGACATGGGGGTGAGAGGATCACCAAATCTCTAACTAACAAGCATTTCATGTCACTTGAAGAAAGTTTTACAGTTTTTTATGAGTGACAGAGACAAACCGGAATTGTTACAGAATGCGTCTGCTTTAACTCACTTGACTGATTTCATTCGTCTCACCATTTATAAACAGTGTGAACATATGTTGCTAAATATTCAGTGATCTGAAAGATTCAGTCAAAACAGGAAAGGAAACTGTTCTAATGTACTATGCTCATTGATTCTTGCAATTTGACAAAGAGGCCTTATACATAGCGCCGATACTCAGAAAGCTGGTCGGCAAAAAGGGCTTTGCCAAGGCCCTGGAGGTGGACCGTACCCACAGGTCACTTCAGCAGTGGCCCAGAGCTGGGAATCCTCAACAGGTGATAATTGTGAAGTTCCATAAATACCAAGATAAAGAGCGGACCCTGAGGTAGGCGAAAGGTGCGAGAGGGTGCAAGTGTGAAGGACATTGCATCCGCTTGTTCTGAGACATTGGGGCAGACCTGGCCAAGTGCCGGGCTGAATTTAACAGTGCCAACTCCACCCTATACAAAAGTAAGGTGTGGTTTGGCATGCTTTACACTGTCATGTTATGGGTCACACACCAGGGAAAGGGTATTATATCAACACCCCGGAGGAGGCCAATAAATTCAGCCAGAATAATGGTCTGGGCAAGCAGTGTAGCACACAAGGATTATAACGGAGTTATGAGAGCCGAGAGGGGCAGTAACAAACGTGGACAGAGATGCAAAGTGGTGAGGGCAGGGGTGGAGAGACACAGACAGGGGTTAAATAGGAGAACCTGACCAGGAGGAGAGCAGACACACTAGCAAGTAAGCTGGTGTACAGTAGTAGTGAAGGAGGGGCTGCAGAGCCTGGGGATGGGAAAGACAGAAATTCAGGGGTAACTGCAAACAAAAGGAGGGCCGGGGTTGGGGGAGCGATAAGGCCAAAGGGGAACTAGGAGGGGGAAGCAAAAGGGTAAGGGGGTACAGGAGGAGAAACATGGGGGGGGGGGGGGGTAGAGCACGCTGGCTGCAACAGACAACATGTGATGATATTGAAAAAGAGGATAAGTCAGTGGCCATTTTGAATGGACCGTGAGCAAGGGCCACCCCAATCAGACAGGGCCGAGCCCACAAGGTGAGTGTGGTTAACCCCATGGGGGGGAGGAACCCCAACCCCAACCCCCTCTCCTCTCTCCCCTCATCCAGATAGTTACATGGAACATGAGGGGCCTCAACATGCCGCTGAAGAGAAGAGATTCAGAGTCCTTGCCCATCTCGAACTTTCCTACAGGAAACACACCTGAGAGAGAGGGAACGACAGCGACTGAGGAAGGGGTAAGTGGGACAAACGTTTTGCTCATGTTTTGACATTAGGACAAAGGGGTGGCCATATTAGTTTGCACAATGATGGACCCGGGCGATGGTATGTGATGGTCAGCAGGACTCTGGAAGGGGCCCAGTCGCTATGGTAAATATATACACCCCAAAATTGGGACGATGCAGAGTTCGAGAAAACAATGGCCAAAATCCCGGACTTGGATACCCACTGACTCATCATTGGGGGCCACTTTAACTTATGCAGGACCCAACACAGGACAGATCCAACCCCAGGACAGGAAACATGTCAGACATGGCACGCCAATTGAACGCCTTTATGGAGCAGATGGAGCCATGCAGGTTTCACCACCCAAGAGAAAAATTATTCTCCTTCTCTCCCGTGCATAAGGCCTACTCACAGATAGACATTTTTAAGGAAGGGAAGAGGGTGTTTCCAGGGGTAACAAAGGTGGAATACTCCGTGATTGTAATCTCTGACCACGCACCACAATACATTGATGGGTGGTTGGAAAAGAGATGGGCCCAACGCCCCTCCTCCCCCCTGCCTCCCCGCCCTAAGCTTTGTCTCTACTTCATGTAAACTTTTTTAAAACAATATTTTTTATTCTTCTCCTTTTTCACATGTTCTCCCAAATTTACACCCACCAACAATTAACATTAATCAGTAACAAATATGTCAATCCCCATATCAATAACAACAATCCCATCCTCCCACCAAACCCCAAACATTAGCCTGCATGTTCACATAAACAAATGGCAAAAATGAATCAGGAATCACCCATAGTCACCATTAACACACACCGCGCCCCTCCCCCCAACCCTCCCACCCACCTCCCCCAATGTTATCCAGTTCTTGAAAGTGCATAATGAATAATGCCCCTGAATTGTAGAACCCCTTCATCCTTCCCCTCAGTTCAAACTTAACCTTCTCAAGAGTCAAGAATTCCAACAGGTCCCCCGCCTCGCCAGGGCACCATCACGATCCACCTTCAGGCGATCAACGAGGCAAAGGCTACAACATCTGCCTCCGCACCCGTTTCCAACCCTGGCTGGTCCGACACCCCGAATATGGCCACCCGGGAGCCCGGGTCCAGTTTCACGTGCACCACTTTAGAAATTACCCTAAAAACCTCCTTCCAGTAATCCTCTAGTTTTGGACAGGACCAAAACATATGAACGTGATTAGCGGGGGCCCCCTTGCAACGTTCACACACATCTTCTACCCCCTCAAAGAATCGGCTCATCCTCGCCCTCGTGAGGTGTGCTCTGTATACCACCTTCAACTGTATCAGCCCCATCCTCGAGCCCGAGGTGGAGGCATTCACTCTCTGGGGCACCTCACACCAGAAACCCTCCTCCATATCCTGTCCCAACTCTTCCTCCCACTTTGCTTTGATCCCTTCAAGTGGTGCCTTCTCCTCTTCCAAAATAGCCCCGTAAACCGCTGACACTACCCCCTTCTCCAGTCCCCTTGTCGTCAGCACCTCCTCCAGCAATGTGAAGGCCGACTCCCCCGGGAAGCTCTGTATCTCCTTTCTGACAAAATCTCGAACCTGCATGTATCTAAACATTTCCCCCTGCTCCAGCCCATACTTTGCTTCCAGCTCCTTCAGTCCTGCAAATCGACCCCTAAGAAACAAATCTTTTTGTGCCTTAATCCCCTTCTCCTCCCATTTCCGAAAATTTCCATCCCACCTCCCTGGCTCAAATGAAAATGAAATGAAAATCGCTTATTGTCACGAGTAAGCTTCAATGAAGTTACTGTGAAAAGCCCCTAGTCGCCACATTCCAGCGCCTGTTCGGGAAACTGTGGTTCCCCCAAATCGGCATGTCCCTTGACCCTGCCCCCAACCCAAAGTCTTGGCGAAACTGCCTCCAAATTCTCAATGAAGCTATTATTACCGGACTCCCTGAGTATTTCCCCGGGGCTATCGGGAGCGGCGCTGTTGGTAGTGCTTTACTTCACGTAAACTTTGAGTGAGGATTGAAACTTGGTAATTTGGAGCAGTGTGGTAATTAAAGAGGTAAGTGGTGAATTTAATTTTCCTGTTTTTCAGTTAAACATTTAGCAGTTTAGTTAGCTGGAGCTGTCCCCACCCTAATTGCTGAGTGGCAGTAATCTGTCAATCACCTAAAGCTGATTAGAGGCAAAGGTGTAAATTACATTCTTCTGTTTGAAGCTTAACCAATGTGAGTCATCTCAGTTTAGTTGGGCTCTATATAAGAGAGAGGTATAAAGCGCACTCGGAAGCTTTGCGCACGTGTAGTTAGAGACAGCCTGAGTGAGGATTGAAACTTGATAATTTGGAGCAATGTGGTAATTAAAGACGTAAGTGGTGAATTTAATTTTCCTGTTTTTCATTTAAAAGTTTAGTGGTCTGGTTAGCTGGAGCTGCCCCTACCCTAATTGCTGAGTGGCAGTTATCTATCAGTCACCTGAAGCCTTAGAGGCAAAGGTGTCAATTGCATTCTTCTGTTTGAAGCTTAATTAGTGTAAGTCATTTCAGTTTAGCTGGGCTCTATATAAGAGAGAAGCATAAAGCACACACAGTAAGCTTTGCGCATGTGAAATTAGAGAAAACCTGAGTGAGAGAGCCCAGCTCTTGGTCATTTGGAACAGTGTGTGGTAATTTGGTGCAGAGTGGGAGGAGGTGCTTTATCTCTTTCATTTTGGTTTCTTCTGGCTTTGGAACTGTTAATCTGCAGGGAGAGATCCAGAGAGCATTCCTCTGGCTGCATCACAGCCTGGTTTGGCAACTGCTCGGCCCAAGACTGCAAGAAAATTCAGAGAGTCGCGAACACAGCCCAGTCCATCACACAAACCTGCCTCCCATCCATTGACTCCATGTACACCTCCCGCTGCCTGGGGAAAGCGGGCAGCATAATCAAAGACCCCTCCCATCCACCTTACTCACTCTTCCAACTTCTCCCATCGGGCTGGAGATACAAAAGCCTGAGAGCACGCACAAACTGACTCAAAAACAGCTTCTTCCCCACTGTTACGAGACTCCTAGACTGACCTCAATAACACTACACCCCTGTATGCTTCATCCGATGCCGGTGTTATATAGTTACATTTTGTACCTTGTGTTGCCCTATTATGTATTTTCTTTTATTTCCTTTTCATTTCATGTACTTAATGATCTGTTGAGCTGCTCACAGAAAAATACTTTTTACTGTACCTAGGTACACGTGACAATAAACAACAAAATCCAATGATAGAACATAGAACGATACAGTGCAGTACAGGCCCTTCGGCCCACGATGTTGCACCGAAACAAAAGCCATCTAACCTACACTATGCCATTATCAATGTTTATTTATGAAACTAGTTAACACTTTATAAACCCACAGTAAACATCTCAACAACTATCAACACCAACAATCCCCTCAGATACAATATTCTATAAGTAACCCTTCATCTTTCCTTGGAACATCCATAAGACAAAAGACCCTTTTGTCAGAAAGACATCAGGTTTAACTTCTCTATAGAAACAAGTATTATTTTTAAATCACCAAAGGATTTGGAGACAGTCTTTAGGTTGCAGAGAGAGACTAATACACCTGGCTGTGACTGCAGCTATCCAGCTCTCAAAACAAAACTAAACACACCCTGTAGCAGACAGCCCAAAGCGAAAGTAAAAGCAGACAGACAGCCCAGCTCTACCCCCACTCTGACATCACTGATAAACATCCATTTCTTAAAGGTACATCCACTAGTTATTTTATAAACACCCATTTCTTAATGGTACTCTCACCTCCCCCCCCCCCCACAAAAAAAACCCATCAACTTCAAGATGGTTTCATTTTTCACCTTTTCACTTTTCTTTAAGAAATACTAACAGTGAATATACGTTTTATTTTAACAAAACAAAACACGCAAACATTTATAATAACATAGGCAATTTTAGTTCTTATTCCTCCACCGAACCTTCTTGATTGACAGTCTCTTTGGACAAGAAGGTCTCTGCACGATCCATCCATTTCTCGACGGCTCAGCATTCCTCTTTAAAGTCAGATACTTCAGTTCAATCTGATCACAGAGCCCCTTGTAATTCTCCAACACAGGAGCATTGGCTAACATCGCCTTTAGTCCTTCAAATGCCTGTTGAAACTCTGCTGTCTACTTAAATTTGCTATGTTTCTTTCGCAAGTCTGTCAGTGGAGTAACCACACTGCTAAACTTTGGCACAGATTTCCGGTAGAATCTACTCATGCCAAGAAATCACATTTTTTCCTTTGTGTCGAGGGTATAGGTAACTCCCCAATAACTTTTGTTTTCACATCCCGTGGGACCATTCGACCTTGTCTGATTGTATGGCCAAAGAAAGTGACTTGGGATTTTCCAAATTCAATTTTGGCTAGGTTTACCACCAAACCCGCCTTCTGAAGTCGATCGAAGAACTCCATCAGATGTTTTAAATGTTCTTTCCATGTCTGGCTGAAAATTACCAGATCGTTGATGTATACCACACAATTGGATAATCCTGAAATGACTTTGTTAGTTAACCATTGAAATGCGGCTGGGGCGTTTTTCATGCCAAATGGCATAACTTTGAATTGGTATATACCATCTGGAGTCACAAAAGATGAAATCTCCTTCACCCTTTCGGATAAAGGTACATGCCAGTAACCTTTAAGTAAATCCAGTTTAGAAATAAAAGCTGATTGTCCCACCTTCAAATGTGGGCTAGGATAAGAGTCCATTCTTGTAACTGCATTCACCTTTCTATAGTCCACACACAACCGTTAGGTACCATCCGGTTTAGGTACCATCACTATGGGTGAGCTCCATTGGCTCCAACCCACTTCAATTATGCCATTTTTAAGCATGCTTCCAATCTCTTTGTTAACCTGTGCCAATTTTAAAGGGTTAAGTCTATATGGATGTTGTTTGATTGGAACAGCATTTCCCACATCTACATCATGTATAGCCATTTTAGTACTTCCCAATTTATTTCCACAAACTTGCCCAAGTGATATCAATAACTCTTTCAGGTCAGTCTGTTTTTCTTCTGAAAGGTAACTCAACAATTTATCCCAATTTTTAAGAACATCCTCATTTTCCAATTTAATTTGAGGTGTGTCAAATTCAAAGTTATCTGGATTTGGTTCTTCACTTTGAGTTAGAATCATTAAAATCTCCTCCTTTTCCTCTCCTTCCCTTTCAAAGTACCTTTTAAGCATATTCACATGACACACTTGTTGAGTTTTCCTTCTATCTGGCGTTCTTACCACATAATTCACCTGACTTGATTTTCTTTCGATCTGATAAGTCCACAAAACCTTGCTTTTAAAGGTTCATTTACCACTGGTAACAATACTAAAACTTTATCTCCACTGGCAAAACTACGAACTTTGGATTTCTTGTCAGCTCCCCATTTCATTACATGTTGTGCAATTTTTTAATGTTGTCTAGCCAATTCCCCTGCTCTATTTAATCGTTCCCTAAAATTTGACGCGTAATCCAATAATGTAAGTTCCGATTTCTCACTCGCCTATTTTTCCTTAATCAATTTAAGTGGTCCTCTTACCTCATGACCAAAAATTAAGTTCAAAAGGACTGAATTTGGTGACTCATTAGGGGCATCCCTAATTGCAAACAGTACAAATGGAATTCCTTTATCTCAATCCTCTGGATAATCTTGACAATAAGCCCTCAACATTGACTTTAATGTCTGATGCCACCTTTCTAATGCTCCCTGCGATTCTGGATGGTACGCATTTGATTTAAATTGTTTTATTCCTAAGCTATCCATAACTTCTTTGAATAACTTTGAGGTAAAATTTGATCCTTGATTCGATTGTATTTCTGTGAGTAGTCCATATCTAGTAAAGAATTTAAGTAACTCCTCCACAATCTTTTTAGCTGTAACAATGCGTACTGGAATGGCCTCTGGAAAACTAGTAGACACATCCATTATAGTCAAAAGATATTGATTCCCACTTTTTGTTTTAGGAAGCGGTCCTAAGCAATCAATTAAGACCCTTGTAAAAGGTTCCTCAAATGCTGGAATGGGTATTAAGGGTGCTGGTTTTATCACTCCTTGAGGTTTCCCTATCACTTGACATATGTGACATGATCGACAAAATTTAACTACATCTTTATGTAGTCCAGGCAATACAAATGTTTTGGGATTTTTGCTTGAGGTTTCCTTACTCCCAAATGACCTCCCACTGGTACCTCATGTGCGACTCGCAACACCTCCTTTCTATACCCTACCGGCAGTACCACTTGATGAACTTCTGCCCACTTTTCATCTGCCTGCATATGTAAGGTCTCCATTTTCACATTTTTACGGTAATAACACTCCGGTGGACAAGGCATGCCGTCGAAGACTCCGGATGAGGGAGACAGTACAACATATCTGCCAGATCATGGTGTACCTGGCACTGCAAGGGTATGGAGGAGGACATCCGCTCCAGGTGGCTGTCAAGGTGACGGTTGCCCTAAACGTTTATGCCATGGGCTCCTTCAAGGTGCTGAGTGGGACAGCACGGTAGCATAGTGGATAGCACAATTGCTTCACAGCTCCAGGGTCCCAGGTTTGATTCCCGGCTTGGGTCACTGTCTGTGCGGAGTCTGCACGTTCTTCCCGTGTCTGCGTGGGGTTCCTCCGGGTGCTCTGGTCTCCTCCCACAGTCCAAAGATGTTCAGGTTAGGTGGATTGGCCATGCTAAATTGCCCTTAGTGTCCAAAATTGCTCTTAGTGTTGGTTGGGGTTACTGGGTTATGGGGATAGGGTGGAGGTGTGGGCTTGGGTAGGGTGCTCTTTCCAAGAGCCGGTGCAGACTTGATGGGCCGAATGGCCTCCGTCTGCACTGTAAATTCTATGATTCTATGACCTGTCTGGGATCTCACAGACCTCGGTGCACACGTGCATCTATGCCATCACGGAGGCCCTATATGCCCAGGCGGCTTAATTCACGAGGATAATCCCAGAGTTGAGGGGTTGGATTACGAGGAGAGGTTGAGTAATCTGGGCCTGTACTCCTTGGAATTTAGAAGGCTGCGGGGGGATCTTATAGAAACATGTAAAATTATGAAGGAATAGATATGATAGATGCGGGGTGGTTGTTTCCACTGGCGGCTGAAAGCAGAACTAGGAGGCCTGGGTTCCCCCCTACCCTGGTGATGGAATGGCCAGCTCGCATGCAGGGCTCACCCACGTGGATGATGTGGAGCACCAGAACTCGTCACAGAGAGGGTTGCCATCATCCTCCAGCCCATGGACCGCACCCGTGGTGTTACTGCCAACCCAGGGCCTACACCCCGTAGTGAGGCAGGTATGTATCACAGAGGGGGTGCAGGCAGATGGGGTGGCCGGGCGGGGGAGGGTTTGCGGATAGGGTGAGGTGTGTGGGGGTGAGATGCGGTGTCCGTGCCCCCAATCATGATCCTCTTCTAGTTGGTGAACCTGGAGGCGATCAGAGTGTCCCATGCGCATTGGCCCTGTTGCACATGTCGTGCAGCCTCCCTTGCCTGCCTCGGCGCCATGTCCTGCCCATTCTCCCCTCCCCCCGTAGCCTCCTCCTTGGGCAGGGCCTGGTGTTCCTCCTCCAGCGCATTGCCCCTCTGCTGCGCGATATTCTGGAGGACGCAGCAGGCTGCCACGATGTGGGCGACCCTCGGCGATTTTCAGGAGGCCGAAGCACCGCTTGATCATGCTCCTGGCTGCTGTATGGGCAACCTTGTAGAAGGTCTCCGTGTCGGTGGCTTCCAGATAGGTGTCATGTGCCATGACCACAGTGGATAACCCCTGTCGTCCAGGAGCCAACCACCCAGTCTCAAACATGTCAGGAATCGTCGAGTGTGCCAGGATGAAGGCATCATGCAGACTACCTGGGTATCGGGCACAGAGGTGAATAATGCGTAGCTGATGGTCACATATCAGCTGCACCTTCATTGAGTGGAACCCCTTTTGGGTGGTGTAGAGTGGCCTGTCATCTCAGGTGCACATAGAGGGACATGCATCCCGTCGTTCGCCCCCTTGGACCTGGGGCATCCCGTCGATGGCAGTGAATCCTGCTGCTCCGGCATCCTGGTGGGCTCGAGTTCTCACGGAAATGGATGTATTAAGAACATAAGAACTAGGCGCAGGAGTAGGCCACCTGGCCCTTCGAGCCTGCTCCGCCATTGATTGAGATCATGGCTGACCTTTTCTGGATTCAGTTCCACTTTCCTGCCCGAACACCATAACCCTTTATTCTTCAAAAAACTATCTATCTTTATCTTGAAAACATTTAATGAAGGAGCCTCAACTGCTGCACTGGGCAGGGAAGAATTCCACAGATTCACAACCCTTTGGGTGAAGAAGTTCCTCCTAAACTCAGTCCTAAATTGTCTTCTCCTTATTTTGAGGCTATGACCCCTAGTTCTGCTTTCAGCCGCCAGTGGAAACAACCACCCCGAATCTGTCCTATCCCCTTCATAATTTTATATGTTTCTATAAGATACACATGCAGCCTTCTAAATTCCAATGAGTACAGTCCCAGTTCACTCAACCTCTCCTTGTAATCCAACCCCCTCAACTCTGGGATTATCCTAGTGAATTGAGCCGCCTGGGAATATAGGGCCTCTGTGATAGCCCAGATGCACGTGTGCACCGAGGTCTGTGAGATCCCAGACAGATCCCCACTCAGCACCTTGAAGGAGCTCGTGGCATAAATGTTCAGGGCAACCGTCACCTTGACAGCCACCTGGAGCGGATGTCCTCCTCCATAGTGCCAGGTACACCATGATCTGGCAGATACGTTGTACTGTACCTGCTCATCCGGCGGCATGCATTGTCCAGCAGGTCCTTGAATGACAGGAACTGCCGGTACACCCGAGGCCTCATGCGGTGCCTCCTTTGCACCTCCTCCTCCTCAGCTTGTTGAGCGGCTTCAGACGATGCCTCCTTGTCACCTCCTCCTCCTCAGCTCTCCATTCTGGGCGGCTGCCACCTATTTCTCTGCTGCATGCTCCGCTGCTGCAGCTTCTTCCTCTTTGATCAGCTCTAGCTTGTACAGCCACAGGGCATTCCCCCAGGGCTACGCCGACTAACAGCAAGGCCACCATTGCTGGTTGAATTCCAATATCCATTGTCTGCAGGAGGTGAATGATCGACATGTTAGCATGGTGCTTACCCCTGTGCCCAACCAGGTCCACCGGGCTACATGGTGTTCCTGGTTGGCACTGGGGACCCAGCCTGTGCAAATCCCCCCTCCCCCACCATCTCCGCACCCCTGGCCCCGTTGTTGCCAGGCACTGTGGGGGGCCTCTAGCCCTGGCGCCTGGTAGTGTCGGCTGGCACTGCCCTTGCCAGCAGTATGTTTTGCAGTCCCCATCGGTGCCCCTGTAGGGGCTACAGCAGGTGTTGCCTCTGGTGGGGCGCCGGCCAGGTGGGGGGGGGGGTGTTTGGAAGAGGGTTGGGTGCAGGGTGGTGGCACCTAAATTGCCGGTGCCACTCTGCAAAACCTGGGGTCAAGGTGGCTAGTCAGTGGGGTGCGTAGCAAGATGACTGCCTTGTAGGCCGCAGTAATGGAGGTCTGTGCCTGGACACCAACCCAATCCCGTGGAGCATCGCCCCGGCCACTCAGCCTGTTCCCCTGTCAACCCCCCTCCCCTGACAGGGCCCCCCTCACTCCAGCCTGGCAGCCCTCTGTGTCCTACTTCCTCGCTCTCTCCCTCATCAGCACAATGCCGGTTTTACGATTTTTAAAAGCACAAGTGAACTGCACCATCGTTGTCATGTGAGAGTACCTTTAAGAAATGGGTGTTTAAGAAATTTACCTTTAAGAAATGGGTGTTTATCAGTGATGTCAGAGCGTGGGTGGAGCTGGGCTGTCTGTCAGCTTTTTGCTTTTGTTTTAGGCTGTTTGCTGCAGGGTGTGTTTTAGTTTCGTTTTCAGAGCTGGATAGCTGCAGTCACTGCCAGAAGGGGTATTAGTCTCGCTCTCTGTAATCTAATGACTGTAAATCGATCCTTTGGTGATTTAAAACTAATAACTGCTCTCAGTAGTGACTTTAACCTGATATGATTCTGTTTCAAGTTTTTTTTTTAAGTACTTAGTATTGTATTCTTTGGGGGTTGTATTTGAATTAATGGTTGCTAAGATGTTCACTGTATGTTTTAAAAAGGTTAACTTGAGTTCATCGAATAAACATTGTTTTGCTTTAAAAAATACTTTTCCATTTCTGCTGTACCACACCTGTAGAGTGGACCGTGTGCTCCCCATACCACAATCTATTAAATGTTGTGGGTCAGGTGAACTCCATGATACACTTTGGGGTTCTCTAAACCCTGCCCCATAACAGTCGGGAATTCGGCCCATCGGAGACGGAGAATCGCGGAGACCCCGGAGAATACCAGGTCGGGCCCACGAATGACATGCAAACAGTGTTTACGTGCATTCTGGACCTCATGATACCTTTGTCGAGGTGACGGAGAATTGCAATTTGCTGTCAAAACGCCGCCCGCCGCGATTTTGGAGTTGGAACCTATTTTCCACCCAATTACATTTCACGATTTTGCCGTCAGCCAACGAAGAATCCCACCCAGAGATTTTCAGATAGTCTCAGAGAGGGAAGATAGTCTGCAGGGACAGGAGATTTCAATACATTATTTATTACCACAAATAACAAGAATTAGGAAACAACGGATATAAGTGTTGTAATGTATCACAAGTAACAAATGCTATAAAGTATCAGACTTAACAAGTGTTGTAATGTACAAAATGTAATAAAGGCTGTAATGAACTAAACTAAACGGCTGTAATGTACCCCACATAACAAGAACTGTAAAAATACTGCAAATAATGTACTGAAAGTTAACAAACTGAGCTTAGTTGGTTGGTTCATGTAAAGGAGTGATGCCAACGCAGCGGGGTTCAATTCCCGTATCAGTTAAGGCTATTCATGAAGGTCCTTCTCAATCTTGCACCTTGCCTGATGTGTGGTGACCCTCAGGTTAAATCACCACCAGTCAGCTCTCTCTCAAAAATGGGCAGAGCAGCAGAAGGTCCTCTGGGACCGTGGTGATATTTACATTATATAACAGTTGTCACCACACACAGTGATTTTTTAAAAAAAAAAGATGTCACTTGTAAGAGCATGAATTACTTTCAAACAATTTCAGACCAAAATAAATTCATATATAAATTTAAGGCCACTGACTTGCTTGATTGGGATTTGATCAATCAATGAGTTATGTTGGCACATGGTGATATGGCAGAATCCATTCAGTCTGGTTTTAAATAGGGCTGTGGCATCACTGTTTCAAAAGAGTCCCTGTGTGGGTCAACGGAGGACCAACACTTGACAGCTTACTCCTCTTAGAAAGTGTGCAGAGCGTTTTACATATTTAGAAAAGGAGGGAGATATGCATATGTTTTCAAACGTTGAAAGTTCTACTGTTGGTGCATTGAATTGAGTTCAAAATCTGTATGGAGCTTTGTGCAACTACTTAAGACTCCCCTAGTGTGTTTAGGACAGCAGTCTCCAATATCACCATGCTGATCCAATGGGTTACTGATTCTGGGTTCATTCGGAGTGCAGTGGACTGGCTCTGTTGCCTGTGATATCTGGCTTGCTTGTTCACCTCAGAATCCCACCCTTGGCTGATGTGCTCACACTGCTGTGGCATGTGCCATGCCTCTGGCTCTTGCTTTGTCTTTACTATCTCTGTATTTGAAAGCCTGGCATGGTGGATATCCTTGATCACATTGGCACCGTGGCTGGCTGTAGCTGCCCAATGGACCTGACTCATTGTAACACTTTTTTTTTCTTTTTTTATAAATTTAGTGTACCCAATTAATTTTTTCCAATTAAGCATGGCCAATCCACCTACCCTGCATATCTTTTGGGTTGTGGGGGCGAAACCCACGCAAACACGGGGAGAATGTGCAAACTCCACACAGACAGTGACCCAGAGCCAGGATCGAACCTGGGACCTCGGCGCCATGAGGCAGCAATGCTAACCACTGTGCTGCCCATTGTAGCACATTTAATTGAAATGCATGATTTTGAAAGCTGGTTTGTGTGAGTTGGTGTTAATCACAATGAAAATATAAACATTACTGGTTGATTTTGATTGCAACAATGCCTTAACCTTAAACTCAATGTGAGGAATAATTGTCTTGAAATGACTGACGGTACATGCAAAATACTTCAGATGATGGAAATCTGAAACAAACAGAAAATTCTAGAAATACTCAGCCAGTCAGGTTGCAACCATGGAGAAATTAAAATGGTTAACAGTATCATCAATAGGTCACTAACTGACTCTAAAAATGCTGCCTGATCTGCTGAGTATTTCCAGCAATGATTTTTGATATTATTTGCAGTGTTTTTTCCGTCTATTGAAATGAGGATGTTTTTCAGATGGATCATCTCCTCTGCTAAAATAACAGAGGAATGTTGTACAAACTGATCAAATGTCTGTCCAATGGTGTCATCACCAATCAATCCCAAGCTAAATGGAGTTGCAGATAGCGAGGAGGACTGTCAGAGAATACAGCAAAATATAGATAGATTGGAGAGTTGGGCAGATGGAGTTCAATCCAGGCGAGGTGATGCATTTTGGAAGATCTAATTCAAGAGCGGACTATACGGTAAATGGAAGAGTCCTGGGGAAAATTGATGTACAGAGAGATCTGGGAGTTCAGGTCCATTGGACCCTGAAGGTGGCAACGCAGGTCGATAGAGTGGTCAAGAAGGCATACAGCATGCTTGTCTTCATTGGAAGGGGTATTGAGTTCAAGAGTCGGCAGGTCATGTTACAGTTGTATAGGACTTTGGTTCGACCACATTTGGAATACTGCGTGCAGTTCTGGTGGCCACATTACCAGAAGGATGTGGATGCTTTAGAGAGGGTGCAGAGGAGGTTCACCAGGATGTTGCCTGGTATGGAGGGTGTTAGCTATGGAGGTTGAGTAGATTAGGATTGTTTTCGTTGAAAAGACGGAGGTTGAGGGGGGGCCTGATTGAGGTCTACAAAATTATGAGATATGGGCAGGGTGGATAGCAACAAGCTTTTTCCAAGAGTGGGGGTGTCAATTACAAGGGGTCACGATTTCAAGGTGAGAGGGGGAAGGTTTAAGGGAGATGTGCGTGGAAAGTTTTTTACGCAGAGGGTGGTGCTTGCCTGGAATGCTTTGCCAGCGGAGGTGGTAGAGGCGGGCACGATAGCATCATTTAAGATGCATCTCGACAGATATATGAACGGGCGGGGAACAGAGGGAAGTAGATCCTTGGAAAATAGAAGACAGGTTTAGATAAAGGATCTGGATCGGCGCAGGCTGGGAGGGCCGAATTGCCTGTTCCTGTGCTGTAATTTTCTTTGTTCTTAATCAGTAAACTATTCAGATTTGCTGAGTAAGGGGATATGCTCAGGTGGGACTAAATGTTGCTTAATATTCATAGGGAGAGCAAATGTCATTCAGGATATAAAATAGCTCAAGGAAGATTATTAGAATGGTGAGCAGATACAATGATCTAAAGTTTATGTGGCTGGATGTTTCTTTGTCTTAATTGGTCGGGAAAATGTTTCAAAGCTGAACAAGGGAGCTGTAAATTTCATCAACTTGTTAAACCGCCCGACAGCTCCTTAGCTATCACTCTTCTCGTATAGATTGGATGTAAAGGGTTTCCATTTTCACAAGTGGGACTGCATGGTTTCCAATTTTCATCAGTCATTGTGTCAGCAGCTAGATGGAGTAAAATTGAAGATTTTTGTTGAAAAACTAAAGCGGTTACAATTGCCTGACCAGAAACAATAAGGGAATCAGAATTCATAACATTTTAAAGTGGAGAAATGTTTACAAAAACAAACAAAAAAAAGAACATGGGTGAGAAAAGGACGGGGGAATGGGACCGTGAATACAGTAGCTCAGTCAGAGCTAGTACAGACACAGTGGGCTGAATGACTTTCTTTGCATTGAGGAACTCTGGTAATTACAGAGAAAATAGGTGCAGGAGTAGGCTATTCGGCACTTCGAGCCTGCACCACCATTCAATATATTCATGGTTGATCATGCAAATTAATATCCCATTCCTGCTTTCTCTCAATACCCTTTGATCCCTTTAGCCGCAAGTGCGAGGAACAGCTCCCTCTTGAATATATCCAATGAACTGGCCCCAACCGTTTTCTGTGGTGGAGAATTTCACAAGTTCACAACTCTGTGAGAAGTTCTTCCTCATCTCAGTACTGAATGGCTTACCCCTTACTCTTAGGCTGTGACCCCTAGTTCTGGACATCCCCAACATCGGAATCATTCTTCCCGCATCTATCCTGTCCAGTCCTATCAGGATTTTATATGTTTTGATTAGATCCCCTCTCATTCTTCTAAACTCCAGTGAGTACAAGCAAAGTCGATCCAGTCTTTCTTCATATGTCAGTCCTGCCATCCCACAAATTAATCTGGTGAACCTTCGCTGCACACCCTCAATAGCAAGAATGTCCATGCTCAAACTAGGAGACCAAAACTGCACACAATACTCAAGGTGTGGCATCACCAAGGCCCCGTATAACTGCAGCAAGGCATCCCTACTCCTGTACTCTCATCCTCTCGTTATTAAGGCCAGCATGCCATTAGCTTTCCTCACCGCCTGT
Source organism: Scyliorhinus torazame (assembly GCF_047496885.1). NCBI lineage: Eukaryota > Metazoa > Chordata > Chondrichthyes > Carcharhiniformes > Scyliorhinidae > Scyliorhinus > Scyliorhinus torazame. The sequence continues at coordinate 278,069,312 of NC_092712.1, forward strand.
TGTACCTGCATGCCAACCTTCAGTGACTGTCCCACCATGGCATCCAGGTCTCGTTGCACTTCCCCTTTTCCTAAACTGCCACCATTCAGTTAAGAATTTGCCTTCCGATTTTCGCCACCAAAGTGGATAACCTTATATTTACCCACATTATATTGTATTTGCTAAGTATTTGCCCACTCAGCCAGCCTGTCCAAGTCATCCTGCAACCTCTTTGCATCCTCCTCACAGCACACACTGCCACCCAGTTTAGTGCTGTCTACAAATTTAGAGATATTACATGCAATGTTTTCGTCCAAATCATTAATGTATATTATGAACAGCTGGAGTCCCAGCACTGAAGCTGCGGTACCCCACTATTCACCACCTGCCACTCTGAAAAGAACCTGTTTATTCCCACTCTGCTTCCTGTCTGCCAACCAGTTCTCTATCCACGTCAATACATTATCCCAATACCATGAGCTTTAGTTTTGCTCACTAATCTCTTGTGTGGGACCTTGTCAAAAGCCTATTGAAAGTCCAGATACGCAATAACCCTGGCTCACCCTTGTCCACTCTACTGGTCACATCCTCAAAAATTCCAGAAGATTTGTCAAGCATGATTTCCCTTTAGTGAATCCATGCTGACTTGGACCAATCCTGTCTCTGCTTTCCAAATGGTTAGTTATTTCATCCTTAATAATTGACTCCAGCATTTTCCCCACCACCCTATTTTAGGCTAACTGGTCTATAATTCCCCATTTTCTCTCTCCCTCCTTTTTTAAAAGTGGGGTTATATTAACTACCCTACCCTCCATTGCTAGTGCTGTTGGGGAAGGTTTAAACTAATGTGGCAGGGGATGGGAACCGATGCAGGAAGTCGGACGGAAGAAACAGAAGGCAGGAAGGGGGAAAGTGTAAGGCAGAGAAGCCAGAGTCAACAATCAAAAAGGGCCACTGTACAGGGTACAGTGACTTGAGGAGCGCTCAGTGAATAGGCCCAGTAATACTAAAAGGAATAAAACGGGAAGTAAAAACATAAATGGAAAGCGACGCAGCAGGTTATTATATGAAGATCAGTACCGGGATTCTCCCCTACCCGGCAGGGCGGGGGAATCCGTCGTAATGGAGTGGCGGGAACCACTCCGGCGTTGGGCCGCCCCAAAGGTGCGGAATTCTACGCACGTTTAGGGGCCAAGCCCTCACCTTGAGGGGCTAGGCCCGCGCCGGAGTGATTTCCGCCCTGCCGGCTGGCGGGAAAGGCCTTTGGCGCCACGCCAGCTGGTGCTTCGCCGGGCACGCATGCGCGGGAGCGTCAGCAGACGCTCACGGCATCCCCGCGCATGCGCAGTGGAGGGGGTCTCTTCCGCCTCCGCCATAGTGGAGACCATGGCGAAGGCGGAAGAAAAAGAGTGCCCCATGGCACAGGCCCGCCCGCCGATCGGTGGGCCCCGATCGCGGGCCAGGCCACCATGGGGGCACCCCCCGGGGCCAGATCGCCGCACGCCCCCCCCCCCCCCAGGACCCCGGAGCCCACCTGCGCCGTCTGCCCCCGCCGGTAAGGTAGGTGGTTCAATCCACGCCGGCTGGCGAGGGTTGATAGAGGCGGGACTTCGGCCCATCGCGAGCCGGAGAATCGCCGGTGGGAGGCCGCCGATCTGCGCGGCGCGATTCCCGCTGCAGACAATTCTCAGGTGGCGGAGAATTCAGGACACAGCGGGGGCGAGATTGACACCAGCCCCTGGCGATTCATCCGACCTGGCCGGGGGGTCGGAGAATCGCGCCCATGGGTTCAACGATAAGGAAAATTGAAAATTTAAAAGGAATAATAACTTCGGAGAGGTTACTGATAGAGGTGTTAAGATTCAAAATGGAGGTATAAAAGCCAACATTAGGGTACTTTACCTGAATGCTCGCAGTATTCGGAATAAGATAAATGAGTTGATGCCGCAAATCATCGTGAATGACTATGATTTTGTGGCCATTACTGAAACATGGTTAAAGGATGGTCACGACTGGGAGTTAAATATCCAAGGGTATCAAACTATTCGGAAGGATAGAGTGGCTGGTAAGGGAGGTTGTGTAGCTCTGTTATTTAAGGATGACATCCAGGCAGTAGTGAGGGATGACATCGGTGCTATGGAGGATAAGGTTGAATACATTTGGGTGAGGCGGACAATAAACAAAGAAATAACTGATGCATGTAGAAATGGTGCAGCAGTTATCATGGGGGATTTCAATCTACATATCGATTGGTTAAACCAGGTCGGTCAAGGCAGCCTTGAGGAGGAGCTTATAGAATGTATCAGCGATAGTGTGGTAGTATGTATTGGGGGTCATGTGGGACTGGAAGCCCTAATGTCATTGGCTGACAGATCCCGGGTCCTGGTTGGCCGTTGACCTCATACTCCGCCCTGAAGGCGAAGTATAAGAAGCCGGTGCCTTCCCCCGCATGCCAGTTTACTATCGGGCTGCTGGGGAACAGACACGCTTAATAAAGCCTCATCGACTTCACTCTGTTTGTCTCACGGAGTCTTTGTGCGCCACAATTTATTAAGCGTGCCTAAAAAGGACTATGGAGCTCAGGATCATTCCAGAATGCCTGAGGATCAGCCCCCACGCAGTGAATGCAGCAGCAGCCTTCAAACACTGGCAGACTTGCTTTGAGGCCTACATCACATCAACCACAGGCCGAGTCTCAGATGAACAAAAACTGCAGGTCCTCCACTCGAGGGTGAGCACGGAGATTTTCACCCTCATTGAAGACACCCGCGATTTCCAGACGGCGTTCGCAGCACTGAGAAGTCTCTACGTTCGCCCAGTTAACCAAATCTACGCTCGCTACCAGCTCGCGACGAGACGGCAAGCTCCCGGAGAATCGATGGACGAGTTCTACGCCGCGCTGCTGATTTTGGGACGAGCCTGCAGCTGCCCGTCGGTGAACGCAAACGAACACACGGACATGTTAATGCGCGATGCTTTTGTTGCAGGTATACAATCCTCCCAAATCCGCCAAAGACTTCTAGAAAAAGAGTCACTAGGACTCTCAGAGGCACGGGCCCTGGCAGCCTCGCTGGACGTAGCCGCGCGTAATACCTGCGCCTACGGCCCCGACCGCGCGGCAGGCCATTGGGCCCCGTACGTACCCGCCGCGGCAAACCCCCTACCCCCCCCCCGGACACCCCACAGGCTTGCGCAGTCCAAACGCCGAGTCGCACCGGGGGCGCCCGCTGTTATTTCTGCGGCCAGGCGAAGCACCCCCGACAACGCTGTCCGGCCCGCACAGCCATCTGCAAAAGCTGCGGGAAAAAGGGCCATTATGCGGTGGTGTGCCGGTCCCGCGTGGTCGCCGCCGTCCCGGGAGAACAGGGAGCCTTACAGGCAGTCTATGCCTCCCAACCCCCCCAGCACGCCATGTGCGACCCTCAGGCGCCGCCATTTTGGGTCCCGACCACCGCGGCCCCGGGAGAACTGGGAGCCCTGCACGCCGCCTACGCTCCCCAACCCCCCTCCCCGCAGCCCATGTATGACCCGCCGCCGGCGCTCCCGATTTGGGTGCCGGCCAACACTCTCCACGGAGAGGAAGGGGTTTTCCGTATCCTGAACGCCACCCTCACCCCCGTCCCGCGCCCCACGCCTGACCCGCCGGCGCCACCTACCTTGACCCCGACCACCGCTGTCCCCGGCGAGGGAGCTCCTCGCGGTGCCAGCGCTCGCGGCCCCACGACTGACCCGCCGGAGCCGCCGACCTGGGCCCTCACCCCCGTCCCGCGCCCCACGCCTGACCCGCCAGCGCCGCCGACCTGGGCCCTCGCCCCCGTCCCGCGCCCCACGCCTGACCCGCCAACGCCGCCGACCTGGTCCCTCACCCCCGTCCCGCGCCCCACGCCTGACCCGCCGGCAATACAACTTACCTGGACCCCGATCTCCGTCCCAGCGCTCGCACTACTGACCTGCCGGCCCCCAGCGAGGGAGCTCCGCGCGGTCCTAGCGCCCGCGGCCCTGGCGCTCGCACCAAAGGAACTCCGCGCGGTGCTAGCGCCCGCGGCCCGGGAACTCCGCGCGGTCCTAGCGCCCCCCAGACCCCCCAGCACTCAATGTGCGACCCGCAGACGCCGCCATTTTGGGTCCCGACCACCACGAGGGGAGGAGGGGCCCCGCCATCTTGGACCGCCCCCGACCTGTCCGACGCATGGGGGCGGCCATTTTGTCCACCCCCGACGCCATCTTGTGACCCCTCATCTACGGGCGAGGTATGGGGGCGGCCATTTTATCCATCCCCGACGTCCTCTTGGACGGCAACAACGGACCCCACCCCACTACTACAACCACGGCTCGCTTCGGTTACGCTCGATCAGGCTCGGCCCCGGACTCTCCAGACGACGACGACAACGGTCCTAATTAACGGCCACGAGACGCCATGCCTAGTCGACTCCGGGAGCACGGAAAGTTTTATACATCCCGACACGGTAAGACGCTGTTCCTTAACTACCTACCCCAGCGCACAAAAGATTTGCCTAGCCGCAGGATCCCACTCCGTACAGATCCAGGGATTCTGCATAGTTACCCTAACGGTACAGGGGAGGGAATTCAAAAACTACAAACTTAACGTCCTTCCCCAACTCTGTGCCCCCACCTTGCTGGGCTTAGATTTTCAATGTAACCTACAGAGCCTTACGTTTAAATTCGGCGGCCCCATACCCCCACTCACTATCTGCGGCCTCGCCACCCTCAAGGTGCAACCCCCGTCCTTGTTTGCGAACCTCACCCCGGATTGCAAACCCGTCGCCACTAGGAGCAGACGGTACAGCGCCCAGGACCGGACCTTCATTCGCTCCGAAGTCCAGCGGCTACTAAAGGAGGGCATAATCCAGGCCAGCAATAGTCCCTGGAGAGCGCAGGTGGTAGTAGTGAAGACAGGGGAGAAACAAAGGATGGTCATTGACTATAGCCAGACCATCAACAGGTACACACAACTAGACGCGTACCCTCTCCCCCGCATATCCGACATGGTCAATCGGATTGCCCAGTATAAAGTCTTCTCCACCGTGGACCTCAAGTCCGCCTACCATCAGCTCCCCATCCGCCCAAGTGACCGCAAGTACACAGCCTTCGAGGCAGACGGGCGATTATACCACTTCCTAAGGGTCCCTTTTGGCGTCACAAACGGCGTCTCGGTCTTCCAACGGGAAATGGACCGAATGGTTGATCAACATGGGTTACGGGCCACGTTCCCGTACCTCGACAATGTAACCATCTGCGGCCACGATCAGCAGGACCACGACGCCAACCTCCAAAAATTCCTCCAGACTGCCAAAGCCTTGAACCTCACGTACAATGAGGACAAGTGCGTTTTTAGCACCGATCGGCTAGCCATTCTGGGCTACATAGTGCGCAATGGGATAATAGGCCCCGACCCCGAACGTATGCGCGCACTCATGGAATTTCCCCTCCCGCACTGCCCAAAAGCCCTGAAACGCTGCCTGGGGTTCTTTTCATACTACGCCCAGTGGGTCCCCCAGTACGCAGACAAGGCCCGCCCCCTAATACAGACCACGACTTTCCCGCTGTCGACAGAGGCTTGCCAGGCTTTCAGCCGCATCAAAGCGGACATCGCAAAGGCCACGATGCGCGCCATCGACGAGTCCCTCCCCTTCCAGGTCGAGAGCGACGCCTCTGACGTAGCTCTCGCGGCTACCCTTAACCAAGCGGGCAGACCCGTGGCCTTTTTCTCCCGAACCCTCCACGCCTCAGAAATCCGCCACTCCTCAGTGGAAAAGGAAGCCCAAGCCATAGTGGAGGCTGTGCGACATTGGAGGCATTACCTGGCCGGCAGGAGATTCACTCTCCTCACTGACCAACGGTCGGTTGCCTTCATGTTCGATAATGCACAGCGGGGCAAGATCAAGAACGACAAGATCTTGCGGTGGAGGATCGAACTCTCCACCTTCAACTATGAGATCTTGTACCGGCCCGGAAAGCTGAACGAGCCGTCTGATGCCCTATCCCGCGGGACATGTGCCAACGCACAAATTGACCGCCTCCAAGCCCTCCACGAGGACCTCTGCCACCCGGGGGTCACTCGGTTTTACCACTTCATCAAGTCCCGCAATCTCCCCTACTCCTTAGAGGAGGTCCGTACAGTCACAAGAGACTGCCACATCTGCGCAGAATGCAAACCGCATTTTTTCAGGCCAGATGGAGCGCACCTGATTAAGGCTTCCCGTCCCTTTGAACGCCTCAGTCTCGATTTCAAAGGGCCCCTCCCCTCCACCGACCGCAACGCGTATTTCCTTAATGTAGTGGACGAATACTCCCGCTTCCCTTTTGCCATTCCCTGCTCCGACATGACCGCGGCCACAGTCATTAAAGCCCTGAACAGCATATTCACACTGTTCGGTTACCCCGCATACGTCCACAGCGACAGGGGGTCCTCTTTCATGAGTGACGAGCTGCGCCAGTTCCTGCTCAGCAAGGGTATAGCTTCAAGCAGGACGACCAGCTACAACCCCCGGGGGAACGGGCAAGTAGAAAGGGAGAACGGCACGGTCTGGAAGGCCGTCCTACTGGCCCTACGGTCCAGGGACCTCCCAGTTTCACGGTGGCAGGAGGTCCTCCCGGACGCTCTCCATTCCATCCGGTCGTTATTATGTACGAGCACTAATCAAACGCCTCACGAGCGTCTCCTTGTCTTCCCTAGGAGGTCCTCCTCTGGAACGTCGCTGCCGACCTGGCTGGCGGCCCCAGGACCCATCCTGCTCCGAAAGCACGTGCGGGCACATAAGGCGGACCCGTTGGTCGAAAGGGTTCACCTCCTCCACGCAAACCCCCAGTACGCCTACGTGGAGTACCCCGACGGCCGACAGGACACGGTCTCCCTGCGGGATCTGGCGCCCGCCGGCACCACGCACACCCCCCCGGCACCATCAACCCAACCGCCCCCCTTCCTGCCACCGCCGCACCCCGCGACCGCCCCCTTCCCAGGAGGATCAGTCCCCCTCCCCTTTGCACCGACAGCTAAAACCGTGCGGTTCCCGGAGGCGACAACGCTGGTACAAGCACTACCACCACCGCCGGGGCCGAGGCGATCGACACGGACGACCAGACCGCCCGACCGACTCGTGGCGTCGATGTAAAACAAAGATGGACTGTCCAATGAACATTTTGTTTTCCTACATCCTCTGTAAATAGTTGTAACAGGACGATACTGTCCAATACGGTCCTACCATGTAACTGTTCTCTCCTCCCAGGACCAGTACTGTAAACCCTTACCACCATACGAAGCATCACCCCGCCGGGTTCATTTTTGACAAGGGGTGAATGTGGTAGTATGTATTGGGGGTCATGTGGGACTGGAAGCCCTAATGTCATTGGCTGACAGATCCCGGGTCCTGGTTGGCCGTTGACCTCATACTCCGCCCTGAAGGCGAAGTATAAGAAGCCGGTGCCTTCCCCCGCATGCCAGTTTACTATCGGGCTGCTGGGGAACAGACACGCTTAATAAAGCCTCATCGACTTCACTCTGTTTGTCTCACGGAGTCTTTGTGCGCCACAGATAGTTTCTTTGACCAGTATGTAATGGGACCTACTAGGGAACAAGCAATCCTAGATCTTGTCCTGTGTAATGAGACAGGATTGATTAATGATCTCATAGTTAGGGATCCTCTCGGAAGGAGTGATCACAATGTGGTGGAATTTAAAATACAGATGGAAGGTGAGAAGGTAAAAACAAACACTAGTGTTTTATGCTTAAACAAAGGAGATTACATTGGGATGAGAGAAGAGCTGGCTAAGGTAGACTGGGAACAAAGACTTTATGGTGAAACAGTTGAGGACCAGTAGTAAACTGGTGCTGGTTTAGCACACTGGGCTAAATCGCTGGCTTTTAAAGCAGACTAAGGCAGGCCAGCAGCACGGTTCAATTCCCGTACCAGGCACCGGAATGTGGCGACTAGGGGCTTTTCACAGTAACTTCATTGAAGCCTACTCGTGACAATAAGCGATTTTCATTTTAGCTTTCCCTGGTGGTCTAGTGGTTAGGATTCGGCGCTCTCACCGCCGCGGCCCGGGTTCGATTCCCGGTCAGGGAACAACGATTTTGGGCAGCACGGTAGCCTTGTGGATAGCACAATTGCTTCACAGCTCCAGGGTCCCAGGTTCGATTCCGGCTTGGGTCACTGTCTGTGCGGAGTCTGCACATCCTCCCCGTGTGTGCGTGGGTTTCCTCTGGGTGCTCCGGTTTTCTCCCACAGTCCAAAGATGTGCAGGTTAGGTGGATTGGCCATGATAAATTGCCCTTAGTGTCCAAAATTGCCCTTAGTGTTGGGTGGGGTTACTGGGTTATGGGGATAGGGTGGCGGTGTTGACCTTGGGTAGGGTGCTCTTTCCAAGAGCCGGTGCAGACTCGACGGGCCGAAAGGCCTCCTTCTGCACTGTAAATTCTATGATAATCTATGACCAGTGGAGAACCTTCCAAGCAATTTTTCACAGTGCTCAGCAAAGGTTTATACCAACAAAAAGGAAGGACGGTAAAAAGAAGGAAAATCAAACGTGGATATCTAAGGAAATAAGGGAGGGTATCAAATTGAGGGAAAAAGTATAAAATGTGGCAAAGATTTGTGAGAGACTAGATGATTGGGAAACCTTTAGGGAGCAACAGAAAGCTACTAAAAAAGCTATAAAGAAGAGTAAGATAGATTACGAGAGTAAACTTGCTCAGAATATAAAAACAAATAGTAAAGGTTTCTACAAATATGTAAAACAAAAAAGAGTGGCTAAGGTCCTTTAGAGGATGGGAAGGGAGATTTAATAATGGGAGATGAGGAAATGGCTGAGGAATTGAACAGTTTTTTGGGTCGGTCTTCACAGTAGAAGACACAAATAACATGCCAGTGACTGATGGAAATGAGGCTATGGCAAGTGAGGACCTTGAGACGATTGTTATCACTAAGGAGGTAGTGATGTGCAAGCTAATGGGGCTAAAGGCTCTTGGCCCTGATGGAATGCATCCCAGGGTACTAAAAGAGATGGCTAGGGAAATTGCAAATGCACTCGTGATAATTGACCAAAATCCACTAGACTTTGGGCTGGTCCCGCCGGATTGGAAATTAATAAACATGACTCCACTGTCTAAAAAAGGAGATAGGCAGAAAGCGGTAATTATAGGCCAGTTAGCTTAACTTCGGTTGTAGGGAAGATGTTGGAACCTATCATCAAGGAAGAAATAGCGAGGCATCTGGATGGAAATTGTCCCATTGGACAGACGCAGCATGGGTTCATAAAGGGCAGGTCATGCCTAACTAATTTCGTGGAATGTTTTGAGGACATTACCAGTGCGGGAGACAACGGGGAGCCAATGGATGTGGTATATCTGGATTTCCAGAAAGCTTTTGACAAGATGCCACACAAAAGGTTGCTGCATAAGATAATGATGCATGGCGTTAAGGGTAAAGTAGTAGCATGGATAGAGGATTGGTTAATTAATAGAAAGCAAAGAGTAGGGATTAATGGGTGTTTCTCTGGTTGGCAATCAGTACCTAGTGGTATCCCTCAGGGATCAGTGTTGGGCCCACAATTGTTCACATTTTACACAGATTATTTGGAGTTGGGGACCAAGTGCAAAGTGTCCAAGTTTGCAGATGACACTAAGATGTGTGGTAAAGCAAAAAGTACAGGGGATACTGGAAGTCTGCAGAGCGATTTGGATAGTTTAAGTGAATGGGCTAGGGTCTGGCAGATGGAATACAATGTTGATAAATGTGAGGTTATCCATTTTGGTAGGAATAACAGCAAAAGGGATTATTATTTAAATGATAAAATATTAAAACATGCTGCTGTGCAGAGGGACCTGGGTGTCCTGGTGCATGAGTTGCAAAAAGTTGGTTTACAGGTGCAACAGGTGATTAAGAAGGTGAATGGAGTTTTGACCTTCATTGCTAGAGGGATGGAGTTTAAGACTAGGGAGGTTTTGCTGCAACTCTATAAGGTGTTAGTGAGGCCACACCTGGAGTATTGTGTTCAGTTTTGGTCTCCTTACCTGAGAAAGGACGTACTGGCGCTAGAGGGCGTGCAGAGGAGAGTCCCTTGGTTAATACCAGAGTTGAGGGGGTTGGATTACGAGGCGAGGTTGAGTAGACTAGGACTGTGCTCTTTGTAATTTAGAAGGATGCAGGGGGGTCTTATAGAAACATATAAAATTATGAAGTGAATAGATCGGATAGATGCGGGGAGGTTGTTTCCACTGGCAGGTGAAGCAGAAAGAGGGGGTATAGCCTCAAAATAAGGGGAAGTATATTTAGGACGAGCTTAGGAGGAACATCTTCACCCAAAGGGTTATGAATTCCCTGCGCAGTGAAGCAGTTGAGGCTCCTTCATTAAATGTTTTCAAGATAAAGATAGATTGTTTTTTGAAGAATAAAGGAATAAAGGGTTATGGTGTTCAGGCGGGAAAATGGAGCTGAGTCCACAAAAGATCAGACATGATCTCATTGAATGGCGGGGCAGGCTCAAAGGGCCAGATGGCCTACTGCTGCTCCTAGTTCTTATGTTCTCCAATACATTGGAACTCTTCCAGAGTTCCTCGTTCATGCTAGACCCCCTTAATTACTCCTTAAAACATTTGCCATAGCTCACACCATTGCTCTGTGGATATATGCTTCATGGGATGTAGCAATGGTTTAAAGGCCTGGATTATCCAGGTTCAACACTGTCTTTATTCTAAGTATCTCTCTCAGCAGGAGCAACAGAAAATGTGTGCTGTGTTTTTTGCTTGTATTTTACCTCATAACAGTTCACAGAGCTTAAATTGTAAACTTTCATCTTGATGAATTGCTGCCACGTTTTTGTACTTTAGGCCACGACATCACTGTAATTAGAATACATAAGTCATTGATTAACATGTATATGAGGCAACACATCATTAGCATATAGACTGGGTAGCTTGGTGAGTTTTAGGGATAGTTTTGTGATTGATGTGACAGAGTTGGTATTTTAAACAGCTGTCGCGATTTGAAAATTTTCCTGTGTTGCAGTAAAGTTCTAAAATGTTTAAAAATGTGCTGAACACACAAGGATTACCAATTAATTTGCATCTGACACGATCTGGTCCAGTTTGAAATGTGCACCTTGATGCAAGGAGCCCAGTATGAAATGTTTACAATTCGGGTAACTATTGATACGGTACTTTTCACTCTGGTCTGTGCAGGTGTAACAGTGCAGAGGTTGGATTATATGTGGCCAAGGGACTGAATCATGGTGGCGATACTTGGGAGAAAGGGAGGTAGGTGTTCCAGACTCATTCAACTGGTCCTAGCTATGGTGAATAGACTATGTTTTGAAAGTTTCAGTGAAAGAGCTGGGCAGGATCATGCATGACACTCCCATCAACAGAACTTTGCCAGAGGGTGGAAGCTATTTGTGAAATTTCCAACTGTTCACTGCTTATAATAAGCTTCTAGCTTGAGGCATATAGGGAACAATTTAATGGAACTGAAACAGAGTCCCATGTCAGTCACATTTAGCCAGAGTCCCGTGTCAGGCACGTTTAGCCAGATGTTTCCCAGTGCTTACTGTGCTAATACCGGCATCGCTATTAAACGGGACTCTGCTTCATTCTGAGCCCCGGCAAGTCTGCACTTAGGCTAACTTCCTGCACTAATGAGCTCAGCTTGCTAGTGCAGGGAGAGATTGGGGCACCATTTTTAAATGGTGGGCTCCAGATCCCCTATTACAGTGGTCCTGGGGGGTGGAGGGCCGTGACTGGCCATGAGGCCTCGTTATTGGGCCGCCCACTCAAGATGGCCCTAGGAATCCCTCGTATTTTATGCCATGCATAAATTTTAATGCTGTAGAACACTGAATTGCATCCCGCTTTACGACCGCAAGGGGGTCGTAAAAGTGGTCCAATTCAGTTCTGACAGGAGAACTTATTTTGTCTCCCAAACGGAGAATCTTGCCCATTAGTGGAGAGGGACATTGGTTGTCCAGTGACCTAAAACAGTCTTGTTTATCCTTCATTCCATTATCCCCACTTTTCATTTTCTGCCAGAAATTGATTGGACACCTAATGGATGGAAGTCAACAGTAGGTATCATAGATTAATTTCAATGACAGAGGTTTAATAGTGGATACAGGCTTATTAGATGGAAATTCAATGGACAGCGAATTAAAGATTGAGTGATGGACATTTAATGTATTGTCATTTCACTGAGTAGAACTGAATCGGCAAATGTTAAAGGATCAAAGCTTAATGTTAATGGTTGAACGAATGGAGGATTATTGATGTAAGTTTACTGATTTGTATTGAATAGATTGAGGTTTAGTAATGGATGTAAAATGGATAAAGATTAAATGGAAATTATAACAGATGGAGGCTTATTGCTTTATTGTTATTCATTCTGGGGGTTTGGGTATGACCAGCATTCATTAGCCATTACTAATCGCTATTGAGAAGACGATGGTGATAATCTTTTATTATTGTCACAAGTAAGCTTACATTAACACTGCAATGAAGTTACTGTGAAAAATCCCTAGTCGCCACATTCCAGCGCAAGTTTAGGTACACAGAGGGAGAATTCAGAATGTCCAATGACCTAACAGCACGTCTTTGTGGGAGGAAACCAAGCACCCGGAGGAAACCCACGCAGACACTGGGAGAACATGCAGACTCCGCACAGACAAATTAGCCATGGTCAGATCGAACCCAGGTCCCTGGCTCTGTGAAGCAACATTGCTAACCACTGTGCTACCTTGCCACCCACTTGAATCACAGCTGTTCACTTGGTGAAACTACTCTCCTCCCACACATATTACTTCCATGTCAGGGTTTGTATGACTTGAAGGGGGACTTGTAGTTAGTGGCGTTCCCACTTGCCAACCATATTCCACTAGCCAATAGAGATCAAGGACAGGGTTCTCCGGCTGAGTCCACCCGGCGATCGGAGGGTGTGACTAGTTAAGGCAGTGGATTGTGTGCCAATCAAGACAGATACTTGTCCAGATGATATGTAACTTCTTAATTGCTTTTGGAAATTAACTTGTTTTTTTGTAGATTATGGGTGGGATTCTCTGGCTGCGTTTGCCCGGCGACTGGAGATTTCTGCCCGAGGTCAATGGATGTTTCCATTCTTCGCGGCTCGCCCGTGGCGTTCCTGTGGCGGACAGGGCGGGAGAATCTGTCTTTAACAGGGGGTGCTTTATTTTATAACCGTGCCACCTTGTTCTAGATTCACCATTGGAAGAAACATCCTCTCAACATTTACCCTCAGAATTTTTTGTTTGAATGTGTACGGTCATCTTTTATTCTTTTGAACCTCAATGGGTATGGGCCCAACCAGCTCTACATTCCTTCATGGCAGGATTGAGCTTAGTGAATGTTCTCAGAAATGCATCCAATGCAAGTATATTCCTCCTTAAGTAAAGAGAACAGGAGCGAGTCTCCATTGGCAGACGGCGAAATCAGGAAACACGATTGGGAGGAGAAATGATTCTGATACCGAAATTGCAGAGGGCGGTAATTTGATGCCAAATCGCAATTCTCTGTCATATCGAAAGCGGTGTCAATGTCACCTGGAACGCACATACAGTAAACACCGATTACATATCATTAGCTGGCCCGATCCAGTATTCTCCAGGGGCCTCCACAATTCTCCCCTTCCAATGGGCCAAGTTCTCAATGGCACAGTTCACTAGTGCTTTTACAAATCGTGAAACTGGCATTGTGGCTCAGGCGGTGAGGCAGGAGAGAGAGAGGGTAGGACACAGGGCTGCCAGGCCAGGCACTGGCCAGGCTGGCTAGGGTGGATGAGGCCAGGGAACTGGCCAGGGTGACCCACCATGGGATTGGAACGGCGTGCAGGCACGGACCGCCATTGCCACAGCCTGCAAAGCCCCACCTTGCTGTGCGCCCCACTGACCAGCCACTTTGGCCCCTGGTTCTGCAGAGTGACAACGTATGGGTGACGCACCCTCGCACCCCACCCTCTGTCATACCCACCCATCCCCCCACCCAGCCACCACCCGCGGGGTATCAGGTGGCCCACTCAAGGGAATGCCCACAGTAGCCCCTACGGGGGAGCAGGTTGGGGGCTGCAGAGCGTACTACTGGCAAAGGCTGCTTGAGGAGGAGGAGGAAGCTGCAGTAGCGTAGCGTGTAGCAGCAGAGCGTGCCACAGAGGAACAAAAGTGAGGTGCCCATGATGGAGAGCCGGCTGCCCAAAAGGACGAGGCGGAAGAGGTGCCAAGGAGGTGCCGCATAAGGCCTCGCATATACCGCCGCGCCTGTCATTAGAGGACCTGCTGAACAGAGCATGATGAAGACTTCGGTTGAGTAGGGAGACAGTGCGACATATCTGCAAGATCATGGCACACCTGCCACTGTGGGGATATGGGGAGGGACACCCGCTCCCAGTGGCCGTCAATGTGACGTTCACCTTGAACCTTTACGCCACAGGCTCCTTCCAGCCGCCAAATGGCGCCCTGTCAGGAATCTCTCAGACCTCGGTGCACTGATGCATCCGTACCGTCATGGAAGTTCTATATGCCCAGTTGGCACAATACATCCACTTTAATGTGGACAGAGCCCACCAGATGCCCAAGCAGCAGGGTTTGCCGCCATCGCCGACGTGCCCGGGTGCAGCGGGTGATTAACGGGGTGCTTGTCCCCCTACGAGCACCTGCAGATGAGAGGCTGCTCTACACAAACCGAAAGGGGTTCCACTCGATGAACGTGCAGCTGATATGTGACCACCAGCTGCGCATCATGCACGTCGTTGCCCGATACCCGGGCAGTGTGCACGACACCTTCTTCCTGGCACACTCGACGATTCCTTACAAGTTCTAGATGGCCCCCCCTCTGGGGTTATTCGCAACGGTCGTCACTGATGCCGCCTATCCAGAGGCCACAGAACGACACTGAGACACACTAGAAGGAAGCCCACGCAGCGACCAGGAGCGTGCTCATGTGGTGCTTCGGCCTCCTGAAGATGCCATTCAGGTGACTGGACCGCTCTGGACGGGCCCTCCAGTATGATGCTGATAGGGTTGCCCGCATCATGGCGGCCCGCTGCATTATCCACAACATCGCACAGCCGAAACGCCAGGCCTCGTCCGACGAGGAGGGATGCGGGGAGGGGGAGGATGGGCAGGTACGGGAGGCCACACAACTCTGCACCAGGGCCAATGCACATGGGACGATCTGATCGACTTCAGGTTCACCGACTTTGGGGGGTGGGGGGTGAGAACTGGCCAGGGGCACGGAACCCCCATCCCCCCCCCCCCCGCCCTTGCCAGCCCATCCCTCACTCCGTTCTGAGAAAGCACCGAGACATGTTGTAACAGTGTGAACTTGTGTTTAATGTGACAACGTATATACAGATTTGTGCCCTAACCCCTATAACAAAACTGTATATACGTTGTCACATGTGCCAACTTCACTCTTGTCCACCTTACTGGCCCTAACACTAAGTCTTGGCGGATCACCAGACGGTACAGGAGTGGTGGCAGCCTGCTGTGATTCCCGCCCTGCGACCTGTGTCCAAGTTAGCGGACGTCTTCTGGGGCATCTGGGCCTGGATGGGCCCAGCTGCTGCTCCGGCACCCCAGGTGGCATGGTGCAAATCTGTTATGCCCGCTGCCTACCAGATATGCCAGGGACAGAAGGGGGGAAATCCGAGGTGCTGTGGTCAGACAGGGTTGCGATCGGAGCTATCCCCTGAGGCTTCCCCGACATCTGGCGCTGCCAGTCCTGGAGGTCTGCTCTGGTCTCGACCAGGGTCTGCATGCTCACGGACATGGGGCACAGGGAGTGGACCATCTCCATCTGGTGAATCTAAGGAACTCTTTGCCGCAGAAGGCTGTGGAAGCCAAATCACAGTGTCTTTAAGACAGATATAGATAGGTTCTTGATTAATAAGGGGATCAGGGGTTATGGGGAGAAGGCAGGAGAATGGGGATGAGAAAAATATCAGCCATGATTGAATGGCGGAGCAGGCTCGATGTGCCAAGTGGCCTAATTCTGCTCCTGTCTCTCATGGACTGCGCTACATTACCCATTGACTGTACCACCAACTTCTGGGTCTGTGCCACATCAGCCAGTGACTGTGCCATCTCCCTCTGGGACTGGGCCACCTCCCACTGTTTCTACGCCCTGTCGGCCAGCGCCTGGGCAATACCACCGATGTTCCCAGCCATGGCCTGCTGTGGCTGGGCCATGCTCAGAAGCGCTGCTGCAATTTTCAGGTGGCACATGGCTGCCTGTGAGGCGGTAATCCTGTCCTGGGCCTTGTCCAGTACCCGCATAAAACGCCCCTGGCCTTGGACATGTTGATCCATAGCCAAAACCCACACCCCCAATGCCTCCCCTGCTGACGCCGGTCAGGACATAGAGAGGGGTGGAGTGTTACGACCCTCATGGAGGTCACACAGTATCAGGTTCCCCATGACCTCAGCGAAGTGTGAACTTCCCCGTTAAAGGGGCAGGGCTTCCTCTTAACAAGGGAAGCCTGTCGAGTATAAAACCCCCAGCCCGAATGTGAGCTGGGACGGTAGAACACTTTGGGAGTGGAATAAGATTTGTGCAGATGATTAAATCTTTTTGTTTGCCTCCAAACATTTGTTTCTTTGTGGTGACTGCTCGAATCCAACACTATTGTGCAAACACCTCTCCTTGGTTCGTCCTTCCAATTTTAGGGGTCGAGGAGTCTGGGACATTGGATGAATGATATGATTCCGCGAGTATGATTACAGTCAGCTGTTGTTTGGTATGTCGGTGTTTTAAAAAATATATATTTATATTAAACAGATTTTCACAACACAAAAAACAACCCCAACCAAAAACAACCCCCCCCTCAGCCCCGACACTACCCCTCCCCGCCCCCCCCCACCAACAATCAACGGTAACCAATCCCGAAGTTGCATGATGAACAAATCCCAACAATTGTAGAATCCCTCCATATCCACATGCAAGACCCTCAGATTGTACTGAATACTGGCCTCCAAAACCTTTCCAGCTTTGGGCAGGACCAAAACATATGAACATGATTCGTGGGACCCTTCCCACATCACTCGCAGACACCCTCCAGCCCCTCGAACAGCCGGCTCATCCTTGATTTCGAGAGGTGCGCTCTCTACACTACCTTCAGCTGTATCAGCCCCAACCTCGCACATGAAGTCGAGGCATTCATCCTCTGCAGCACCTCACACCTTAGACCCTCTTCAAGTGACACCCCCCCCCCCCCCCCCCCACTCCACCTCCCACTTGGCCTTAATCCCCTCCATGGACACCCTATCCTCCTCCAGAATCCTCCCGTAGAGCGCCAAAACGACTCCCCTCTCCAACCCCCCCCACTGACAGCACTGCCTCCAGCAACGAGGAGGCCGGCCCTATTGGGAAAGTAAGGAAAACCTTCCTTGCAAGGTCCCGCATCTGCATGTACCTAAGCCCTTCCCCCTGCACCAGCCAACCCATACTTCTCTCCCAGCTCTGCTAAGCTCGCAAATCGCCCCCCAAGAAACAAATCCTTCATTTCCTTAATCCCCCTCTCGTCCCAGCCCCAAAACCTCGCATCCAACCTCCCCTGCTCGAACCCAGGATTCCCCTGATTGGCATCTTCCCTGACCCGGCCCCCAACTTAAAGTGCTGCCTAAACTGCCTCCAAATCTTCAATGTGGCCACCACTACCGTACTCACCGTGTACTTTCCTGGGGTCATCAGGAGCAGCACTGTTGCCAGTGCCCGCAACCCTGACCCCGACTAGAGCCCGCCTCCATCTTTACCCACAGAGCCCCCTCCTTGCTCCAGCCCCACACCTCTGCATTCATCGCCCAATAATAATGCAGCAAGTTTGGGAGGCCCAACCACCCTATCTGCCGTCCCCTCTGCAGTACCACCCTCCTAATCCTGCCCCCCCCCCCCAAATGAACAAGGAGATCAACTTGTCCACCTCCTTGAAGAAGAACTTAGATAAAAAGACCAGTAGATATTGAAATAAAAACAGGAATCGCGACAAAACATTTATTTCAACTGCCTGCACCCGGCCTGCCAATGACTGAGGGAGATTGTCCCACCTCGACATATCGGCCTTCACCCTCCCCACCAAGCGAGTGAAATTAAACTTTCGACGCCCTGCCCAATTTTAGGCCACCTGCACCCCCAATACCTGCTGCCTACCAAGCGGAATGATAGCCCCACATCATTGCTCCCATTCCCTGTGGGGAAACCATAAAATGCTTGCTTTTTCCGAGATTCAATTGAAAGACCGAGAACGTTCTGAATCTCTGGAGCAGCTCCATTACACACCGACGTGCTCGATTCCAAAATATATAGCAGCAGATTATCGTTGTATAGGGATTCCCTGTGTTCTTTCCCCCTGCCTCACTATCCCTTTCTACAACCCCAGCTCTTAGTGCAAGGCCAACAGTGCAATGGCCAACGGTTCTATAGCCAATGCAAACAATAAGGGGTACATAGGGCATCCCTGCCTCGTACCCTGGTACAGTGCGAAATACCCCAAATTGATGCTGTTGTTGCGAACACTCGCTTTGGTTCCTTATGCAGCAACTGCACCCACGCCACAAACTTCGGTTCAATTCCAAATACTACAATCAATTAATCCCAAGTACCACCATCAAATAATCCCACTCTACCCGATCAAACGCCTTCTCTGCATCCAATGCCACCACCACCTCCGTCTCCTTTCCCTTCGCTGGAGAAAGGACCACATTCAGCAACCTTCTCACGTTCGAGGTTAACTGCCTTCCCTTCACAAACCCAGTATGGTCCACCCCAATCACCTTCGGGAGACACCCTTCCAACCCTTTGCCAATATCTTGGCATCTACATTCAGCAGAGATATGGGCCTATACGACCCATACTCCACCGGTTCCTTGTCTTTCGTTTGTAGCAATGAGCTAGAAGCCTGCCCCATTGTTTGTGGTAAGTCGCCCCTTCCTATCGCATCCTCAAATATTCCCACCATTAATAGCGTGTCCTTAAATTTCTTGTAAAATTCAACTGGGAACCCACCGGACCCTGCCGCCTTCCCTACCTGCATCCTCCCAATTTCCTCCTTCACCTGCTGCTCCTCACCAGCCCTTCGTACCCTGCCTCATCTTCCTCTCCCAGTCTCAGATACTCCAGCCCGTACAGAAATTCCCTCATGCCCCACTCCTCCTCCGGTGATCTGACCTAAACAGGTACCTACAAACTCAAATATTTTATTAATCTGCTCCGGAGCCAACACAACTTCCCCAACCTATCCAGTACTCAAAATATCTCCCTCGCCGCTGCCTTCCTCTGGAACTGGTCAGCCAGCAGTGCCCTCCCCATACTCGTAGACAGCTCCCTTCACCCTTCTCAACTGATGCACCACTTTCCCCATGGACAATTGGTGGAATCTTGCCTGCAACTCCTTCCTCTTGACCAGGAGACCCAGTTCCGGGACCCCCACATACCTCTCATCCGCCTCCAAAATATCCTCTATCAGTTTTTGGCGTTCCTCCCTCTCCTTCCTATCCACCTTAGCCTTATACAAAACAAATACTCCCATTCCCTCGGGTGTAAGAACCTCCATGGGTCCATTCCACCCATCTCCCTCAAGAGCCCAGCCAACTCCTTCACCCTCCCGACTGGGCCAGTGAGGGCGGTTGTGACCTGTCCACCTTTGGTTCCAACATCATGTTCCAAACCCCTCTACTATCATTCATGGGTATTCAGATCCGGGATGGCACCCAGCACACTCAAATCGCGCATCATCCCAGTTGGGGGCCATATACGCATGTGTAAAAGCCCTTTTATCTCTTCACCGGTCCCCCTAACCCCTTCACGTTCCGCGTCACTATTCTGACCGGGGGTCTCTCACCCCCCCCCGCCCCCTCCCCACCCCTTCTACCTGACATCATAACCTCATGCCCTGCCCCTCCCGGACCATCCTTTTGTTACTGTTGAACCCTTTCTCCCTGAATCCCTCCATCCACTTCCTCTTTCAAACACCTTTCCCAGTATTGATCCCACCCCCGCCCCCCCACCTTTCACACCTCCCAGGCCCATTGAAACCTGTTCGACCAGGTTCCAAAAGCCGCGGCCACTACCTCCACTACACTCCTTCACACTAGCCAACCTTCACTTTCTGGTGCGGAGGCCCCTGCCAAGGCCCCCCTCCGTCCAAACCCCTCCCCCAGAACCCAGTCCCAGAAAATAAAATAAAACCAGTGCAATACTGTACCCTAGAAGCCCAATATACCTGTAACCAATTATAAACAAAGCTAAACTACCCTCCCCCGTTTAACCAACCCAAAACCTAGATGTTCCCCCCCATCAAATACAAAACAAGAAACAACAAAAAAGAGAGATAAAGACAAAGCACAGTCCCCATCCCCGCAGTCCAAATCTCAGTCCCATCTCTCATTTCAGTCCCAATCCTTTGGCCTTCACGAACTGCTCCACCGTCTCGTCGTAGAAATCCCTCGAATTGTGCGTCACCCTCAACTTCGCCGGGTAGGCCACTCAAAATCTCATGCCGTTGCTGCACAGTGCCGTCTTCACTCGTGCGAAGGCCATCCGCCTTGTTAAGAAAAATGCGAAAGATGCCATTTGAAACATGAAGGTCTGATGATAAAACCCAAGGAACATGAGAGAAAGCAAAGTAACAGAAAAGATCATTGTGGTGGTATGTATTAGGGGTATTACAGTACCCTGTGATGTCGAGAGGCTATTGGTGGACAGATACTGGGCCTGATTGGATCTGCCGCCTACTGGCTCCACCCAGTAAGGCGGAGTATAAGAACTCGGGTTCTCCCAGCAGCCGCATTCTGTAACCGAGCTGCTGGGGAACAAGTCTGCGTAATAAAGCTATCGATTGACTTCATCTCTTCTCGCCTCGTGAGTGATTGATTGTGCTACAATTTATTACCCACACTTTAAAAGACTATGGTGCTCCGGATCGCCCCGGAGTGTCTGCGAATCAGCCCCCACGCGGCAAACTCAGCGGCCATGTTTAAACACTGGCTAGCGTGTTTTGAGGGATACCTCCGAACAGCCACTGGCAGACCTACAGAAGACCAGAAAATGCAGGTCCTGCATTCCAGGGTGAGTCCGGAAATCTACACGCTCATAGAAGACGCGGAGGATTTCCCGACGGTGCTCACCATGCTGAGAGGGATCTACATTTGGCCCGTCAATCAGGTCTACGCACGCCACCAACTCGCGATGAGACGGCAAATCCCCGGGGAATCGCTGGACGAGTTCCACAGCGCGCTGCTAATACTGGGAAGGAACTGCAACTGCCCACCGGTTACGGCTAACGAACATACGGATCTCCTAATCCGGGATGCTTTAGAAGCAGGTATGACCTCATTCCAAATTCGCCAGCGACTGCTGGAAAGACTCACTGGGGCTCACGGAGGCATGGGCCCTTGCTGCCTCGCTCGATGTGGCATCGCAGAACGCCCGCGCTTACGCCCCTGACCGCACGGCAGCCCCTTGGGCTCCGTGGACCCCCGCCGCGACCGACTCACCGGCACCCTCCATCCCCCCGCAAGCCTGCGTGGCCAGAGCACCAGACCACCCGGGGGGGCCCCGCTGCCACTTTTGGGGGCAATCTAAACACCCGCAGTAGCGCTGCCCAGCCCGCTCTGCCATCTGTAAAAGTTGTGGTAAGAAGGGGCACTATTCAGCGGTGTGCCAGTCCCGGGGGCTCGCCGTAATCTCCGGGGGAGAACTGGGACCTCAGACTCAACCCCCCCAACGATCCATGTGCGGCCAACGGGCGCCGCCATTTTGGGTCCAAGATTCCATGCAGGGGGGATGTGCCCCATCTTGTGCCCCTCCGGCCACATATGATTCATGGGCGCCGCCATTTTGTCCGCCCCCGACCACGTGCGATCCGTGGACGCCACCATCTTGGCTGCCAGCCAAGGACCCCAGCATGGACGGCTCCACGTGGCCTGAAGAAAACGTCCCGATTCAGTAACCACGACTGGCTTCGGTGACCCTGGACCAGCCGCGGCCCCGGACGCTCCAAACGGCAACGACAACGGTGCTGGTTAACGGGTATGAAACGCCATGCCTGATCCACTCTGGGAGCACAGAAGGTTTTATCCATCCGGATACGGTAAAACGCTGTTTTCTTTCGATCCACCCGAGTACCCAAAAGATTTTTCTGGCAGCGGGATCCCATTCCGTAGAAATGAAAGGGTTCTGCATCGCGAACCTCACGGTGCAGGGGAGGGAGTTTAAGAATTACCAACTTTATGTCCTCCCCCCACCTCTGCGCTCCCACACTCCTGGGGTTAGATTTCCAGTGGCGATCCGGGGGTACTGCATTGCCACCCTCACCATCCGGGGCGTAGAGTTCAGCGGCTTCCGGCTCTACGTCCTCCCCAACCTCTGCACTGCCTTGCTACTCGGCCTGGACTTCCAGTGAACCTTACCCTGAAATTTGGTGGGCCCCTACCACCCCTTACTGTTTGCGGCCACACGACCCTTCAGGTCGACCCGCCTTCCCTGTTTGCAAACCTCACCCCAGATTGCAAACCCGTCGCCACCAGGAACAGACGGTACAGCGCCCAGGACAGGACCTTCATCAGGTCTGAGGTTCAGCGGCTGCTGCAGGATGGCATCATCGAGGCCAGCAACAGCCCCTGGAGAGCCCAAGTGATAGTGGTGAAAATTGGGGAGAAAAACAGGATGGTCGTTGACTACAGTCAGACCATCATTCTGTACATGCAGCTCAACGCGTACCCCCTCCCACGCATATCTGATATGGTCAATCAGATTGCACAGTACCGGGTCTTCTCGACAGTGGACCTGAAATCTGCTTACCGCCAGCTCCCCATTCGCAAGGCGGATCGCCCATACACTGCGTTTGAAGCAGACGGCCGCCTTTACCATTTCCTTAGGGTTCCCTTCGGCGTCACCAACGGGGTCTCGGTCTTCCAATGGGAGATGGACTAAATGGTTGACCGGTATGGACTGCGGGCCACCTTCCCATACCTGGACAACATCACCATCTGCGGCCACGACCAGCAGGACCACGATGCTAACCTTTCCAAATTTCTCCACACCGCCAAACTCCTCCACCTAACTTACAACAAGCAGAAGTGTGTGTTCAGCACGAACCGATTAGCCACCCTCGGCTATGTGGGGCAGAACGGAGTTCCAGGGCCCGACCCCGATCACATGCGCCCCCTCATGGAACTCCCCCTTCCCCACTGCCCCAAGGCCCTCAAACGATGCCTGGGGTTCTTTTCGTACTACGCCCAGTGGGTCCCTAACTATGCGGACAAGGCCCGCCCACTCATCCACTCCACCGGTTTCCCACTGATGGCCGAGGCTCACCAGGCCTTCAACTGGATCAAGGCCGACATCGCCAAGGCCGCGATGCACGCGGTCGACGAGACGTTCCCCTTCCAAGTCGAGAGCGATGCATCAGACGTCGCTCTGGCTGCCACCCTCAACCAGGCAGGCAGGCCCGTGGCATTCTTTTCCCGCACCCTCCATGCCTCCGAAATTCGGCACTCCTCCGTCGAAAAGGAGGCCCAAGCGATCGTTGAAGCTGTGCAGCACTGGAGGCATTACCTGGCCGGCAGGAGATTCACTCTCCTCACTGACCAACGGTCGGTTGCCTTCATGTTTAACAACACACAGCGGTGGAAGATCAAAAATGATAAGATCTTGCGCTGGAGGATCGAGCTCTCCACCTTTAATTACGAGATTTTGTATCGCCCCGGTAAGCTCAAAGAGCCCCCCCGATGCCCTGTCCCGAGGTACATTGGCCAGCGCACAAGCGGACCGACTCCGGACCCTGCACGACGATCTCTGTCACCCAGGAGACACCCGCTTTTACCACTTCATTAAGGCCCGCAATCCGCCCTGCTCCATCAAGGAAGTCAGGGCTATCATCAGAGACTGCCAGGTCTGCGTGGAGTGCAAACCGCACTTCTACCGGCCAGATCTGGCGCGCCTGGTGAAGGCCTCCCGCCCCATTTGAAAGCTTCAGCATGGACTTCATAGGGCCCCTCCCCTACACCGACCATAACACGTATTTCCTCAATGTGGTCGACGAGTATTCCCGATTCCCCTTCGCCGTCCCATGCCCCGATATGACGTCTGCCACCGTCATCAAAGCCCTCAACACCATCTTCGCTCTGTTCGGTTTCCCCACCTACGTCCACAGCGACCGGGAATCCTCATTTATGAGCGATGAGCTGCACCAGTACCTGCTCAACAGCCTCGAGCAGGACGACCAGCTACAACCCCGGGGGAAACGGGCAGGTGGAGCGGGAGAATGGGACGGTCTGGAAGGCCGTCCAGCTGGCCCTACGGTCCAGAAATCTCCCGGCCTCCTGCTGGCAGGAGGTCCTCCCCGACGCACTTCACTCCATTCCGTCACTCCTGTGCACTGCGACTAACGAAATCCCCCATGAACGTCTCTTTGCCTTCCCCAGGAAGTCTTCCTCCGGGGTTTCGCTCTCAACGTGGCTGGCAGCTCCAGGACCCATTCTCCTCCGCAAGCACGTGCGGCTCCACAAGACGGACCCGTTGGTTGAGAGGGTACAGCTACACCACGCAAACCCGCAGTATGCCTATGTAGCGTACCCCGACGGCCACCAAGACAGTCTCCCTCAGGGACCTGGCACCAGCTGGTCGTCCCCGCCCCCGCCCTGGCGCCACCCTCCCTCCCCCCAGCGCACCCCACCACAGCCCCCGCTCCAGGCCAATCCGTCCTCCTCTTGGCCTCACCCGGGGATGAAGAGGATGTCGACATGCTCCCGGAGTCACCGAAGACCAAGCCGACGCCTAAGTCGCCACCAGCACTGCGGCGCTCTCAACGACAGATCAAGGCGCCCGATCGTCTAAATTTGTAACCTTCTCTGTAATTTTAAAGCCAATCTGTATGTAAATAGTTTTTCCATCACCCCCGCTGGGTTCATTTTTAACAGGGGTTGAATGTGGTAGTCACCACTGTTGTATTATATTGTATTTACTGGTATTACGGTAAGGCCCCAGTACTACAGGTACGGGGGTAGATCCCTGCCTGCTGGCTCCGCCCAGTAGGCAGAGTATAAACGTGTGTGCTCTCCGAACAGCAGCCATTTCGCCAGCTGCTGTAGGAGGCCACACATCTCTGTGTAATAAAGCCTCGATTACATTCTACTCTCGTCTCGTCATAATTGATAGTGCATCACTAAGGTCAAGCTTAACATGAAGGCATTCTCATGTTAGACATTAAGGAAACTAGATGTAGAATCAAGTGGACAAAAAAAGTATTAAGAAGCAGAAGACAATACTTTAAAATAATGTCATGTAATCAGCAAGGCTGTTAGAAGGGTGATATATATCCTGAATCGCTCTCAGCCAGGCACTCACTCTGACTTTCAGCTAGCAGAGTGATCTCGGTCATGGGAAGGACTGAACACGAAAATTGAGCAGAACCGCAAAACAACCGGGAGAAAACCAACAGATAAAGAAGAGAGATTGTCAAGGAGGTCCAGGAAGGTCTGATCAGCCAACGAGGAGAATCCAGAATCCAGAAGATCTTTTTACTTTTCTGTAAAGACAGTGATTTTATCTTTTAAAAGAAAAAATAATAATAAAATAACATAAAGTTTTAACCTGAAACAGTGGTTATTACAAAGTCTACTTTACTTACTTAGCAACACGGGACCCAGGATCGATGCTACTAATGGCAAGTAGATAAAATTCTTCTATGAAGATATGCGTTATGCCGGGGGATAACTTGAAACACTAGTTTGACCCGAATAGCACCCACCTAAGTCTGCATAGGAGTCAGCAAGTAAGAATCCCTGTTCACCATTTAGAATATCTTGACCCTTTTTTGGTGTAGGGGGAATTCTAAGAATAGAGGTGAGTTTTTTACTTCAGCCTTCTTGCCAGTTCCACCATCAAATCTTGGTCTCGTCGAATGCCAACACTTTCCCACTTCACCTCTCGTCCTTGCTTCGCCCAATCAGGACCTTATCCTTAACATGAAACATATGGAAGCATGTTATAACTGCCCTTGGTGGCTCATTTCGGCCTGAGTGACCGATGTGCCCTGTCCAGCTTGTATCAGGAGGATTCGGCACTGTAAATTCTATAATTCTATGAAGATTCTTCTCCATCCCCAACAGCTCTGCCGGCATCTTTGCAAAGTACTCGGTTGGCTTCAGGCCCTCCACAGCCTCAGGTAGGCCCATGATCCATAGATTTTGCCACCTTCACCTGTTCTCCAGGTCCTCCACCTTGACTCTGAACCCTTTGTTGGCCTCCACCACACTCCGCAGCTCCTCACCCATTGAGGTGAACTGGTCACTGTGCTGTGACAGAGTCTCCTCCACCCCCTTCAACTTCGCTCCTTGCTCCCACACCTCGACCGACGTCTTCGATACTTTCACCCTCACCGGAGCAATCGGCCCCTCCACCTACTCCGTCATCGCAGCCATCATCTCCCTCCGCAGCACCTCCATGTGCTTGGCGAACTGCCTCTCAAATTCTCTGGCCATCAGCTCGGTCAGAGTTTCCACTGTGAGGGGATTGCCCCATCCAGTGATCCAGCCTCCACCATCTTTCTTCCTGCCGTATTCACCCGCTCACTCGATGGCGGAGTTTCGCTCACTCCCTTCTTTCCAGTCCATTTCTTCTGGGTCTTTGACATCTCCCACCATCCTTATACCTTCCTGCACCAGCTCATTCAAAAACTGCCCCTGAAACTGAGCATTAAAGTCCAAAAAACAGAGGCTCGAGCAGGAGTCACCTAATGTGTGACCTCCACCTACATGCCGTCACCGGAAGTCCACTAAGTCCCTTATTGTCAGTGGGAAGGACTTTAAAAAGATGACTGGGCTGGGTAAGCTTTTATCATGCCGAGGTTGATCCATTTATTCTTACAATGGGGGGATTTTCCATTTCAATTCCGCTGCTGCCGTAGTTAGATTTGAATCATTAGTCTTGGCCTCTGCATCACCAGATAAGTTCAATAACAACTATGCTAATTAATCACATAATATTGATGGAAGTGTGATCGATGGAGTTTCTTGATGTCAGTTTAATGGGTGGAGATTTAATTAATGGAAGACTAACAGGAAATTGTTTAATAGATGGAGGTTTAATAGAGGTGGTTTCAGGGACAGAGACCGAATGGATGTTTAATAGTCAAGTTTTTAACTGATGGAGGTTTATTGATGGTGTTTTAATAGAGAATTAATTATGAAGTATTAACTGGAATGATAATGGACTGATGTTTATTGGGGCAAGGTTCGTTTTTAAAGTTTATTCTTGGGAGGTTAATGTATGGAAATTTAATATTGGTGGTTTAAAAAAAAGAAAGTTGGCCTTCCGGTGGCAGTCATGGGGGAGCAGTCACACATTTGGCAGCTCCTGCACAAGGTGGATTTTTTTGGACCTTCCCCCGTTCGCAGGGTGGAAGTTTGGATGGGAAAAGGTGTAGTTGGAGTGCCAGGAGAAAGTGAGACTCAACTGATGTGGCTGCTGAATGGATCCACAGATCAGAAGTGGATCGAGAAGAAGGGAGCTGGTGAGCAGGCAAAACTTTGTGCACCACAGGCGGAGGGTAAACGTCCTGTCCTACCCGCCCAGTGGTCAACGGAGCAGGTGGTGGACTTCTTAAATGAGAAGTTCAGCCAGCAGAGAAGGGAAACCCAGGAGGACCTAGCCACGATGGTAGAGCCGCTTAAAGCGGGGATTGACCAAGTGGAGCAGGGGCAGGAGTCCCAGGGCCAGGCAATTCAGAAAATGGAGGAGATGGTGGGGGAGCAGCTCGCCTCATTGGTGGCCGAGATGGGAGTGATGCGGGAGGCCCAAAAGCGGCTGAAGGAGAAGGTGGAGGAACTGGAGAACCCGCCAGAAGACAAAACCTGCGGGTCGTGGGGATGCCCGAAAGCATTGAAGGAGCGAATGCCGGCACATAAGTGGCCATGGTGTTGGAAAAGCTGATGAGAGAGGGGGCCATTGGCCAGTCCTGGAGGTCAACTGAGCGCAGAGGATGCTGATGAGGAAGACACAGGTGGACGAGCCACCAAGGGCGATGGTGGTGCGGTTGCACTATTCCCTGGAAAAGGAGAAGATTCTGCGATGGGCGAGGCAGACGAGGAGTTGCACCTGGGAAGGGAAAGAGCTGCAGGTGTACCAGGACCTGGGCGCAGAACTGGCAAAGAGGAGGGCGAGGTTCAACCAGACCAAGGCTGCCCTCTCAAAAACAGAGTGAAGCTTGGGGTGCTGTAAAAGGCATGCCTCTGGGTGACTTTCCAGAATCGGGAATATTATTTTGGTATGCCAGAGGAGGAGATGGAAATGTTGAGAGACAATGGATTGTCAGGAGAAGGAGGACAATGAACTTTTGAGAAGGTGCTTTCTTGAGAGCTTTTTCTCCTTTGCAATGTTTTGTTGGGCTTGGTGGTGGGGTTATTGGGGAGCATCAAGGATGAGTGCACCTTTTTTCTGTTTCTCTGTTACTTGAGGGAGTGTGAATGGAGGAGGGAATCTGTGGGACGTAAGGCTTGGAGGCCTTGGGCGGGAGCTGCCAGGCTATCTGGGCGGGCTAGTTAATGAGAGCACAGTGAAGGGCGGTCAGGTGGTTGGTAGGGGAGGGTGATGGGGTTGTTGTTTTGCTTGTGGGGGTGTTGCTGACAAGAGTGTGGTTGTTATGGCGCAGCGGGAAAGGGAGTGATGTTGGTGGAATTTATTCTTGGGAGGTTAATGTATGGAAATTTAATATTGGTGGTTTAAAAAAAAGAAAGTTGGCCTTCCGGTGGCAGTCATGGGGGAGCAGTCATGGAGGGTCGCGTGACATGGGCCAGGTGCTGGCCCAAAAAGGGATATGGTTGATCGGCGGGGGGGGGGGGGGGGGGGGGGCGGGGGCGGGGGAGCCCCCCCAACAAGGCTGGTCACGTGGGAAGTGAGGAGGCTGAATGGGCCGGTCAAACGGTCACGTGTGTTTGTGCATCTGAAAAGTCTGAAGACGAACGTGGCTTTTTTTGCAAGAGACACATTTAAAGATAGGGGATCAGACAAGGTTGAGGAAAAGAAGGGTAGGGTAGGTGTTCCATTCAGGACTAGACATGAAGTCGAAGGGGGTGGCGGTGTTGGTGAATAAGCGGGTGGCGCTCGAGGTGGAGAACATTGTGACAGATTCGTGGGAAGAGGTTTGTGATGGTGAATGGGAAGCTGGAGGGGATGCCGGTGGTTTTGGTAAATGTTTATGTCCTAAACTGGGACGATGTGGGTTTTATGAGGTGGGTGCTGGGGAGGATTCCTAACCTGGACTTGCGCCTGTTGATTATGGGGGGGCGGGGGGGATTTTAACATGGTCATTGAGCCAAGAGCCAAGTTTGGACAGGTCAAGCCCGAGATCGGGGAAAGTATCGGCTGTGGCGAAGGAGCTGAAGGGGTTCATGGAATGGATTTGGGAAGGGGGGGTAGACCCATGGAGGATTGGGAGGCCGAGGGCGAAGGAGTTTTCGTACTTTTCCCATGTGCACCCGGTGTACTCCCGGGTGGACTTTTTTCTGCTGGACAAGGTGTTGCTGGTCGACTCGGAATATTCAGCGATTGTGGTTTCAGACCACGCACCCACTGGGTGGATTTGCAAGTGGACCAAGGTGGGGTCGGGGGGCAGTGCCCGCAGTGGAGGCTGGATGTGGGAGGTGTGTGAGCGGGTGAGGGCTGCCATCCAGGGGTATGTGGAACTCAAACTATATGGGGGAGGTCACAGCCGCCACTGTGTGGGCGGCACTCAAGGCAGTGGTTGGGGGGAGCTTATTTCAATTCCGGTGCACAGGGAAAAGGTGGAACGTGGAGTAGAGATAGCAAGGTTGGTGGAAGAGATTCTGAGGGTGGACAGGCGGTCCTCTGAGGCCCCGGAAGCAGGAAGCAGGGTTGCTTAAGGAGAGGCAGAGGCTTCGGTTGGAGGGTGGCATGTTAGCACGGTGGTTAGCACAGTTGCTTCACAGCTCCAGGGTCCCAGGTTCGATTCCCGGCTTGGGTCACTTTCTGTGTGGAGCCTGCACGTTCACCCCGTGTCTGCGTGGGTTTCCTCCGGATGCTCCCGTTTCCTCCCACAGTCCAAAGATGTGCAGGTTAGGTGGATTGGCTATGCCAAATTGCCCTTAGTGCCCAAAGAAGGTTAGTTGAGGTTACGGGGATAGGTGGAAGTGTGGGGATAGCGTGGAGGTATGGGTTTGGGTAGGGTGCTCTTTCCAAGGGCCAGTGCAGACTCGATGGGCTGAATGGTCTCCTTCTGCACTGTAAATTCTATGATTCTGTGATGATGGAGTTTGGGCTGGTGTCTGCGGGGAAGGCGGTAGGGCAGTTGCGGAGGGCTAGGGGGACAATGTACGAGTACAGGGAGAAGCCGAGCAGGATGCTGGCCCACCAATTTAGGAAGCAGGAGGGGGTGAAGGAGATTAGAAGAGCGAAGGATGGGACGGGAGGGGTGGTACTGGACCCGGTGCAGGCGAATGGGGTGTTCGAGGACCAGGCGGAGTGGGAATATCTGTGGTAGGTGTTGGGATGGTTTGGGCAGGGGTTTGTGGATTGGGTCCGGTTGTTGTATATGGCGGCAGTAGCAAGTGTGCAGCCGAACCTGATGAGTACGGGATATTTTAGGTTGCACCGTGGGACAAGGCAGGGGTGACTGCTCTCCCCATTGCTTTTTGCCTTGGCGATAGAGCCATTGGCAATTGCACTTAGAGCATTGAGGGGTTGGAAAGGGACTGTGTGTCTGTGAGGGGGTGGGTGGGGGGAGAGGGATCGAGTTGTATGCAGACGAATTGTTGCTATATATTTCGGACCCATTGGCAGAATTACAGGGATTTTGGAGGACTTTGGTCAGTTGTCCGGATGCAAGGTGAACATGGGAAAGAGTGAGGTGTTCCCAATTGAGACCGAAGGGCAGGAGAGAAAGTTGGGGGAGCTGCCATTCAAGGTGGTGGGAGCTAGTTTCAGGTACTTGGGCATTCGGGTGGTGCGGGGCTGGGTGCAGTTGCATAAGTTGAATTTGGCTCGGTTGGTGGAGCAGACGAAGGGGGATTTTAAGAGGTGGGGATTTTAAGTGGAGGGACAGGTGCAGACAGTGAAGATGACAGTGCTGCCAAGGTTCTTGTTTGTATTTCAGAACCACCCGATCTTCGTTCCAAAGTCATTTTTTAAAAAGTCAACGCGTTGATCTTGGGGTTTGTGTGGGCAGAGAAGAGGGCGTTTTTGGAACGGGGGCGAGGTGGGGGAGGGCTGGTGTTGCCAAACATAATGGGTGGGATTCTCCGTCGGCAGGATGCTCCGTTTTGCCGGTGCCCAGGGGTTTCCCGACGCCATGGGGCTGCCCTACAATGGGAAACCTTGGTTTGGGCACCGATTTGTGATAACCATAGATTTGCACCGGGGGGCTGGAGGACGCAAGGTTTCAGGGGTGGGGGCAGGCGGGGATTGAGCAGTTTGGGAATCTGTTGTAGGGCAGCTTTGCAAGCTTAGAGGACCTGGAGGAAGAATATGAGCTGCCCAGTGGGAATGGTTTTAGGTACTTACAGGTCTGGGATTTTGTGAGGAGGGAAGTGTCGTCCTTGGAGCTGCAGGATAAGGTGCTGGCGAGGGAGGGAATGGTTTCCGAGGCTTATAAGGAGCTGATGGACTGTGAGGGAGCCCTGATTGGAGATGTTAAACGGAAGTGGGACGAGGAGCTGGGTGGGGGCGGGGAGTCTGGGACGTGGGAAGAGGCCCTGTGGAGGGTGTGATGAATGATATCTGTATACATATGTACCTTTAATGCGTCGGCCCCTTTAAGACCGGGTTTGGAACCCTGGGGGACTCCGCCTCCGGCACCGCCCCCAGGAAGCTGTACATAAGGTTACGTTCAGGAGGCAGCATGCAATGAGCACACTTCTCGGCAGCTGTCTGGTTTTCTGGTTACTAAAGCCATTATTAAAGTTATTATCGAACTCCTCTCCTGAGTCGTAATTGAGGGTATCTCAGAGGGTGAATGCATCCTCGTCGTGTGCAAGGGTACAAATGATGGTGGCAAGGATAAGTAGGTTCTTTGAGGGAGTAAAGGATAGGTGTGGATGGTGCGCGGGAGGCCTGCGAACCATGTCCACATGTTTTGGGCGTGTCCGAAACTGAAGGGGTGCTGGCAGGCGTTTGCGGACATAATGTCCGAGGTGTCGGGGGTAAAGGTGGCCCCGAGCCCAGAGTTACTGATATTTGGAAGACCCGGGAGTCCAGGGGGTGAGAGAGGCCGATGTTTTGGCCTTTGCCTGCCCGATAGCCCAGGGATGGATTTTGCTTGGGTGAGGGACTCGGAGCCGCCGTAAGTGGGAATATGGGTGAACGGGTGGAATTCCTGAGGTTGGAAAAGGTCACGTTTGTCTTGAGAGGGCCAGTTGAAGGAGGATTGAAATGTCAACAGAGGGGCAAGGGGGTGGTGTGGGTGCTGGTTATTTATTATGTTGTACAATTTTGCTTCTTCTCTTAGTTGTGTTTGTTGTTTATATAAATGCCTTCATAAAATATTTTTAAAATAAGAAAAAAGTTGTATTATTTAATGGATGAACGTTCATTGAATGCAATGCTTGATTCGATGAAGATTTGATTGATG
The DNA here is from genome assembly GCF_047496885.1 of Scyliorhinus torazame. Lineage (NCBI taxonomy): Eukaryota > Metazoa > Chordata > Chondrichthyes > Carcharhiniformes > Scyliorhinidae > Scyliorhinus > Scyliorhinus torazame. Next base: position 278,101,888 of record NC_092712.1, read on the forward strand.
GATGTTCAATGGATAAAGGTTTAGTAGACGAAGAAATGAGCACAAATCATTTTTGTTATTGACAACATTTGAACTTAATGATATATAGGGAAAATGGAAAGAGTGTATAACTTGAATGGAACAATCAAAGTATTAAAGTAATTCATACATTCAATAAAATTAATCATTCTATTATTGATAATTTATCAAGAAATTAGCACTTACTGTATTTCAGAAATAAAACAAATGATAGCCCCATGATAAACACATAAATCACCACTCCAGGTGCGATAGTTCCTAAAATGTGTTTCACAGGAAACTGGCAGTTTGTGACTGTCGGTAAAAAAATAATAATTGTTCATTTTCTGATTAAAATTCCTACTCAAATTTAAACAATTATTGCTCTAAAAAAATGAACATATTGGGGAAACTTACAAATACTTTAATACCCTTACCAGATACCCTTAGACATTGTGTGCCAGTTGGTCATCACAGTGGTAATTGGTTGGCACATTGGTTGACACATAATTTACATGCTGGAGCCTAAGACTCTGCTGAGCCCAAGGCCAGTTACATGCCCCTGGGTACAGGGGCAAAGACTGCAAGGGTGGCATCCACAGTGGAGACCTTAGCGCAGGACATGGACTCCATAATGGGGATGTCTGCTCCATGGTTCAGCTCATGACCTCCATGGCTGAGAGCACGAGCTCCATAGTGCAGGGATTTAAGTGCATAGTGTAGGCACGATTGGGAATCAACGAGTGTCAGCGCCAGTGGACGGTGTTTTTTTTAAATCTCACTCCAGCTGTTCCCCCATTCCATGGAGGAGCCCAAGGGCTTCCGAGTACCCAAATGGAAGAGGATCGGCAGGAGTGAAGTCCAGGGTCATCCAACCAGGAGACCCTCGGGGTATCCAGCCCATCTGACAAACCCATCCCTGTGAGTAACACATCTAAAGTCCCGAACACCGAAGAGGGCAGAACTGCAACACCTGTGCAGCCCGAAGGTAGGCCTGAAACCTCAAGGTTCAGGCTCCCCAAGGCGCCCGTCAAAGTCATCTCAGGCAAAAGGGCATGGAAGTCAGCAGGCCGCCTCAATCTCAGCTGTTGATACCTGGACATAGCTGAGGGTGAGGAAAAGTAAGGAAAGTTGTCACCTAGTGGGCATGAGTGAAGCTGGGCACTAGTAGAGATAAGTCACCATTGTAATCATGCACTTGTATTAAAAATCACTTTGTTCAACCATAACGATCCTCCACGATGTCACGGGGCCATGCTCTGCAAATCCCCGTGCAAATTCAGCTCTTCATTCCTGTGCAGTTGTGAGAATGGCAGCATTATGACTCTCACAACTTCCACACTGACAATGCAGCAAAGTTATCCCCAATCGCTCTATCCATGGAAGCTTCACCTTCCCCATCCAGCAACACTCAGTCATAGAGTCAAAGAGGTCTACAGCAAAGAAATTGCCCTTTGGCCCATCACGTCGGCGCCGGTAAAAAACAACCACCTAAATATTCTAATCCCATTTCCAGCACTTGGCGCATAACCTTGTATGCATTGGCATCGCAAGTACACATTTAAATACTTCTTAAATGGTATGAGGGTCTCTACCTCCATCACCCTTTCAGGCAGTGAGTTCTCGACTCCCGCCACCTTCTGGGTGAAACAGCTTATCCTCACACCTCCTCTAAATCTCCTGTCCCTTACTTTGAATCTGTGCCCCCGGTCATGGATTCCTCCACCAAGGGGAAAGGTTTCTTCCTGTCTACTCTATCTATGCCCCTCATAATTTTATACACCTCAATCATGTCCCCCCGTCAGTTTCTTCTGCTCCAAGGAAAACATCTCCAATCTTTCCAATCTTTCTTCATAACTAAAACTCTCCAGCCCAGACAATGTCCAGGTAAATCTCCTCTGCACCCTTTCACATCCCTCCGAAAATTTAAGATTCCACAATAGTCTAGCTTTGGCCTAACCACCGTTTTATGCAGTTCTAGCATAACCTCCCTGTTTTAAACGCTATCCTTGGCTAATAAGGGCAAATATACCATATTCCTTCTTAACTATTGTATTTACCTGCTCTGCTACCTTCAGGGACCAGTGTACTTGCACATCAAGGTCCCTCTGATCCTCGGTGTTTCCCAGGGTCCTGCCAATTATCATGTATTCCCTTGCCTGGTTTGTCCTGTCCAAGTGCATCACCTCACGCTTATCTGGATTAAATTCCATTTGTCACTTATCCCATCTGACCAGCTCATAGTATCGTCCTGTAATCTCAGGCTATCCTCACTATCTACCACACCACCAATTTTCATATCATCCGCAAATCTACTGATCAACCGTCCTACATTCATATCTAAATCATTTATATAAACCATGGGTCCCAATACTGATCCTGCGGGACCACTGGACACAGACTTCCAGACAGAAAAAAACACCCTTTGACTATCACCTTCTGCTTCCTGCCACTCAGCCAATTCACCAAATTTCTTTGGATCCTATGTACTCTTACCTTTGTTATCAGTCTCCCACGTGAGACATTATCAAAAGCCTTGCTGAAGTCCAAGTACACCATGTCAAATGCTTTACCCTCATTTACACACCTGGTCAATTCTTCGAAGTTTGCCAGACATGATCTCCCCTTAACAAAACCATGCTGACTGTTCTTGATTAATCCCTGCCTCTCCAAATGCAAACTAATTTGGCCTCTCAGAATTGCTTTCAGTAGTTCCCCAGCACTGAAGTTAGACTGTAGTTTTCTGGTTTATCCCTCATTGGCTATTCTGCAATCCTCTGGCACCTATCCCGTGGCCAGAGGGGAATTGAACATTTTTGCCAGTGCCCCTGCAATTTCCTCCTATGTCTCACTCAACAGCCTGGGATACATTTCATTTGGCTCTGGATATTTGTCTACTTTAAAGCAAGACAGACCACTCAGAAACTCCTCTCTGTCTATATTAATTTCTTTAATTTATCACAGTCCTCCTCTGATTTCTATACCCACACTGGCCCTTTCACTAGTACACACCGACACAAAGTATTAATTTAGAACCCTACCTGCGTCCTCTGATTCCGCACACAAATTCCCAATGTGATCCTTAATGAGCCCTACTCTTTCCCTAGTTATCCTTTTACCATTAATGTACTTGTAAAACAACTTAGGATTTTCCTTTATTTTATCTGTCAGTATTCTTCCGGCTCTCCTAATTTCCTTTTTAAGTTCCTTTTGCACATTCTACACACTTCTCAGACTTCTGCTGTTTTGAGCCCTCAATATCTGCCATAGGCTTCCCTTCTTCTTCTTATCATAGAATCCCTACAATGCAGAAGGAGGCCATTCAACCCATTAAGTCTGCATCGGCCTTTGGAAAGAGTACCCTACTTAAGCCCACACATCCACCCTATCCCCATAACCCAGGAACTCTGCCTAATCTTCTGGACACTAACGGACAAATCCACCTAAGTTTGGACTGTGGGAGGAAACCAGAGCACCTGGAAGAAACCCATGCAGGCATGGGGAAAAAGTGCAAACTTTACAAAGACAGTCACCCTAGACCGGAATTGAACCCGGGTCCCTGGAGCTATGGGGCAGCAGTACTAATCACTGTGCCACCATGCAGCTCCAGCATTATCCAAAGCTGCATATCTTTATATTCCTCGATATCCAGAGTTCATTGGATTTGTTGGTCCCCCACATTTTCTTAATTGGAGCTTGTTGACGCTGTACTCTCCCTATTTCCTTCTTGAAGTCACAGATTTACCTAAAGTGTCTGCTCCCGGTCCAATCAAGTCTGATCTTATTAAAAGCGGCGGTCCCCTTTTCAGAACTTCGATTTCAGGTCTAACCTTGTCCTTTTCCATAACACTCTTGCACCTCTAACGGAATTATGATCACTACCTGAAAAATGCTCACCCGCAAATACATCAACCACTTGCTCAGCTTCATTACCTGAAATAAAGTCCAGGACTGCCCCTCGGGTCTTCTCATTTCTGCCAGTATTTTCTTGTTATGAGGATGCCAAGGGCTGAAAACGTGTGAAAGTCTATCCACCTCGTCAGGAAGTGGAGAAAAACACCAAAACACCAGTATCCCTGATGTCGGAAGAGACAGGAGCAGCTGAGATGTGTCATTTGGCCTCTTTGGCCACAGATCGCCCCGTTCAGTGGCGTTCATCTCTCCGTCAGGTAGGAGTCAGACATTTTGCAGAGGATAAGAGAAGCATCACTCTGTGCTCACTGTAAGTCATCATCATTCTCCTGCAGTGTCTGGCCAATCATTTCAGTGCCTTGCCCACGAATGTAGCCACCATCACGATGACCTGTAGCAGGCACCACAGTAGTTGAGACGATGTCAGACCCCATGGTGAGAGAGGTCTTCACACCCTAGTTCTGGTTGTCACCAAACTGAGAGGCTATGAGGACATCCCTAGCCCTGCACCCATACCATCCATAGCCATCGCCCAAGGTCCTTCCTCTGCTTCCTCCACAGGTTTCCCTGCGCCGCCCTTGTCCTCATCCGAGGATGTGGTGCTCCTCCATTTCCTTCTGCTGCAACCGCTCACCCCCCTGCAATGCCAGGTGTAAAGCGCAGCAGACCACTATGATGTGTGACACCCTCTGCGGCTGTTTTGGAGGGCTTATCCCGATCTGTCCAGGCACTGGAACTGCATCTTGAGCAGGCCAACTGCCTGTTCAACCAGAGCCTCATTGTGGCTAGTCTCAGCGGATGTTTGCGGCCCCTACACTGGCATCATCAACCACATCCTGAGTGGGTACCCTTTGTCTCAGAAGAGCCATTCCTCCAGCCTCTGCTCTCCTGGACATTGAGGAAGTGGTACCCCTTGTAGTTTACAAATGGCACCCAATGCCGCCATGAGGAGCGCAGAGCCAAGAGGGTGCAGTCGATGACATCCTGCACCTTGGGCATGCCTGTTATGTGGGCAAAGCCCATGGCCCAGGCTCACCTGGTCCTGTCCATGTGGGCCCTCACAAATAGGGTATGTGTGACGTCCCTTTTGTACTTGTGCTGCAGACTGGGAGATATCGCACAGGTCACTGCAGCCCAGAAACGAACCACGGCAGTAACTTTCATGGCCACAGGCAATGGGTGACCTCACAGTCCATGTGGTGTGAATTCTTGCATCACCTAGCACAGGTGGTCCGCAATCCCCTGGGACAGACGCAGTCTTCTCTGGCACTGGATCTCTGTCATCTGGAAGACGGAAGTGTTTTGTTATGCCCTTGACATAGCATAAGCTGCTTCCTTGATGTGCACTCTGACAAAGGAAGGTTCAGACTTGGAGATAGCTTTAACACATTTATTAAACTATTAACAATTCTCTTACTTGGATTCGACTCTACTATTAATCCTTCTATCGCTACTCAGACTGACGAACCAGTCTGCTACAATCCACGTGGTGGGTGTGATGTTCAATCAACCCTGTGTCTGTACTCACTGAGTGTCTCCACTGGAAAGAGACTGAGCATGTGTGATGTGTCCTTTTATATGGGTTGGTGTAATGCCCTCCTGTGGTAGTGTCACCTCCGTGTGTATCGTGAATGCCCATTGGTCGTGTCCTATCTTACTGATCTATTGGTTGACTGTCTGTGTGTCATGTCTTTGGTGCTCCCTCTAGTGTCTAGCTAGGTGTAGTGTATATACATTAACCCTTTGTGTACTTACAGTGATGTATATCACCACATCCTCCCTTTTTTGTGTTACATATTTTCTGTACCGTGTTAAAGAAAATTGAACAAACTAGGTAGATGAGTGATACTCTGTACAAGTTATGATAACAGTGATCATTAAACAATAAGTCAAAATCATATGCCTGAGTCCAAAGTTCATTAATTATTATGGTCGAGTGTCTTTCTTGTTTGGTTGGTGAGTTGGTGATGTTGATGGTGGCATTGCATTGTAAACGCCATCAGTGTCCCTGTGCTGAAGGAACCAAGAAGTGGTCAAATCACTTCGTTGTCGGATTTGGACCTTTTTTTTTTTGATGCTTGTGGTGGTAATTCTTGATGGCATCTGTCCTGAAAGCCAGGTTGCCTGTTGGTAGTGCAGCAAACGTGAATTGGTAAGATGCATCGTCCTGCCATGGCATGTCATTGTACTGAGCTGAGCAGTAACAGTGTCCCTCATTTGCTGAATTGTACCATGTCGTACCAGTCGTAGTTCCATTGGTGTTGTTTTTGTCGTGCTTGTTGTCGACGTTGTTGCCTTTGGTACGCTTCTTGCTATTGCCTTTGATGTTGTTGTTGTGGTGGTTGGTTTTGTTGCCGTGTTTGCTGCGCTCAAGGACCACACTCTGTGGATAATACGAGTCCTTCACACAGTTACTCGTGTTAGCGTGCTTTGTGGCATCTGCTGTCTCCTTGAGCATGCCGTCACTGAGTTTGCAGCGCTCCCCGTCTGCAGTCATGTCCGGCTTACTTGAATCAGCTTTGGCTTGTCGATGCTCCCCGTCTGGAGTCTGGTCTATTTCACCTGAGTCAGTTTTGGTTTGTCGATGCTCCCCGTCTGGAGCCCTTTCTGGTTCACGTGAATCAGCTTTGGTTTCTTGATGCTCCCCCACCGGAGTCATTGCAGGTTCACTTGAGTCAGCTGAGATTTCTTGATGCTCCCTGTCCGGAGTCATTTCAGGTGCACTTGCATCTTCTGAGGTTTCTTGATGCTCCACGTCCGGAGTCAAAACATTCAGGAATGCATTTGCTTGTGGGGAGGCTCGAGCGAATGAGGTTTGAAGTAACGTGGTGTCACCAGTAGTCTCACTGTGATTGTCGAGTGCCTCTGTACATTCTAGCTGTGGTCTGTCACGTTACACATCTGGTATGGGAAGTGGGATGCCGTCGTCACTTGTCTCACATACAGTGGGTAGAGCCTCAGTGTCTTCTTGTCTTTCATGTGAGCTGGGTAGACTGTCAAGAGTCTTCTTCTGGTGGCTCAAACTATCTGGGTGGACTGCCATAGTCGCTTTTCTGTTCACGTGAGCGTGGTAGACTGTCATAGTCTTCTTGCTGTACACTTGAGCATGGCAGACTGTCATAGTCTTTCTGTTGTTCACTTGAGCATGGCAGACTTGCATCGTCTGCTACTGGTTGCTCAGAGGAGGTTGCTAGACCCCCATGGTCTTGTTCATGCAAGGACTGCGCTCTGAAATCTTGCGTTGCTTCTAACGTGGAGGCTGTCCACGGGCTCGCTGTGGAGGCTTGTGTCACTCCCTCTGTGGAGTCTTGCAGCGTTCCCTGTGTAGAATCGTGCACTGGTCTCGCTGTGGAGACTGTCATCACTTCCTGTGTGGAGACTGGGACCCTTTGTGGTGTGTGGACCACTCTCTGTGTGGAGTCGGGGACCCTTTGCGGTGCGCGGACCAATCTGTGTGGCAGCAGGCAGCTCTCTGTGAGCTTGTACCGCTCTCTGTCTCTTGGTGTCAGGCCGCAGCATAATCCTGCACTCGGGATGTCGTATATGCTGGGCTGAAGATCCTCAAGTCCGAAGAACACATCCGCGTCTGTGTCGGATTCTTCATTGTAGAACACATCTCGTTGCGGTTTGGATTTGGTACTGGGGTCGCCATCTCCAATGATGAAATCATCGTCTGAGTCGTAGTCTTCTAGGACCATATCATCACCTTTTGTGTCGGAGCTGGCATTGGGCTCGCGATGTCCAAAGAAGAATTCAAGGTCTGAGTCATGGTCTTCAAGGACTGTATCATCTCTTTGGGCGGTGCTAACTGCTTGTTGCAAGGTTCTGCGGAGGTTACTTTCAGCTACTGGTCGAATTTCAGGCATTGTGCTGTCGTTCGAGGTGAAAGAATCTGGTTTTGAGGCTTTAATTTTTTTTTTGTGTTTTGGGACATTTCCCCTTTAAGTGGGCGTGGTCCGGGGGCCTCTGACGTCATGAAGCATGTGACGTAGGTCGTAGGAAGCGATTGCGCATATCGCTGTTCCTTTACGTGGGGCCTTTTTCGCAAGTTCGCATGTGTGGCTTCTCGCGCATGCGCAAGCGGACCTTCCCGTTCTGTGCGCTCTTCGCTCAACTGTGCATGTGCAGCACCTTTTCCAGGATGGCTGCAATTCAAAACTGCCGTTCGTTGCTGCAAGCCTACCTCGCGGTGAGTTTTGGCTCTTTTACCTTTTCTTCTTGTATGTTTCTCGCAGAATTCTTGGAATTTGTTCAGGACTGCCTGGAACTTGCTGTTGTTTTGCCCCTTTGAGTATTTGAAGGTTTGGAAGATTTCAGCTGCTTCTAGACCCGCGATGGTAAGTAGAGGCTTTATTTTTTCTGCATCCGCCACGCCATCTGGGTCGGACGCTACCAGGTAGATCTCGAATCTCTGCCTGAACCAATGCCAGTTTTCACTGAGATTGCCTTGGTACCTGAGCTGCTGTGGAACCGGAATCTTGAACATCATCTTGCCTGGGTGCTGTTGCTGGTTATCACTGTTTGCTGAGTTTTAACTTTATGGATTTAACAGTCACTCCTGGGTACCATGTTTTGTTAGCCTCTTGACATAGCATAAGCTGCTTCCTTGATGTGCACTCTGACAAAGGAAGGTTCAGACTTGGAGATAGCTTTAACACGTTTATCAAACTATTAACAATTTTACTACTTGGATTCAACTCTACTGTTAATCCTTCATCGCTACTCAGACTGACGAACCAGTCTGCTACAATCCACGTGGTGGGTGTGATGTTCAATCAACCCTGTGTCTGTACTCACTGAGTGTCTCCACTGGAAAGAGACTGAGCATGTGTGATGTGTCCTTTTATATGGGTTGGTGTAATGCCCTCCTGTGGTAGTGTCACCTCTGTGTGTATCGTGAATGCCTATTGGTCGTGTCCTATCTTACTGATCTACTGGTTGACTGTCTGTGTGTCATGTCTCTGGTGCTCCCTCTAGTGTCTAGCTAGGTGTAGTGTATATACATTAACCCTTTGTGTACTTACAGTGATGTATATCACCACAGGAAGTTCTAAGGTGGTTGGCCCATGGTGTTTTCTCTGAGCCTCCACCAACTGTGGCCCTGCTCCTGGAAGATCAACAGGCCCTGCCTCCCCCTCCTTCGCAGGTGGCACGTTGATGTCACTGCTAATGCTCGATAGCAATCAAAAGAATTGTCATCCGACTGACTCCATGATTCTCCCAAATCAAAAACTGAAAGTAAGAGAACATCAAAGTGAACGTGAGGAATCCTGACAATGCCATGACCCACAGCCCTCTCAGGATCTGGGGCATCCACCCATGTGCATCATCCGATGTGAGCACCTTTCCACTGAACTTCTCTCTCTCGCCTGTCACACATTAGCCACTTTCCACAGTTGCCCTTCTAAACTCTACCTGAATGAAGCGCTTCGACCCTTGAGAGCCTCAGCGGGCCGCAAGCCACTCTAAGAGTGAGGAGTGAGGACAATTGAGTGCATTCAATGGACCTGCATTTTAACTTCACAAAGGAAGACATCCTGCCACCCGTCATCTGAATGGGGTGACTGATGGGCGCCTTTACAATTATGCCTTGCATTGGGGCACATTGAAATGAAGACGTGAGTATTAGCCTTGAAGTTCAATGCTTCAGGGCTCGGCTTCCAACTATTACCATTGGGCACCAATCAGTGGCCCACTCATGCATTGCAATTGGCAGAATAGATTTGTCAATGAAGGGTCAGGGAGCTGACTAGGCAGCTGGCTTGTCCTTGTGGCAGACAAGACCACCTGCTATGAGTGAAGACTGCAATTTTCAGTCAACTTCATCCTTCGATAACCCCCCATTCCCCCAGATCTCATGGATTGAAGATTAAAGAAGCCTTCCAACTTCCAGGGGCTGGTTTAGCACAGGGCTAAATCGCTGGCTTTGAAAGCAGACCAAGGCAGGCCAGCAGCATGGTTCAATTCCTGTACCAGCCTCCCTGCACAGGCGCCGGAATGTGGCGACTAGGGGCTTTTCACAGTAACTTCATTTGAAGCCTACTTGTGACATTAAGCGATTTTCATTTCATTTCAACTTGAACAGCCAGCAATCCATATACAATCCCTGAAAGCCTGACATCCATAACCAGTGGCTTTGCTTATGCCCTCAAGACGTGAAAGTGCCGCCTGAGTGTGGTGGTTCATTCTGACTGCGCTCATTCTCCCCTCTGTGTGAGGGTCTTCAGCCTCACACATAAGATTGGGAACCACCCTTCGTCAGGTTCCCCACTCTGCCCACGCAGCCTGGCATTTCATGGGATCCCACCCTGGGACCTCACAGTTGTCTGTGTTGTCTTTGTGGATTCACCTGCTTTCACCCACTTTCCAGCTGCCACTCTAGAAGGGCAATCGCTCAGCGGTGATATCCGCAAGGCCAGCAAAGAGGATATCGGAAGTGATGCCTGCAAACCAGCCACCTTCTGCCTGGAGACTCATAGCGATGAAAAGCCCTCTCGACACCCGCCCGCAACCCACCCACAGGCCGTGACCCCGTGTTTGAAAATGACTGTCATAGTCTTTGTTGTGCGTTTTTCTTTTAAGTTAATACATCTTCTTTATTAATTGATCACAAAATGACTGAACTATTCTTCCCTGGTTTGCATATCTTTTCTCACAGTATAGCAAACTGAACCGGTGTTCCAAGGTACCCTTCTGGGTTTTAGTATACCCTCGCATTTAACATCAACGGGGTTCTTGACACACCCACATCCCATGAAAGAATTATAAAACTCTGAAATCATCCCCAATATCATTGTAATTCATATTATCATCAATACTCACTGTTTCTCTGTCCTCTGTAAATTGGTAGAGCTGAAAGGATCATAGAAAAGATTCCATACATCAGAAAGAAATTATGATGATCTATAAATCAAAATTGAAGATTTAACATACATATTGGGAGGCAGTGACATAGTGATATTGCTGCTGGATGAGTAATCCAGAGACCCAGAGTCATGCTCTGGGGACCCGGGTTCAAATCTCGCCATGGCAGATCATGAACTTTGAATTCAATAATAAAAAAAAACTGGAATTAAAAAATGACCATTAAACAATTGTCGTAAAAACCCACCTGGTTCACTAATGTCCTTTAGGGAAGGAAATCTGTCGTCTTTACCTGGTCTGGCCTACATGTGACTCCAGATCCACAGCTTAAATGCCCTCAGGGATGGGCAATAAAGGCTGGCCCAGCCAGCGACGCTCACATCCCATGAACGAATAAAAATAAAAAAATTGGGTGAGTGCATACAAACTGATGTCTGTCTTGAGTAGGACAATTTATTTTCTATTCGAGTCTAATACTGGGAAATGTCAGAATTCCTATGAGTTGACTGTTCCCTTTTCCCATTACATCAGTTTGCACTGTTATTAATGAGAAGGAATAAAACATTGGTGCCACTGGATTCTTTGGTGCACTGGCTGAAGCACAAACACAGGCTAGTGGAAATCAGGCAGCCTCTTTTGTTGAGTTCTCAGCTTAAGATGTTTAACAATCACTAACCATTTCCCAGCCTCAACATTAATCGCAATATTGTTTTTTTAAAAATATTTAGAGCACCCAATCATTTGTTTGTCCAATTAAGGGGCAATTTTCGTGTGGACAATCTTCCAAACCTGCACATCTTTGGGTAGCCACCTGGGTTGGCCAACTCCCGATGTAAAATGGAGAACAGCAAAGGCTGCAGGGAAATTCAGCCAACACAGGCAGAAACTAGCAGGTGCAAGTTTACTGTGTATTAAACTCTGCAAAAGCCCAGACAGCATCGATACAAGCAGCCATCTGCATAATAATGTAGCATCCATCTACATACTAATGAGCGATCCCCAGGTACAATCAACACATTTGGGATAAGCAAAGCCAAGCCAGACTCCCCGGCGCCAACAGGAGCCAACACAAAAGAGGTTAACGGACACCTCAAGACCGCCCATCGATCAGGGAACCGCTCCAGTATTGGAGAAATCAAACCAAGCGATTGGAACAAAGTCCAATCACCTGGAACCAGGTACAGGGTCCTCCCCAAAAGGCAGGAAGCCCCTGGGGACTATAAAGTTAAGCCCCCAAGTTCAAATCGTTCTTCTTGACCGGGTCACTCAGCAATGCAAATCAACCCTTGACAGTGACCGGTGCAGCTGCCGCTGAAATCCAGTAAGTCTTAAGTCAACGCTCGCTACGAGATAGGCGCTCCTAGCTACCAGTCTGTACCAACTTCGAATCCCGCAGACTCAGAACCCGAACGAAAGGCCATTTGTTCCCCTGACCTGGTGGGCCAGTCCGAAGCTAAGTATAGGCCTGTTAGTTGTAGAAGTAGCTTAGAAGTGGAATTTGTGCATGAGTAGCGATTACTGTGTATAATAAATGTGCTTTGATTTGAATCTTACTAATCGGTGTATTGAGTTTTTGATCATTACTTGAACTTGAACCTCGTGGCGGTATCATAAAGATACCTGGCGACTCGAGAGCAAAGGTTATAAAACAGAGCCAATTGAACCAACCAAAAGTTAGCAACAAGGGAAACCCACGCAGACACGAGGAGAATGTGCAAACTCCACTCGGACAGTGACCCAGGGCCGTATCGGGTTGTTGATGAGAAACTTGTGTTTGGCGGGGGGGGGGGGGGGGGGGGGGGGGTGCTGCCGATAGGAAAAGAGAATCCTGTCACCAGCGAATGGCTGGAGAATCCCACCCTTGACTTTTGTATTTCTTGTGTCCTACTCTCGGGAAGTCTTTGTTATTTTCAGCTCTGCAGAAGCAGGAACACAAAATTCACAAGAAGCAGGTTCAGAAGAGATTTGAGATTGCAATCACCAGGATATACCTCTGGAAATTCCAGACAGTCTGTCAGTCAATCATTAATACTTGTCAGCCCTGAAACACATGGGCCAGGATTCTCCGATCCCGCGGCCAAGTTCCGACGGCGGCGTCAAAAGTGGCGCTAGCCACTCCGGCATCGGATATTCTGCGCTCCGGAAATGGCTAGCACGGGCGTCACGTGAAGCGCAACCTGGAACGGCATCAATTACGCCCCACGGCGTCGCTGTTGAAAAGATGCCACTGGCAGAGAGACTGGGCAACGCGTGAAGATGGCCGCCTGCCGCGCAGCGCCGAGGTTCCAGGAGTGGGATATCGAGGCGCTCCTGGACACCGTGGAGCACAGGAGGGAGGCCCTGTAACCCGGACACGGCCGCAGGGTCGCAGCAAACACCGGCCGGCGCTTGTGGAGGGAGGTGGCTGAAGCTATTAGCGCCATGGCCATAACACCCAGAACAGGCAGCCAGTCTCACAAGAAGGTCAATGACCTAATCAGGGCAGCCAAGCTGAGTACCCCTACACTGTGCCTGCACCAACCCCCCACACATGTGGCAATGCCCTCCCTGCATGATGGGTGGCACAGCCCTAGCTGAGACCCACATGGCTGCACCCACCCATGCAAGCTGCATTGGCAGGATGGCCTGTGAACCTATGCCGACATACACCCAACCTGGTCTTCAGTACATGTCCCCCTAACACTGTTGAGCTTTATCTCTGTCTGCCCCCACCACCCAGGAGAAGTGCACCCATAAGAACCGGGAGCGTGCCAGGACCGGAGAGGGCCGACCTGAATTGCGCCCCCTCACCGTTCATGAAGAGAAGGCCCTGGACCTCGCAGGCGGACCCGAGGGCCAGGAGGTTGCGGATGCAGAGATCGGGGGCGCACCACCAAGTGAAACCCCCCACTGCTGCCCCCCCCCCCCCCCTGATCAGGCGATCCACCCGTCCCTGTGGATGCAGACTGTCCCCAGGATATGCCAGGGAGACCACACGCCAGGGAACACGCATGGAGAGCCCCAGGGGCAATCGGGCACCCCGAGGGAGGAGGAGGTGCTGGGGCCCGTTCCCTTTCCCACAGGGGGGGAACACCGCGACACCTCGGACTCCACCCCCTTCCCTCCCAGGTACATCTGGTGGGCAACGGGCCGAACAGGCTGGCAGCATGCCATCCCGCTCGCCCGAGGCATAGCCTGGCCCATCCAAGCCAGACCGCCCCAGGAAACGGAGCCAAAGGGGACCCTAGTCACAGGGCAGGAATCACAGGAGTCCGCCTCCAGTTCTGCAGTACCGTCTGGGGAAGCACCAAGACATAGACATAGGGCCCGTAAGGCCAGAAGATTAGTGTTATGGGCCAGGGTTTAGAGAGCCCCAAAGTGTATCATGGAGTTCACCTGATCCACAACTTTGAATAGATTGTTGTTCTGAGGAAACACATGGGCCTACTCTGCTTGTGTGCTGCACCAGAAATCTACAGTACTTTTAAATTAAAGCAAGGTTTATTTATGAAAGCAGTTAACACTTTATAAACCCACAGTAAACATCTTAACAACTATCAACACCAATAAATCCCCCAAAGAATACAGTACTCTCTAAATAGCTCTTAATCTTTCCTTGCAACATCCATAAGGCAAAAAGAACCCTCTTTACAGAAACAAATCAGGTTTAAATTCACTACTGAGAGCAGTTATCACTCTGAATTCACCAAATTATCTAGAGATAGTCTTAAGATGGCTGAGAGATCAAAATTACACCTTCTTTGGCTGGCTGCAGCTCCAACATAAAACAAAACTAAAACACACAGACACCCAAAGCAAAACTAAAAAGCAGAGCCAGAGCTCAGCTCCACCCACACTCTGACATCACTGCAGCCACTTGAGCAGACAAACATTTCTTAAAGTGACATACCCATGACATTAGACACTGAGTAAGTTGGCACAGGTGCAGGGCATACAGGTTATAGGGGCTAGGGCACCTGTATGAACCATCTGTCATGAAAATCACTTTTACCTTTTATACCTACGGAAGCTGCCTCTGTGCTCTGTCCGATGCGTGCAGGGGTGGGGTGTGAAGTGAGCGCCAATGTGTGTGTGAGTGGTGATAGGACATCCAGCTCAGGTGAGTGTGGTGTGCGCCTCCCCCCCCACCCCCCCCCAAACCGGGTTGCCCTCACCATCCTGCCCCCGGGCAGATGACGGGTCCGTGCGCTGCAGTGTCCAGGCTGCATGCAGGGACTTCCCAGGTGGAGGGTATTACTGTGGCCATGAGTCAGACATTGTCTAACGATGTAGAGCCCGGAGCTCATCGCAGAGTGGGTTGTCATCATCCTCCATGCCATGCAATATGCCCGCTTCCACTGGCGACTGTGTGAGCCCTGCCCGTTGTGCTGCAGGTGGATGTGTAATGGAGGGTTGGTGTGCATGCGGGTGGTTTGTGGTGGGCGGGGTGAGTGTGGTTGGTGATGGGCGGGGTGAGTGTGGTCGGTGATGGGTGGGGTGAGTGTGGTCGGTGGTGGGCGGGGTGAGTGTATTCGATGGTGGGCGGGGTGAGGGTGGTGGGGTGGTGCGTACTGTGCTGTCCGTGCCGATGCCCAGTCAATCCCCCCCAGCTAGTCTGTGAACAGTGCGGCTATCAACTCCTCCCATGCCCACTGGCCCAGCCGGTATTGGTGGGCAGCCTCCCGTCCCTGTCCAGCCCGTATGTCCCTTACATTGCCCTCCCCTTCCACATCCTCCTCATCTAGGAAGGCTCCACATCCTCCTCATCTGGGGAGGTGTGCCCTTCGTCGTGTTCTTCCCTCTCTCCCTCCTCTACCTCCAGCACATCGCCCCTCTGCTGGGCTATATTGTGCAGGATGCAGCAGACAACAACGATGCAGCCGACCCTATCCGACGGGTACTGGAGGGCCCCTCCAGTGCGGTCCACAGATCATCTGAATGTTCATGGAAATCCGCTGGTGGACGTATGGCGACGTGCACCCCATCGATCGCCCCCTGTACCATGGGTATCCTGGCGACGGCATCGAAACCCACTGCCCGGGCATCCTGGTGGGCACGGTACACAGGGAACTGAATGTAGCGCTCCATGATGTCGTACAGGGCGTCAGTCGCTGCACGGATGCACCTTTGCACCAATGCCTGGGAGATGCCGGACAGATCACCGCTTGGCAACTGGAATGACCCCATCGCGTAGAGGTTCAGGGCGACCGTCACCTTGACGTCCAGAGGGAGAGTGTGTTTCCCCCCCCCCCAGTTCCACGCGGTGCCAGGTGTGCCATCAGGTGGCAGATATGGCCGACAGTTTCCAGGCTCATCTAGAGTCCAAAGATGTGCAGGTTAGGTGGATTGCCCTTAGTGTCCAAAATTGCCTTAGTGTTGGGTGGGGTTACTGGGTTATGGGGATAGGGTGGAAGTGTGGGCTTGGGTAGGGTGCTCTTTCCAAGAGCTATGCAGACTCGATGGGCTGAATGGCCTCCTTCTGCACTGTAAATTCTATGAGTCTCCTCCTGCATGCCCTGTCCGTGAGGTCCTGGTACAACGTGCTGCGCCAGTAAACACCAGGCCTCTTCGGGCGCCTCCGTCGCCGTGGCTCCACCACCTCCTCCTCCTCCTCGCCCCGTTGGGCGGATGGCCCTCCAGCCTGGTCGGCTGCCACCTGCCCCTCTGCGGCACGCTCCGCTGCGGCAGCCTCCACTGCCTCCCTGGCACGTCCCTACTCCAGCTCCCATAGGGGTATATGCAGGGCAGCGGCCCCTGCCACGTCGGCCAACATGGTCTGCAGGGGATGGGGATGTCATCATTGTACATATCCCCCTCCGCAACCAGGAGCTGCATGGTAGCCACTGATGCTAATTGGCACCTAGCCAGGCAAACCCCCTCCCCGCCAACCCTGGCATTCCCCTCCCACCCCCCAGACCCTTCCCTGGCACACCTCCCAACCCCCCAGACTCCCTCCCCAGGTCTCCCCTCCCACCCCCCTCCCCCAGGCACTCCCCTCCCACCCCTCCAGACTCCCTCCCCAGCACTCCCCTCCCCTACCCGCCCCCCACACCCGGCACTCCCCTCCCACCTCCCCACACCCCCTCCCCGGCACTCCCTCCACCCCCCTCGGCACCAACCCCGACACCTAAACGCACCCCTGGCCCTGGGGGGCCTCCGCCACCGACTACTGCAACCCCCCCAGCCACGGCTGTGCCGTCTCTACATCTGTGGCGCCCCCTCACGCCAATCCCCACCTCCTCCGTCGGCGTCAGCCAGCACGACTGGTTGACGCCATTAAAAAGGTTGTTTGATATACGCCCAATTCGCAGTAGGCCCATGGACCAACACGTCACACCAATTCTGGTGTTTTGCGAGCCGCGCGGCGCAATTCCAATCAGCGGGCTTTTTCGCGGGTCAGAGTATCGCAGTGCCAACGTAGGCGGGAGATTCCCGCGCCCCCTCGACGATTCTCCGACCCGGCATTGGTGAATCCCGGCCATGGAGTAAAATTAACAGTTTCAGTGAGAAACGGTCCCTCTCTATGGATCTGGACAATGCAGGGGAGGTTTTTATACGGAGCTCCCCAGTGGTTGCAGTGATTAATTTTCCCCAGTGCGAGAGAATCAGCGAGAGAGCGCCAGGAACAGACCTGACACTTTGTCATCTTTTGTACAGATTCTGCCCAGAGAATTTATCCTTAATAAGACATCTCTGCATTTCAACGCTTTTGTCTCCCCAATAGAAAGAATCCTGATATCCACAGAACCTAAGCAATTAGTCAGCACGTTTTATGACACTTTATGTTCCAGATCCTGTGTGAATATATGAGAGACTCTGCCGTCTTGTGAAAAATGCTTTGAAGTGAATATTGATGAAGAGACCTGGGCAATATTTTGGAAAATGCCAATAGAATCTCAATCTGTAATAGAACGAAGGAGACTTAGATTAAAATATTGCACTGTCACCATATCACTCCAAGTTTAAGACTCAGGTTTGACTTTACCATATCCTAGAAGTGCCAAAAGTGCAGAGTAGTCGAGGGAGACTACACACATTGGGTGCGATCTTGAGCCCATACACACTCGCTGTCCGTGGGGTCAGTGGCGCGGACAGAAAATCTCACAAAAATCTTGAAAAGCAATTCTCTCCAGAAAAATTGCATTCCCCAATATTCCCCACGACCTGCACGAGGTGCATGAACTCATTTAAATTTGAATACATGTTATTAGCGCCTCCCCCCGCCAATGAACCCCACTCAATAAATATTCAGGTTGGTGAGGTTTACACAGGTTTGGCCAAGCATGGGGCAGTCGAGGTGATCTCGCCAAGGGTTCAGCGCTGATCTGGGCACGCTTTAAAGATGGCGCCCCGATCTCTTTGCGGCCGGTTCCTGGCTCTATGAGTCCACCCCACCAGAGTAACAATGAAAACCACGGCCACTCTTATGTTTGGCAAGGAGGCCCACCCCGCCAGAGTGATGGCATAAACCACGCCCCTTCTTTTGTTTGACATAAAGCTCAAGATTCTGTGAGAAAACTGTCGTGGGATTCTCTGTTTCTGAGACTACGGACTGGATTCTCCGATTACCGATGCTGAAATCGCATTCGGTGATTGGCCGGACAATCTGTTTTGACATCGAGATCGGGGGCGATGCCGTTTTTCGGATGCTCTGCCCCTTCAAAAACGGCATTCATCGCTGAGTACACCGTTGGGACTGACTCAGGATGTCACCTAAGGCCCGCCCCCGATGGGCCGACTTCCAGAAGGCGTGGGGCAAGTATGCTCACAGTTTTCGGGGACCTCGCGTGGTGGCTGATTAGGTCCAGCACGGCCACAGTCGGGGGGGGGGGGGGGGGAGGGGGGTGTAGGGTGAGCCATTCCGCTGGCCGAGGAGGGGGCTTCGGCGGGCGAGCTGGTGGGGGGTGCACAGGGGGGCACTATCTGGCAGGCCGGGTCAGCGTGCTAGTCGCCGCCGTGCACATGCGCAGCCATGCACCCGGCAATTCTCCATCCATATCTGCAGGTAGAGCCGGGGGCTTTATGTGGCATTGCTGCTAGCCCCCTGCTGGACGGAGCAACGGTGTGGGGGCAGCACCCACTATTTGGTCATACAACTAGACACATGCTGCGGACATAGCCCTAAGTGTTGATGCCGGGGCTGAAGTCAGTAGACTTCAGCACCTACAATATTGGCGCCTGCAAGATTAGCGCCGGTCCCACAGCAATTCCGGAACAGTTAATGGAACAGTTAATGGGCTATCGCCGGTGCCACATGGAACATGAGCGCTTCCAATGAAAAATGGTGTCCAATTCGCCAGGGTCGGGATTGACACTCGAGAGGCTGACAAACTGCAACCGCATATTAGCACTCCGCTCCCAACACACTCTCCCAGCCAACAAGATGACAGCACGAGATACAGAGCTTCCCGGTAGAGCTGGCCTCCACATTGCTAGAGGAAGTGCTGATGACAGAGGGACTGGAGAAGGGGGTAGTGTCGGCGGTTTACGGGGTTATTTTAGAAGAGAAGGCACAGCTGGATGGGATCAAGGCAAAGTGGGAGGAAGAGCTGGCACAGGGATTGGAGGAGGGGTTCTGGTGTGAGGTGCTCCGCAGGTTGAATGTCTCCACCTCGTGCGCGAGGCTGGGGCTGATACAGCTGAAGGTGGTATATAGAGCGCACATCTCAAAGGCGAGGATGAGCCGGCTGTTTGAGGGGTAGAAGATGTGTGTGAACGTGCGGGGAGGCCCCCGCAAACCACGTTTATATGTTTTGATCCTGTCTGTTTTGTTATGTTTCCTTTGTAACATAAGCGGCTTCCTTGTGTTGCATTTGTCAAGGAAGGTCAAGACGTGTAAATAACTTCAACTCATTTATTTACACTATGTACACTTTTATAACTTGAGTTCGACATTACTGCTAATCCTATTGTAGCTACCTAAACTTTTTTTTAAAAAATTATTTTATTGAAATTTTTCAAACAAATATTTTCCATTTTTACAACTTAATAATAAAATGTACATTAACCGTTATTTAAATAATATATTAAACTAACAACAAATGAGAAAAAAGTATTACACAAGAAGCAATTATCCACAACTAGCATAAAGAGAGAAAGAAAAACAAAAAACAAAACACGAAATAACCCCCCCCCCCCGGGTTGCTGCTGCTGTCTGTTCTGTTTTTCCATTATCGTTCCGCGAGATAGTCAAGAAACAGTTTCCACCGCCTGGTGAACCCCTGAGCCGATCCTCTTAACGTATATTTTATTCGCTCCAGTCTTATGAACCCTGCCATGTCGTTTATCCAGGCCTCCCACGCCCGGGGGCTTCGCTTCTTTCCACATAAGTAGAATGCTTCGCCGGGCTACTAGGAACGCAAAGGCCAAAACGTCGGCCTCTTTCGCCTCCTGCACTCCCGGTTCTTCTGCAACCCCAAATATAGCTAACCCCCACCACCTTTGAGATCACTCTTGCCACACCCTCCCAGAACTCATGCAGTGCCGGACACGACCAGAACATGTGGGTGTGGTTCGTCGAGCTTCCCGAGCACCTCCCACACCTATCCTCCACCCCAAAAAACCTGCTCAGTCTTGCTCCCGTCATATGCGCCCTGTGTAGAACCTTAAATTGAATCAGGCTAAGCCTGGCACATGAGGACGAGGAATTTACCCTGCTTAGGGCATCTGCCCACAGCCCCTCCTCAATCTCTTCCCCCAGCTCCTCTTCCCATTTTCCCTTCAGCTCCTCTACCATCGTCTCCCCCTCGTCTCTCATCTCCCTGTATATTTCCGATACTTTACCTTCTCCAACCCATGTCCCCGAAATCACTCTATCCTGGATCCCTTGCGTCGGGAGCTGCGGAAATTCCCTCACCTGTTGCCTCGTAAATGCCCTCACTTGCATGTATTGGAAAGCATTCCCTGGTGGCAACTTATATTTTTCTTCCAATGCTCCCAAACTCGCAAGCGTCCCGTCCACAAACAAGTCCTTCAGCTTACTAATTCCTGCTCGCTGCCAACATTGAAATCCCCCATCTATCCTCCCCGGGACGAACCTGTGGTTATTCCTTATCGGGGACCACACCGAGGCACCCGTCACTCCCCTGTGTCGTATCCACTGCCCCCAGATCTTCAAGGTCGCCACCACCACTGGGTTTGTGGTGTACCTTTTCGGGGAGAACGGTAGCGGCGCCGTCACCAGCGCTTTCAGGCTTGTTCCCTTACAGGACGCCATCTCCAGCCTTTTCCACGCCACACCTTCCTCTTCCCTCATCCACTTACGGACCATCGACACATTGGCGGCCCAATAGTAGTCACTCAGACTCGGCAGTGGCAATCCCCCTCTGTCCCGACTGCGCTGCAGGAACCCCCTCTTTACCCTTGGGGTCTTTCCTGCCCATACAAAGCTCGTAATGCTCCTATCTATTTTTTAAAAAAAGGCCTTAGTAATCAGGATGGGGAGGCACTAAAACACGAAAAGAAACCTCAGGAGGACCACCATCTTGACCGCCTGTACTCTGCCCGCCAATGACAGGGGCACCATATCCCACCTCTTAAAGTCCTCCTCCTCTGCTCTGCCAGTCGTGTCAGGTTAAGTTTGTGTAGGGTTCCCCAGTTTCTGGCCACCTGAATCCCCAGGTATCGAAAATTCCCTGTCACTCTCCTCAGCGGCAGAGCATCTTTCCCCCTGCCCTATTCCCCGGGGTGCATCACAAAATGTTCGCTCTTTCCCATATTTAATTTATATCCCGAGAACTCTCCAAACTCCCCGAGTAACTGCATTACCTCTGGCATCCCCTCTACTGGGTCCGCCACATATAGCAGTAAATTGTCTGCATATAGTGACACTCGATGTTCCTCTCCCCCTCTAAGCACCCCCCTCCACTTAGAGTCCCTCAGCGCTATGGCCAATGGCTCAATTGCCAACACGAACAGTAACGGGGACAGGGGGCACCCCTGTCTTGTACCCTAATGTAATCGGAAGTAACCCGATCTTTGCCTATTTATAACAACGCTTGCCACCGGGGCCCCGTACAGGAGTCTAACCCATCTAATGAACCCCTCCCCGAACCCAAATCTCTTCAGCACCTCCCACAAATAGTCCCACTCCACTCTATCGAATGCCTTCTCTGCATCCATCGCCACCACTATCTCTGCCTCCCCCTCCGGTGGGGGCATCACCATCACCCCCAGCAACCTTCGTATATTGGTCTCCCTTTAACAAACCCTGTCTGGTCGTCATGTACCACCCCTGGGACACACTCCTCTATCCTTGTCGCCATCACTTTGGCCAGCAGCTTGGCATCTACGTTTAGGAGGGAGGTGGGCCTGTATGACCCGCACTGCAGCGGGTCTTTGTCTCATTTCAGAATTAACAATATCGTCGCCTCCGACATTGCCGGGGGTAGTGTCCCCCTTTCCTTAGCCTCATTGAAGGTTCTCGCCAGAAACGGGGCCAGCAGGTCCATATACTTCCTATAAAATTCCACCGGGAACCCATTTGGTCCCGGGGCCTTCCCTGCTTGCATATTCCGAATTCCTTTGATCACCTCCTCCACCTCAATCTGCGCCCCAAGACCTGCCACCTCCTGCTCCTCCACCCTCGGGAACTCCAGCTGGTCCAAAAAGTGTATCATTCCCTCTTTCCCCTCCGGGGGTTGGGACTTATACAGCCTCTCATAAAATGTCTTGAACACCTCGTTCACTTTCCCTGCTCTCTGCTCCATCTTTCCCGTTTCGTCCCTAACTCCTCCGATCTCTCTCGCCGCCCCCCTCTTTCGAAGTTGTTGGGCCAGCAGCCGGCTCGCCTTTTCCCCATATTCATATTGTATTCCCTGTGCCTTCCTCCACTGCGTCTCCGCCTTTCCCGTGGTCAGCAGGTCAAACTCCGTCTGTAGTCTTTGTCTTTCCCTGTATAGCCCTTCATCCGGGGCCTCCGCATACTGCCTATCCACCCTCAGAATTTCCCCAACCAATCTCTCTCTTTCTTTACCCTCTTGTTTCCCCTTGTGGGCTCTAATGGAAATCAGCTCTCCTCTAACCACCGCCTTCAGCGCTTCCCATACTACCCCCACCTGGACCTCCCCACCATCATTGACCTCCAGGTATCTTTCGATGCATCCCCTCACCCTTCCGCATACCCCCTCGTCTGCCAGTAGTCCCATGTCTAATCTCCAAAGTGGGCGCTGCTCCTTTTCCTCTCCTAGATCCAGATCCACCCAATGTGGGGCGTGATCTGAAACGGCTATAGCCGAGTACTCCGTTCCTGCCACTTTCGGGATCAGCGCCCTTCCCAAGACAAAAAAGTCTATCCGGGAGTATACTTTATGGACGTGGGAGAAGAAGGAAAACTCTTTCCCCATCGGTCTAGCAAATCTCCACGGATCTACCCCTTCCATCTGCTCCATAAATCCCTTAAGCACCTTGGCCGCTGCCGGCCTTCTCCCGGTCCTGGATCTGGACCTGTCCAGCCCTGGGTCCAGCACTGTGTTAAAATCCCCCCCCCATTACCAAGTTTCCCGCCTCCAGATCCGGGATACGTCCCAGCATTCGCTTCATGAATCCCGCGTCATCCCAGTTCGGGGCGTATACGTTCACCAGCACCACCGCCTCACCTTGCAATCTGCCACTCACCATCACGTACCTGCCCCCACTATCCACCACTATGGTCTTGGCCTCGAACGATACCTGTTTCCCCACCAGTATTGCCACCCCTCTGTTTTTCGCATCTAACCCTGAGTGGAATACCTGTCCCACCCATCCTTTCCTTAGTCTAACCTGATCCGTCAATTTCAAGTGCATCTCCTGGAGCATAACCACGTCCGCCTTCAGTCTCTTTAAGTGCGCAAACACCCTTGCCCTCCTAATCGGCCCATTTAAACCTCTCACATTCCACGTGATCAGCCGGGTTGGGGGGCCATTTACCCCCCCCCCCCCCCCCCCCCCCTCGTCGACTAGCCATCCCCTTTTTTAAACCAGCTCCTCACCCAGGTCCCACGCACCCGTCTGTCCCCCAGACGGCGCCCTCCCGTCCCGACCACCTCGTCTCGTATCAGCTCCCCCTTACCCTCAGCAGCAGCAACCCAGTTAATCCCCCCCCTCCCCCTCCCCCTCCCCCCGCTAGATTCCCCTCGAGCTTGAATGCTCCCCCCATATTGCTTCCGGGAGTCAGCTAACTCTGGCTGACCTCGGCTTCCCCCGTTTATCCTTTGACCTCCCTGCGTGTGAGGCCCCCTTCCTTCCTGCGCCCTTTTTCCCGCCTCAATTTCCATAGCGCGGGAAAAAACCCGCGCTTCCCTCTCGGCCCCGCCCCTAATGGCGCAGTTCCCTCATTCCCCTTCCCTGTCCCCTTTTCCACCGGCGCCCACATTTCTTCGTGTCCCCCCCTCAGGGGGGGGGGGGGGGGGGGGAGAGAGAAAATTCCCCGTCCAACATTATTACATATTAGCCCTCCCCTCTCCCCACTTTACATTTCTGTGCCACCACCTCGCTACCTCTCTCCAGACATCAATTTCTCAAGTCTAGTCCAAATTCTCTTCCTGAATGAATGTCCATGCCTCCTCCGCCGTCTCGAAGTAGTGGTGTTTGCCCTGGTGTGTGACCCACAATCTTGCCGGCTGCAGCATCCCAAATTTGACTTTCTTCCTATGGAGCACT
The DNA here is from genome assembly GCF_047496885.1 of Scyliorhinus torazame. Classification (NCBI taxonomy): domain Eukaryota; kingdom Metazoa; phylum Chordata; class Chondrichthyes; order Carcharhiniformes; family Scyliorhinidae; genus Scyliorhinus; species Scyliorhinus torazame. The sequence goes on from NC_092712.1 coordinate 278,126,278, forward strand.
GCCTTGGCCTAATTGAAGCTTGCTCTCCTTCTCGCCACCTCCGCACTCCAATCTTGATATACGCGTATCACCGCGTTCTCCCACTTGCTGCTCCGTGTCCTCTTAGCCCAACTCAGGACCATCTCCCTGTCCCTGTAGCGATGGAACCTCACCACTATTGCTCGTGGTGTTTCCCCTGCCTTTGGTCTTCTCACGAGGACCCGGTACGCTCCCTCCACTTCCAGGGGGCCAGTTGGGGCCTCAGCTCCCATTAGAGTATGGAGCATCGTACTCACATGCGCCCCAGCATCAGCTCCCTCTGTCCCTTCGGGGAGACCTAAAATCCTTAGATTCTTCCTCCTCGAGCTGTTCTCCAGGGCTTCCAACCTTTCTATGCACCTCTTATGTAGTGCCTCGTGTGTCTCCGTTTTTACCACCAGGCCCTGTATCTCGTCTTCGTTCTCGGCTGCCTTTGCCTTCACTCCACGGAATTCCATCGCCTGGACCTTTTGTGTTTCCTTCAATCCCTCGATTGCCAGTAACATCGGTGCCAGCACCTCTTTCTTGAGCTTCTCCACACATCGTCGGAGGAACTCCTGCTGTTCCAGGCCCCATACCATCTGGGCTCCCTCGGCCGCCATCTTGCTTCTCCCTTCTCTTCCCTGCCGCTGCTCCAGAGGATCCTCCGCAATCTGGACACTGCTGTCGCTCCTTTCCTACCACAGCCGGGGTGGACTTCTTTGTCACCTCACACTGGGTTTGGCCGTAAAAAATTTCCGTTGGGGCTCCCGATAAGAGCCCAAAAGTCCGTTGAAACGGGAGGTGCCGAAATGTGTGGCTCAGCTGGTCATCGCCTCAACCGGAAGTCCGTAGCTACCTAAACTGACTAACCAGCTGCTGTCTTCCACGTGGTGGGTGTGATAATGAATCAACCCTGTGCTTCTCCTCACTGACTGTCTCCACTGGCCCAAAAGGGCTGATCATGTGTGGTGTCCTTTATGGATGGGTTGGTGTAATGCCCCCCTGTAGTCGTGTCACCTCCTTGTGTATCGTGAATGTCCATTGGTCGCCTCCCATCTAACTTATCTATTGGTTGAGTGTGTGTGTGTGTGTGTGATGTTTCTGGTGCTCCCTCTAGCGTCTATCTAGCTTACATGTATTTACAGTGATGCACATCACCACATCCTCCCCTTTTTATATGTTCATATTTTCTGTACACTTTAAGAAAAACTGAACAAAGAACAGGTAGAGAAGGTAAGGTATATACAAGTCATGGGAACGGTGATTAAACAATAAGTCCAAATCATTCATGTGAGTCCATAAACCATCAATCATCATGGTCAAATGTCTCTCTTGGTTATGAACGCCATCAACAGGAACCAAGAAGTGGTCGAATCACTGCGCTGTCCGATTTGGAGTCTTTTTCTTCTTATGTTTGTGGTGGTGCTGTGGGATGGCATCTTGTAGCTGAAAGGTCGTTGACATTGAAGAGGTACCATCAACAGTATCATTCGAGGTCATGGATGTGCCAGATGTTGAAGTCAGATGAGACTGTGCATTCTGGTTCTGGCCACATGCTGTGCTGGAAGGGTGATTCTGCTGAGAAGCGTTGAAGCATGTCGATTTGGAGACAGAATTGCTGCTCGCATCTGTGGTGTTGGGTTCTCTGGTGCACAGATGAGCCAACACAGTTGTATGTGGTACAACTCTATTTTATTTTAACTCTTATATACAGTTCGTTCTGGATACTCTGCACGTGCTGTCTCCCTGAGTGTGTCGTGTAGCAGGTCTGTCCTGGTCCTCGTCTCCAGCTAATACTGACCACCAGGTGTCGTGTTTGTGCTTTTATATCTTTCTGTGATTGGTTGTGGTGTTGTGTGTTCTGATTTGTCTGTTGGTGTGTCTATCATGATGTGTGTGTTTGAATATCATGACATCCCCCCCTTTTTACAAAGATATGTGCCTACGTGGTTATAAATATAATCGTGTCGTGAGTGCATCTAAGAGTGTGTGTGTGTGTTGTGTACAGCGTGTGTATATGACGTAACTATTTACATGGGGTGATGTCGGGTGCGTCACACTAACAAGGTTGTACCATAACAAAACATGAATGCGAGAAAAAAAACAACTTGAACAGTGGTCCGGTCAGACGATATCTGGAACGATAAACAACAACAGGTTATAATACAGAAGTGTTTGACTTTTTGAACGTATGAACAGCGTTATAAGTCCAGTCTAATGGGTGACCGCCTCAAGAATAGGCTGGTCCTCAAGCCGGTTCAGCTGTGGAGATTTGGGTTCACACTGGTTCACCTTGGACTGTTGGAGGTGATGCTGCTGCCGAAGTCTCTACTGTTCCATTTGTTGTACTTCGTGCAGTGCTTGGTTTTTCATTCGTGCAAATATAACATTCAACATCTTTGTTAGTGTTGCCTTGGCTGTGGTTTGGTTCTGGTGGCGATGGAAGGGGCATGATCCGTGGCATCTCCACAAAGTCATCCTTGGGAACCAGTGGAGGATCCGGCGTGTGCGTACGGTTCAGTTGCGAGCGTGGAAGGCGGCGCAAAGCTCGCTGATTGCGTCTACGCACCAATCCATCCGCCCTGCATGCCAGGAACAAGGTGGAGTCTTTTTTCTTTTTATGTTTGTGGTGGACGGCATCTTGTAGCCGATGGGTCGTTGCCATCGAAGAAGCACCATCACTAATATCATGCAAGGCGATGACTGTGCCAGATGTGGAAGTTGGCCGAGACCGTGCACGCTGGTTCCGGCCACCTGCTGTGCCGGAAGGGCGACTCCGCAGAGAAACGTCGAAGCATGTCGCCTTGGAGAGAGAATTGTTGCTCGCATCAACGGCTGGCGATGGCGCGAATTGGTGTGTCCGTCTTGGACCGCCGGTGCTGGTCGCCACTGCCGACCCAGTGGGACTGCCACGCGATCCATTCCCTGTCGCCGTGGCATCCGCCGTCACCCTGAGCGTGCCATCACCGAGGCCGCGACACCGCCCGGCCGGAGCAAGGTCTGGCATGCGCGAATCAGAGTCGGCGCTTGGCTGCTCCCCATCTGGAGTCCGGTCTGCCTTCCGTCGATGCTCCCCGTCCGGAGTCCCAACAGGTTCACTGGAGGCAGCCGAGATTCCCTGAAGCTGCACTTCTGGAGTCAGAACATGCAGGAATGCACCGACCAGTGGAGAGGCTCGAGCCATCGAGGGTGGAAGCGGTGCGCCGCCACCGCAGTCGTCAGTGGTCCCACCGTGATCGTCGAGTGCCTCGGTACGCACTAGGCGAGGTCTGTCACCTTGCACCTTTTGCATGGGAAGTGGGATGCTGTCGTCACTCGTCTCACATCCCGTGGATAGATCCTCATTAGCAGCTTGCTGTTCACTAGGGTTGGGTAAATTGTCAGAGTTTTCATCTGGTGGTGCACACCATGTCGGTGGACTGTCATTGTCTTGCCGTTGTCCTTCATTTGGGCTTTTCTTCTTTGGAATTTTAAATCTTCCCCCAGACATTGCAGAACCTTGTTTATTACCCCCAAATTCTCCCATATGTATGGTCTCGAATATAGGATCCAATGTTTCTATCGACATTGTACTATTTTCCAAAGAACATTCCGTTTCACTTTTCTTCTCAGGTACCTCATATGTATCTTTGTCTAATGTACATGCCTTCATGGTCTCTGGGTCTGATTTTGCTGGGACTGGCATGGTCACAGTCTCTCTTTTACTGTTCTCAATTGCCCACATTATGCTCCCCATACATAACTGCTTAATCACTGGGGTTAGTGTGGTACAATGGATAATCGGGTCGACCTTATCTGCATCTTCACCATTAGTGGAAAGCACACTTGGTTCACTTGAAACTGCTGCGGGTTTTAAATTCGTTATCTGGCTACTCGATGTCGGTGTCCTCAGGATTCTTGCTCCAATGTTCTGCTCATTTATCAGTGGAGTGTGTTCAATGCAATTAATGTTCCCCTCAAGGTTTGAAGAGTCATTACTGACTAACTGCTGGTCTCCGAAGTTGGGACTTTGCGGCGTTGTTTTGAAGGGAGACATTTGTCCCTGCTGTAGATATGATTCAGGTTGTGTTATTTCCATTACCTGAGGATCAATGTCTTGTCCATTTTTTCGATCCTTACTAAAACACTGGCAATTCTCAGTCTGCTCCTTGCAAGTTAAACATTCAATTAATTTCTTTAGCAAATCCTCAGCATCCTTCTGTGACCGTGCAGCATTATTAATCTCTGTTCGGCTATAATGATCCTGAAGGTCAGCACATAAACCTTTTTTCTTCGGGCTTGGAAGAGGCGATTCCTTTGGCTTGTCTTCAGTTGGGCTGGAACAGTCTTCAGCGCTGTGCCCTTCATTGTAGCATGAGAGACCGTCATGGTCATGCTGCTGTGTAGTGGAGCATGGTAGGCTGTTATAGCCTTCTTGCTGTTCACGTGAGCATGGCAGACTTGCATCGTCTGCCGCTGGTTGGTCAGGAGAGGTTGCTAGACCTTCATGGTCTTGTTCCTGCAAGGACCGCACATTGGAGTCTTGCGTTGCTTCTATCGTGGAGGCTGTCCACGAGCTCTGTGTGGAGGCTTGTGACTCTGGAGTCACTTCTTGTTCATGCAAGGACTGCGCTCTGGAGTCTTGCGTTGCTTCTATCGTGGAGGCTGTCCACGAGCTCTCTGTGGAGGCTTGCGACACTGGAGTCACTTCTTGTTCCTGCAAGGACTGCGCTCTGGAGTCTTGCGTTTCTGCAATTGTGGAGTCTGTCCACGAGCTTGCTGTGGAGGCATGTGACTCTGGAGTCACTTCTGGTTCATGCGAGGACTGCGCTCTGGAGTCTTGCATGTCTTCATTCATAGAGTCGGGAACGTTGAGCGGGACGTGGACCACGCTCTGTGTGGCAGCAGGGCGCTCTCCGTGTGCTTGCACCGCTCCCTGTCTGTTAATGTCAGGCTGCAGCATCATCCGGTACTGATAAGTTGGGACGTCATATCTGCTGGGTTGAAGATCCTCAAATCCGAAAAATGAATCCGCATCTGCGTCGGATTCAATGTGGGGGCCGCCAATGTGCAACACGAAAGGTTCGTCCGAGTCATAGTCGTATAGGACCACGGAGCTATCATTGGGCTCGCGAGGTCCGGAAACACTGTAAAGATCGTCATCGAAGTATTCGAGGTCGGAATCATCGGCTTGTGCGTAGGTAACTGCTTTTCGGAGGGTTCTTCGGAGGTCAAATTGATCTCCTGGGTCAATTTGCAGCAATGTGCTGTCATTCCAGGTGAGGGAAGGTTGTTTTACAGCTTTAACAGATTTTTGTTTTTTTGATTTGGGACGTTTCCCTTTTAAATTGGATTTGGGACGTTTCCCCTTTAAATTGGTGCGGTCTGGGGCCTCTGACATCCTGACGCTCCGTATGTAGCACATAGGAAGCGACTGCGCATGCTCAGATCGCTGTTCCTTTACCGATGGCCGTTTTCTTGACTGCGCATGCGCAGCATCTCGCGCATGCGCAAACGAAACTTCCGGTTCTGCGCACTGCTCGCGCAACTGTGCTAGCGTGATACCTTTAGCAAGATGGCCGCCGACCTCGACCCAGCCCTCTCTCAGGCCCGGGATTTCGGCCTCTGGGAATTCGGGCTCCGGGATCCCGGCCACGAGGTGAGTACTGCCGCTTTTCTTACCTTTACTTGCCAATTGGATTGCGTTTTCTTCACAGTACTTTGAGAATTTGTCCAGGACTGCCTGGTAATCGTACCTTTGCTGCCTCCTGAAGAACCTGAACCTTGTGAATATTTCTCTTGCCCTTGCACCGGCGATGGTGAGGAGAAATTCAATTTTTTCGCTATCATCCAGGTCTTGGAGTTCAGCTGCCACCAGGAACAATTCGAACACTTGCCGGAATCGCCGCCAGTTTTCGCGGAGATCGCCGTGGCACTGGAGCGGCTGCGGAACCGGGAGCTCTATCATTTTGCCTGGGCACTGCTGGTTGTCTGTGTACACTGAGGTATGCCAGCAGGTATCGATCCACTCCTGTACCATGTGGTGTTGGGTTCTCTGGTGCACAGATGAGCCAACACAGTTGTATGTGGTACAACTCTATTTTATTTTAACTCTTATATACAGTTCGTTCTGGATACTCTGCACGTGCTGTCTTCCTGAGTGTGTCGTGTAGCAGGTCTGTCCTGGTCCTCGTCTCCAGCTAATACTGACCACCAGGTGTCGTGTTTGTGCTTTTATATCTTTCTGTGATTGGTTGTGGTGTTGTGTGTTCTGATTTGTCTGTTGGTGTGTCTATCATGATGTGTGTGTTTGAATATCATGACAGCATCAATGTCTGGTGATGGTGTGAAACTAGAACCTTGCATCTGATAGGAATATGCAGTCTGGCCAGGCTGTGGTGCAGCAAATCCTGGGCAGTAACTAAGGCATCCAGTCTGTAGTGCAGATTGCGCTGGCGGTAGTCCTCCTTCGGTCTTGATTCCATTAGTGGGCAATCCGTAGTGCTGGCCTGTTTGAGAATATGCTGCATAGACTGCTGGCTGCTGCAGACTTGAATACTGGGTTTGTCCAGCATGAGTTGTCATTGGCTGCACTGTTGGTGTGGAACAAATATGTGGACATAGCTGTGGTGAAAATTGGTGTATTCCTCTTGGACTGTAGCTGCTGCTTGTTATTGCTGACCCAGTGTGATTGTCACGTGATCCATCTCCTGTCGTTGTGGCATCTGCTGTCACCCTGAGCGTGCCATCACTGAGGTTGCGACACTGCCTGTCTGGAGTAAAGTCTGGCTTACGTGTATCAGAGTCGCCGTTTGGCTGCTCCCCATCTGGAGTCTGGTCTGTTTTTTGTTGATGCTCCCCATCCGGAGTCTTAGCAGGTTCACTGGAGTCAGCTGAGATTTCTTGAAGCTGCACGTCTGGAGTCGGAACATGCAGGAATGCATTGACTAGTGGAGAGGGTCGAGCAATTGAGGGTGGAAGTAGTGTGTTCTCATCGTGATCGCCGAGTGCCTCTGCACACACTAGCTGAGGTCTGTCACTTTGCACCTTTTGCATGGGAAGTGGGATGCTGTCGTCACTCGTTTCACATACCGTGGGTAGATCCTCAGTAGCTGCTTGCTGTTCACTAGGGTTGGGTAAATTGTCACAGTTTTCATCTGGTGGTGCAAACAATGTGGGTGGACTGTCATTGTCTTGCCGTTGTCCTTCATTTGGGCTTTTCTTCTTTGGAATTTTAAATCTTCCCCCAGACATTACAGAACCTTGTTCATTTCCCACAATTTCTCCCATGTGTAGGGCATCAAATGTTAGATCCAATGTTTCTTTCGTCATTGTACTAGTTTCCAAAGAACAGTCCGTTTCAATTTTCTTCTCAGTTACTTCATATGCATCCTTTTCTAATGTACATGCCTTCATAGTCTCTGGCTCTGATTTTGCTGGGACTGGCACAGTCACAGTCTCTCTTTTACTGTTCTCAATTGCCCACATTCTACTCACCAGACATAAATGCTTAATCTCTGGAGTTAATGTGGTACAATGGATAATTGGGTCGACCTTATCTGCATCTTCACCATCACTGGAAAGCACAATTGGTTCACTTGAAGCTGCTGCAGGTTTTAAGTGCTTTATCTGGCTACTCGATGTCGGTGTCCTCAGGATTCTTGCTCCAATGTTCTGCTCATTTATCAGTGGAGTGTGCAGATGTTCAATGCGATTAATATTCCCATCAGGGGTTGAAGAGTCATTACTGACTAACTGCTGGTCTCTGTAGTTGGGACTTTGCGGTTTTGTGTTGAAGGGAGACAGTTGTCCCTGCTGTAGATATGATACAGGTTGTGCTATTTCCATTAAATGAGTATCAATGTCTTGTCCATTTTTTCGATCCGTACTAAAGCAATGGCAATTTTCAGTCTGCTCCTTGCAAGTTCGACATACAAGCAATTTCTTTAGCAAATCCTCAGCATCCTTCTGTGACTGTGCAGCATTATTAATATCTCTTTGGCTAGAATGATCCTGAAGGTCAGTGCATAATCCTTTGTTCTTCGGGCTTGGAAGAGGCGATTCCTTTGGCTTGTCTTCATTTGGGCTTGAACAGTCATCAGCGCTGTGCCCTTCATTGTAGCATGATAGACCGTCATGGTCGTCCTGCTGTGCAGTGGAGCGTGGTAGACTGTTATAGCCTTCTTGCTGTTTACGTGAGCATGGCAGACTTGCATCGTCTGCCACTAGTTGGTCAGAGGAGGTTGCTAGACCCTCATGGTCTTGTTCCTGCAAGGACTGCGCATCGGAGTCATGCGTTTCTGCAATTGTGGAGTCTGTCCACGAGCTTGCTGTGGAGTCTTGTGACACTGGAGTCACGTCTTGTTCCTGCAAGGACTGTGGTGTGGAGTCTTGCATGTCTTCTTTCGTAGAGTCGGGAACCCTGAGCGGGGCGTGGACCACGCTCTGTGGGCTTGTACCGCTTTCTGTCTCTTAATTTCAGGCTGCAGCATCATCCTGCACTGATGAGTTGGGACGTCATATCTGCTGGGTTGAAGATCCTCAAATCCGAAAAATGAATCCGCTTCTGCGTCGGATTCAATGCAGGGGTCGCCAATGTGCAACACAAAAGGTTTGTCCGAGTCGTAGTCGTCTAGGACCATGGAGGTGTCATTGGGCTCGCGAGGTCCAGAGAAAATGTAACGGTCAGTATCGAAGTATTCGAGGTCGGAATCATCGGTTTGTGCTTAGGTAACTGCTTGTTGCAGGGTTCTTCGGAGGTTAAGTTCATTTCCTGGTTCAATTTGAGGCATTGTGCTGTCATTCCAGGTGAAGGAAGGTTGTTTTACAGCTTTAAAAGATTTTTTTTTTGATTTGGGACGTTTCCCCTTTAAATTGGATTTGGGACGTTTCCCCTTTAATTTGGTGCGTTCTGGAGCCTCTGACATCATGACGCGCGTGACGTAGCACGAAGGAAGCGATTGCGCATGCACAGATCGCTGTTCCTTTACCGATGGCCGTTTTCTTGATTGCGCATGCACGGCTTCTCGCGCATGCGCAAACGAACCTTCCGGTTCTGCCCACTTCTCACGCAACTGCGCTCGCGTAGTCCCTTTAGCAGGATGGCCGCCGACCTCGACCCAAATCGCTCTCTGGTCCGGGATTTCGGCCTCGAGGTGAGTACTGGCGCTTTTCTTACCTTTCCTTGCCGATTGGAGTGTGTTTTCCTCACAGTATTTGACGAATTTGTCCAGGACTGCCTGGAAGTCGTACCTGTTTTGCCCCTTGGAGAACTTGAATTTTAAAAAGATTTCTTCTGCTCTTGCACCTGCGATGGGGAGGAGAAACTCTATTTTTTCATCATCGGCCAGGTCTTTAAGTTCGGCTGCCACCAGGAAGAGTTCAAACGTTTGCCGGAATCGCTGCCAGTTTTCGCGGAGATCGCCGTGGCACTGGAGCGGCTGCGGAACCCGGAGCTCGTACATCTTGCCTGGGTATTGCTGGTTGTCACTGTACGCTGAGGTATGGCTATCTGGATATAAGCAGTTCACTACTGGTACCATGTTTTGTTTTGTTTCCTTTGTAACATAAGCGGCTTCCTTGTGTTGCATTTGTCAAGGAAGGTCGAGACGTGTAAATAACTTCAACTTATTTATTTACACTATGTACACTTTTATAACTTGAGTTTGACACTACTGCTAATCCTATTGTAGCTACCTATACTGACTAACCAGCTGCTGTCTTCAACGTGGTGGGTGTGATAATGAATCAACCCTGTGCCTCTCCTCACTGACTGTCTCCACTGGCCCAAAAGGGCTGATCATGTGTGTGGTGTCCTTTATGTATGGGTTGGTGTAATGCCCCACTGTGGTCGTGTCACCTCCTTGTGTATCGTGAATGTCCATTGGTCGCCTCCCATCTAACTTATCTATTGGTTGAGTGTGTGTGTGTGATGTTTCTGGTGCTCCCTCTAATGTCTGTCTAGCTTACATGTATTTACAGTGATGCACATCACCACACTGTCCAAAGCTGGAGGATTACTGGAAAGAGGTGTGTTGGGTGAAACTGGACCCAGGCCCTTGGGAGGACATGGGCTGGATTCTCTGAAAATGAGGTGAAGTGCTGATGCTGTCGTGAAAACCGTGGAGTTTCACGATGGCGTCATTGGGCCCCCAGGTGGAGCTATTTAACGGCCCACAAGGGGCTAGCATGGCCGGAACGTGAAGTGCCCGAGGGAGCGGCCGCCGATACGCCGGTTGCGTCAATGACACAACGCCGGGGCTGCTCATAAACATTCTCCCCCCCACACACAGCGCCGCGGGCCAGATGGCCGCCAGAAGAGCAGCTCCGCGATTTAGGGACAGCGAGTTGGAAACACTCCTGGACACCGTGGAGGAGAGGAGGCAGGCGTTGTACCCCAGGCCAGGACGCAGGACGGCAGGCACCATCGTTCGCCGTGCATGGACGGAGGTGGCCGACGCCATCAGCGCTGTCGGGGCGGTGGCCCAGACAGCAGACCAGCGCAGAAAGAAGCTACACGACCTCCTCAGGTCAGCCAGGGTGAGTACCCAGCACTGTGCCCCTTAACCCCCACACACATGTGACTGGCTCCCTCCCCCCTGTGCACAGATGCCATCAGAGACCCAACCGCTGAGTTGCATGCGTCGGACCATCTAACGCTGTTGCTGTTTGTGTCCCATCCCCCCCAACATTGTTGGCGGGCCGGAGGAGCGGGAGGTCACCGATGCGGAGGCCGGAGGCTCGCCACCAATTGAGAACCCCCTGCCTGTATACAGCGCCTCACGACACATGTGTGCCCACCTCCACCATCCTCACCCCACACCCCAACCCCCTCACCCCACCCTACTCACCCCAACTCCTAATCCCCTCACCCCACCCTCACCCTACCAAACTCATCCCAACCACCTCACACCAGCCCCCAACCCACTCACCTCACCCCCTCACGCCTCACCCCTGTCCGGCTGTCTAACCATACATGCTGCCTTGTGTCTTGCAGGACCAGCCGGCGATGATCCCGGCCCATCCGGCGTCTCCCCGCCACCAGCCAGTGCCAGGACCGGTGCCCCCCAGGAACCCAAGCACCGACGGGAAGGGCAGCCGTAACAACGGCCGTCCACCCAAGACGAGTCAGGACACCACGACCCAGGGGACAGACACACGGGACAGACACACAGGACACCATAACACAGGGGACAGACACAGAGCACACCACGACATAGGGGACAAACACACAGGACACCATGACACAGGAGACCCTGGACTTTGGGTCCGATGATGATGATATAGACTTTCTCACACTGCTATCTCCTACACCGTCCACCATCTTGTGGTAGTCTGTGTAGAGGTATTACGGTACCTGGTAATGCTGGAACACCATTGGTAGATATTGTATGTTTCCTATTGGTCAAGCTGTATGGTAGCTCCGCCCTGCAAGGCGGGGTATAAGAGCCCGTGCCGCCCCAGCAGGATTCTTTCTGTACCTGAGCTGCTGGGGGAAACATCTAGCTTATTAAAGCCTTCAGTTGGACTACAACCTCGCTTTAGTGGTCATTGATCGTGCATCAATTTAATAAGCTAGATTTAAAAGGATGGAGCTCCGAATCAAGCTGGAGTGTCTGCAACTCAGCCCCCACCGGCGAACTCAGCGGCAACCTTCAAGCACTGGCTGCCGTGTTTTAAAGGATATCTCGGAACGGCCGAAAACACACCCACGAGATAACAGAAATTGCAAGTCCTGCACTCGAGGGTGAGCCCGGAAATTTACACCCTTATCGAGGACGCGGACGACTTTGATGCAGCAATGGAGCTGCTAAAAGGACATTATATTCGCCCGGTAAACCAGGTCTACGCCCGACATCTGCTAGCAACGAGGCGACAAATCCTTGGGGAATCGCTGGAAGAATTCTACCGTGCGCTCCTGGTGTTGGGGAGAAACTGCAGCTGCCCGCAAGTTTCGGCGAGCGACCACACATAACTTTTGATCCGGGACGCTTTTGTGGCTGTCCTACCAAATCCGCCAGCGATTGCTGGAAAAAGACACCCTAGGCCTCAAGGAGGCACGGGCCCTTGCAGGCTCCCTGGATGTGGCCTCCCGAAACGCCGGCGCTTACATTCCCGACCGCGCGGCAGCCCCCTGGGCAGCGTGAAACCCCTCCGCAGCCGACCCCGAGACATCTCCCGTCCGCCCACAAGCTTGTGCTGCAAGGCGGCCTGGCAACCCCGGGGGGCCCCGCTGCTACTTTTGCGGGCAGGCCAAGCACCCTCGGCAGCGCTGCCCGGCCTGCGCATCCACCTGCAAGGGATGCGGTAAAAAGGGACACTTTGTGGTGGTATGCCAGACCCATGTGGTCGCTGCGGTCTCCGGTGGCATTTTGTGCACCCCCAGCCATGTGCGACCATTGGGAGCCGCCATCTTGGATGGACTCCCAGGACCCCAGCTCGGCTGACCGCACACCGCCCAAAACGAACGCTCAACTGCTGCGATTAGCCTCGGTGACCCTGGACCAGTCCCGGCCTCGAACACTCTCAACTGCTACAACAGTACTAATCAACGGGCACGAGACGTCCTGCTTAATCGACTCTGGGAGCAAGGAGAGCTTCATACACCCCGACACGGTAAGGCGCTGTTCTCTTCTCATCCACCACATTAATCAAAAAGTCTCCCTGGCCTCCGGTTCCCACTCGAGATAAAAGGGTTTTGTGTAGCAAACCTCACGGTCCAGGGAAGGGAGTTTAAAAATTACCGGCTCTACGTCCTTCCCCACCTCTGCGCGGCCATACGCCTAGGGTTAGACTTCCAGTGCAATCTCCAAAGTCTAACTTTCAAATTCGGCGGCCCTATACCCCCTCTCATGGTCTGCAGCCTCGCGACCCTCAAGGTCGATCCACCTTCCCTGTTTGCGAACCTCACCCCGGATTGCAAACCCGTTGCCACCAGGAGCAGACGGTACAGTGCCCAGGATCGTATCTTTATTAGGTCAGAGGTCCAAAGGCTACTGAGGGAAGGAATCATTGAAGCTAGCAACAGTCCCTGGAGAGCTCAAGTAGTGGTGGTAAAGACCGGGGAGAAACATAGGATGGTCATCGACTACAGTCAGACCATCAACAGGTTTACGCAGCTGGACGCGTACCCTCTCCCCCGCATATCCAACCTGGTAAACAGGATCGCACATTACAAGGTCTTCTCCACGGTGGATCTTAAGTCCGCCTACCACCGGTGGAGGATCGAACTCTCCACCTATAACTACGAGATCTTGTATCGTCCCGGGAAGCTAAACGAGCCTCCTGATGCCCTGTCCCACGACACATGTGCCAATGCACAAGTGGACCGCCTCCGAGCCCTCCACGAGGACCTCTGCCACCCGGGGAGTCACTCGCTTCTTCCACTTTATCAAGACCCGCAACCTGCCCTCCTCCATCGAGGAGGTTAGGACAGCCACCAGGAATTGCCAAATCTGCGCGGAGTGCAAACCGCACTTCTACAGGACAGAGAAAGCGCACCTGATAAAGGCTTCCTGTCCCTTTGAACGCCTCAGTATGGACTTCAAAGGCCCCTTCCCCTCCACCGACCGTAACACGTACTTCCTGAACGTGATTGACGAGTACTCCCGGTTCCCATTCGCCATCCCCTGCCCCGAAATGACGGCAACCACCGTCATCAAGGCCCTCCATAGCACCTTTACGCTGTTCGGGTTCCCGCTTACATACATAGTGATAGGGGGTCCTCCTTTATAACGACGAACTGCGTCAATTCCTGCTCAGCAAGGGCATCGCCTCGCGCAAGGCGACCAGTTACAACCCCCGGGGTAACGGACAGGTAGAGAGGGAGAACGGAACGGTCTGGAAGACCATTCCACTGGCCCTACGGTCCAGGAATCTCCCAGTCTCCCGCTGGCAGGAAGTCCTCCCGGATGCCCTCCATCCGGTCACTGATTTGTACCATGACCAACCAAACACCTCACGAACGTCTCCTTGTCTTCCCCAGGAAGTCCTCCTCTGGGACCTCGCTCCCGACCTGGCTGGCAGCTCCCAGACTCATCCTGCTCTGAAAACACGTGCGGGCGCACAAGTCGGACCTGTTGGTCGAGAGGGTCCATCTTCTCCACGCTAACCCCCAGTACGCCTATGTGGTGTACCCCGACGGCCGGCAAGATACGGTCTCCCTATGAGACCTGGCGCCCTCCAGATCCCCACGCACACCCCAGCCACCAGTCCCACCCTCCCTCCCGCTGGTGCCCCTTCCCAGGAGAATCGGCCCTTCCGCCGGCCCCGTCTAGGCCCCACCACCCACCGACGCACCCCGCAGACGCTCCCTTCCCAGGTCAACCGTTTTCCCTACCAGCGCCGTCTAGGGGTGTTGAAGCTGCCACAGAGATCGAGGCCACGCTCCCAGAGCCACAGATGCCCGAGCCTCCACCGGCGTCACCACCAGAGCTTCGACAATCACAGAGGACGATCAGGGCCCCCGATCGACTGATTGCTTCATTTTAAAGTGTATACAGTTAATTGTGAATCTGTAAATAGTACAACAATAAGACAAAAACACTTTATGGAGGTATTACGGTACCTCCATAACTATAATTTCTACCACGTTACCATTTTGGAATACCAAGCCACCACCCCCGTCGGACTCTTTTTTAACAGGGGGTGAATGTGGTAGTCTGTGTAGAGGTATTATGGTACCTGGTAATTCTGGAACACCATTGGTAGATATTGTATGTTTCCTATTGGTCAAGCTGTATGGTAGCTCCGCCCTGCAAGGCGGGGTATAAGAGCCCGTGCCACCCCAGCAGCCTTCTCCCTGTACCTGAGCTGCTGGGGGAAACATCTATCTTATTAAAGCTTTCAGTTGGAATACAACCTCGCTTTAGTGGTCATTGATCGTGCATCATACCTCTATACCTCTATTGGGCTCTTTAGTTAGGAGGCTTCGGGGACACTCACTGGTGCGCACCACACAGCCGCTCCGGTACAGCAGGTGGAGTGAGGAGCAGCCGAGGGGCCAGACATCGGAGGGCAGCTCGGCCCCAGCAACTGGGGGCAACGGTGTCGGACATGGGTCAGGTTATGCAAGGCCTGGGGCTATCTGTGAAAGCGGGGGTCGAGGCCCAGGACAGGGCTGCCCACTCACAGGCAGCCATTTGCCAGAGCCAGCTGCAGTTTGCAGCAGCGCTCCTCAGTGTGGCCCAGTCTCAGCAGGCCATGGCTGAGAGCGTCGCCGCCATTGCCCAGGTGTTGGCCAGCGTCGCACAGACCCAGACAGGGATGGCCCACTCCCTGAGCTCCATGGCCGCTAACGTTCAGACCCTGACCGATACCAGAGCGGGAATCCAGGACTGTCAGAGCGGCAGGGTCTCGGGGGTTGGTTCCATTCACACCCTCGTCCCATGGAGAAGCCCAGGGGCCATCGGTCACCCCGAGGGAGGAGGTGGTGCTGGGGCCCGTGTCGGTGACTCCTGCAGGGAAGGTCCCGGTACACCGCAGCACCTCGGACTTCCCTCCCTCTCCCCCCCTCTCCCTGGTGCATCTGGTGGGCAGCGGGCAGAACAGGGCGGCACCATGCCACCCGGGACATCTGAGGTGCAGCGGGCCCATCCAGGCCAGGCCATCCCAGGAGATGTGCACCTGCGGGGACCCTCGTCGCAGGGCAGAGGTCACAGCAGTCCACCTCCACTCCTGTTGTACTCTCTGGGGAACCACCGTGGCGTAGTGTTAGGGCCCGTAAGCCCAGAAAGTTAAACACAAGTTAAGTTGGCATGGGTGCAGGGCACAATTTAGTTATAGGGGCTAGGGCACAGACTGTATATACCGCTGCATATTAAACAACTGTTATCACCGATGAAAGCTGCCTCTGTGCTCTGTCTGATGGCCACTGTAGGTGAGGGGTGGACGAGTGAGGCCCAGTGGGTAGGCCGTGCAGCACCCCCCCCCCCCCCCCCCCCACCGAACGTCCCCATCACTCCGTCCCCAGCGATTCGACAGGGCCATGTGATGGACTGGCCTGCTCACATGCAGGGATCACCCAGGTGGAAGGTACTACTGTGGGCATGAGTCACACATTGTCTAACGATGTGGAGCTCGCAGCTCATCGCAGAGCGGGCTGTCATCATCCTCCATCCCATGCACCAGACCCGCTGTCACTGGCATTGCCCCCAGCTTGTTGTGCCGCAGGTGTATATATAATGGAAGGGTGGTGTGCATGCGGGTGGTTCAGCGGTGTGTTACAGGCCGGGGTTTAGAGAACTGTAAAGTGTATCATGGAGTTCACATGACCCACAACTTTTAATAGATTGTGGTGTGGGGAGCACACGGCCCACTCTACAGGTGTGGTACAGCAGAAATGGAAAAGTATTTTTTAAAGCAAAACAATGTTTATTCTATGAACTCAAGTTAACCTTTTTAAAACATACAGTGAACATCTTAGCAACCATTAATTCAAATACAACTCCCAAGAATACAACACAAAGTATTCCTTAAGCTTTCCTTTTAACATCCATAAGACATTAAAAAAACCTTTAACAGAAGCACATTAGGTTTAAATTCACTACTGAGAACGGTTATCACTCTGAATTCACCAAATGATCAGGAGATAGTCTTTACATGGCACAGAGAACAACATTACACCTTCTCTGGCTGACTGCAGCTCCAACACTGAAACTAAACCAAAAAACCACAGACCACCCAAGCTTTTTCCCAAAGTGAAACTAAAAAGCAGAGCCAGAGCTCAGCTCCACCCACACTCTGACATCAGTGCAGTAACTTTAGCAGACTACCATTTCTTAAAGTGACATTCTCATGACAGGTGTGGGAGGTGAGTGTGTTCAGTGGTGGAGGAGGTGAGGGTGTTTGGTGGTGGGGGAGGCGAGTGTGTTCGGTGGTGGGCAAGGTGAGGGTGTTCGGTGCTTTGGGAGGTGAGGGTGTCAGGTGATGAGGGGTTGCGATATTGTAGTGTCCGTGCCCCTGCCCAGAAACCCACCCCCCTAGTTGGTGAAACGTACGTCGACAAAAATAGTCCCGTGCTCGCTGGCCTTGCCTCCCCTCCCGTGCATGTCCAGCCCCCATGTCCCGCCCATTGTCCCTCTTCCCCCTCATCTTTGTCATCTGACAAGGCATGCCCTTGCCCTCATCCTCCTCCAGCACATCGCCCTTCTGCTGCGCGATGTTGTGGAGGACGCAGCAGACCACACTGGTGCTGCCGACCCTACTTGCCTCGTACTGGAAGGCCCCTCCAGAGTGGTCAAGGCACCTGAAGCGCATCTTCAGCACCCCGAAGCACGTCTCCACCATACCCCTGGTCACACAATGGGCCTCATTGTAGCAGTCCTCCTCGTCGCTCTGTGGCTTCCGTCTAGGCATCATCAGCCACGACCGCAACGGGTCACCCCTATTGCCCAGCAACCAGCCCCACAGCCGGGGGGAGGGGGGGGGGGCGAGGGTGTGGCCTCCCTCAAGCCTCGAACATGCCGGGTATCATTGATTGCACCAACACAAATGAATCATGTACACTGCCCAGGTACCGGGCGCAGACATGCAGGATCTTCATCTGGTGGTCAGACCACCTGAACGTTCATGGAGTGGTACCCCTTCCTGTTCGTGAACATCGGCCTGTTATCCGCCGGTGCCCTCAGGGTGACATGCACCCCATCGATGATCCCCTGGAGCCGGAGCATCCCGGCGTCGGCAGCGAACCCCTCTGCCCGGGCATCCTGGTGGCCATGGTCCACAGGGTACTGGATGTACCGGGCCGTAAGGGCAAACAGGGCGTCAGTGATGGCACGGATGCACCTGTGCACCCATGTCTGCGAGATGCCGGACAGGTCCCCACTCGGCGACTGGAACGACCCCGTGGCGTAGAAGTTGAGGGTGACCATCACCTTGACAGCCACCGGTATCGGATGTCCTCCCCCACTCCCACGCAGTGCCGGGTGTGCCATCACGTGGCAGATGTGAACGACGGTTTCCTGGGTCTTCCGCAGCCTCCTCCTGCATATCCGGTCCGGGAGTTCCTGAAAGGACATGCGGCGCTGGTACACGCGGGGCCTCATCAGGTGCCTTCTTGGCACCACCACCACTTCCTCCTCCCCATCTTGTTCCTCCTCCTCCTTCTCGTCCCGTTCTTCCTCCTCCTCCTCGGCCTGTCAGGCAGGCGACCCTCCAGCCTGAGCGGCTGCCACCTGCCCCTCTGCGGCCCGCTCCTTTGCTGCTGCCTCCACCTCCTCTCTGAGCCGCCACTGCTGGCGCTGCCACAGGGTTGCATGCAGGGCAGCGGCCCCCGCCACGGCGACTAACATCGCGGGTTGGTTCCAAAAACATTATGATCTGCAGGGGGTGAGGGGAGAAAGTATTACCATGGCGCATACACCCGTGCCCAACCAGGTACCATGGGCTACAAGGTCGCCCCTGTTGGCACCGCGCGCCCTAGCCACGCATGTCCCCCACCCCGCCCCGTCGGTGCCCCCGCTCCTGGCGCCTGCTGCCAGGGCCATCGTTTCATGCCATTGCCCTCACTGGGGGCTGCTGTTGGTGTGGCCCTGGGTGTTTCCACCCGGTGTCATCGGTTGAGAGGGGTGGCCGGGGAGAGAGTCGCCACCACCCATAAGGCCATTAACCCTGCTTTCACCCAGCGCCCAGTTTCGGGAGCCCGATTTTTTTATAGGTGGTTTGTACCACGCCGTCGGGATTTTGGCCTATCCGGGCCGCAGAATCGCTCAGGTCCCAGAGAATCGGTCTTCGGGGCACCTAATGCGATTCTCTGGGCAGTGTGGTGGGCACCGCAATTCCGTCATGTTGGGGGGTCCGGAGAATCTGAAATCGGCGCGAAACCAGCGTCAAAGCAGAATTCAGCTTCGGTGCCGATTCTCCGGCCGATCGTGTCTCGTGATTTCGGCACGGAGCTGCGGAGAATTCAGCCCCATATCCATGGTGTCGGACAGCCGGGGTTGGAAACGGGTGCGGAGGCAGATGTTGCAGCCTTCGCCTCGTTGATCGCCCGAAGGCGAATCTCCTGTTGGGATGGAGATCAACCTCTCCACCCTGTGCCCTGGCATGGCGGGGGTCCTGCTGGAATTCTTGACTCTTGAGAAGGTCAAATTTTTGACTTCCGGGTGCGGCGATGACCAGCTGAGTCGCACGTTTCGGCAGCTCCCGGTGAAACGGACTTTTGGGCTCTTGATAGGAGCCCCAACGGCAATTTTGACGGCTAAAAACACTGTGCGGTAAACCAGAAGGGAATCCCCCCTGGATACGGATGGAAAAAGGAGGAGAAAGTGGCCGGATTGCAGTGGATCCTTTAGAACAGCGGCAAGGAAGGCAAGCAAAAACCAAGATGGCGTCAGAAGGTGGCAGTTTAACATGGGGCTCTGAACAACAAGAATTCTTGAAATGCTGTGTGGAAGAGCTCAAAAAGGAAATGAAGAAAGAGCTGTTGGCCCCGATACTACAGGCGATCGAAGGGCTAAAGGAGGAACAAAAGACCCAGGAGCGGGAGCTTCGGGTCGTGAAGGCAAAGGCAGCCGAGAATGAGGACGACATACAGGGCCTGGTGGTGAAGACGGAGACGCATGAGGCACATCAGAAACGATGTGTGGAAAGGTTGGAGGCACTGGAGAACAACGCAAGGAGGAACAACCTGAGGATTCTTGGTCTTCCTGAAGGTGCGGAGGGAGCGGACGTCGGGACATATGTGAGCACGATGCTGCACTCGTTAATGGGAGCGGAGGCCCCGGCGGGTCCGTTGGAGGTGGAGGGAGCATACCGAGTGATGGCGCGAGGACCGAGAGCAGGAGAAATTCCCAGAGCCATAGTGGTGAGATTCCTCCGTTTTAAGGATAGAGAAATGGTCCTTAGATGGGCAAAGAAAACTCGGAGCAGTAAATGGGAGAACGTGGTGATCCGCGTTTATCAAGACTGGAGTGCAGAGGTGGCGAGAAGGAGGGCGAGCTTTAATCGGGCCAAGGCGGTGCTTCATAAAAAGAAGATCAAATTTGGAATGCTGCAACCGGCAAGACTGTGGGTCCCATATCGAGGGAGGCACCACTACTTTGAGACGGCGGATGAAGCGTGGACTTTTATTGTGGAAGAAAAACTGGAATGAGCGGGTTATTAAAAAGAACGTTTGAACAAAGTGGTGGGGCGAATGTGGGGGGCGAAGAGGGGGGTTTAAAAAGGGGGGAAAGAGGAGTTTTATGTACTAATCCTGCGATGTGGTAACTTTTCTCTCTTCCACAGGTGGTGATGGGGGGAGGAGGGGAGGTGGAGGAGATGGGGCGTTGGCCATTGGGGACGGGGCCAAGGGAGAAGTGCGGGCTTGGTTCCCGCGCTATGATAATCATGGCGGGAATAGAGAAGCAGGAAGGAGGGGGCGTCGCACGGTGCGAGCCGAGGTCACGGGGGGAAGCCGAGGTCGGCCAGAGTTTGCTGACTTCTGGGAGCAACATGGGGGGAGTAATTACGCTAGCGGGGGATCTAGCGGGGGGAATTACTGGGTTGCTGCTGCTGGGGAGAGGGGGGAGCTGGTATGGGAGGGGATGGGCGGGGGGGCACCGCCTGGGGGAGATACAGCTGCGTGAGAACCGGGTGAGGAGCTGGAAAAAGGGGATGGCTAATCGACAAGGGGGGGGGGTAGGAAGCCCCCCAACCCGGCTGATCACGTGGAACGTGAGAGGGCTGAACGGGCCGATAAAGAGGGCATGGGTACTCGCACACCTTAAGAAACTTAAGGCAGATGTGGTTATGTTACAGGAAACGCACCTGAAACTGATAGACCAGGTTAGGCTACGCAAAGGATGGGTGGGGCAGGTGTTCCATTCGGGGCTAGATGCGAAAAACAGGGGGGTGGCTATATTAGTGGGGAAGCGGGTAATGTTCAAGGCAAAGACTATAGTGGCGGATAATGGGGGCAGATACGTGATGGTGAGTGGCAAACTACAGGGGGAGACGGTGGTTTTGGTAAACGTATATGCCCCGAACTGGGATGATGCCAATTTTATGAGGCGGATGCTAGGACGCATTCCGGACCTAGAGATGGGAAAGCTGATAATGGGGGGAGATTTTAATACGGTGTTGGAACCAGGGCTGGATAGGTCGAAGTCCAGGACTGGAAGGAGGCCGGCAGCAGCCAAGGTACTTAAAGATTTTATGGAGCAGATGGGAGGTGTAGACCCGTGGAGATTTAGCAGACCTAGGAGTAAGGAGTTCTCGTTTTTCTCCTATGTCCATAAAGTCTACTCGCGAATAGACTTTTTTGTGCTGGGAAGGGCGTTGATCCCGAAGGTGAGGGGAACGGAGTATACGGCTATAGCCATTTCGGATCACGCTCCACACTGGGTAGACTTGGAGATAGGGGAGGAAACAGGAGGGCGCCCACCCTGGAGAATGGAAATGGGACTAATGGCAGATGAGGGGGGGTGTGTCTAAGGGTGAGGGGGTGCATTGAAAAGTACTTGGAACTCAATGATAATGGGGAGGTCCAGGTGGGAGTGGTCTGAGAGGCGCTGAAGGCGGTGGTTAGAGGGGAGCTGATATCAATAAGGGCACATAAAGGGAAGCAGGAGAGTAAGGAACGGGAGCGGTTGCTGCAAGAACTTTTGAGGGTGGACAGACAATATGCGGAAGCACCGGAGGAGGGACTGTACAGGGAAAGGCAAAGGCTACATGTAGAATTTGATTTGCTGACTACGGGCACTGCAGAGGCACAATGGAGGAAGGCACAGGGTGTACAGTACGAATATGGGGAGAAGGCGAGCAGGTTGCTGGCACACCAATTGAGGAAAAGGGGAGCAGCGAGGGAAATAGGGGGAGTGAGGGATGAGGAAGGAGAGATGGAGCGGGGAGCGGAGAGAGTGAATGGAGTGTTCAAGACATTTTATAAAAAATTATATGAAGCTCAACCCCCGGATGGGAGGGAGAGAATGATGGGCTTTTTGGATCGGCTGGAATTTGCCAAGGTGGAAGAGCAGGAAAGGGTGGGACTGGGAGCACAGATCGAGGTAGAAGAAGTGGTGAAAGGAATTAGGAGCATGCAGGCGGGAAAGGCCCCGAGACCGGATGGATTCCCAGTCGAATTCTATAGAAAATATGTGGACCTGCTCGCCCCGGTATTGACGAGGACCTTTAATGAGGCAAAGGAAAGGGGACAACTGCCCCCGACTATGTCTGAAGCAACAATATCGCTTCTCTTAAAGAAGGAAAAGGACCCGCTACAATGCGGGTCCTATAGACCTATTTCCCTCCTAAATGTAGATGCCAAGATTCTGGCCAAGGTAATGGCAATGAGAATAGAGGAATGTGTCCCGGGGGTGGTCCACGAGGACCAAACTGGGTTTGTGAAGGGGAGACAGCTGAACACGAATATACGGAGGTTGTTAGGGGTAATGATGATGCCCCCACCAGAGGGGGAAACGGAGATAGTAGTGGCGATGGATGCCGAGAAAGCATTTGATAGAGTGGAGTGGGATCATTTGTGGGAGGTGTTGAGGAGATTTGGTTTTGGAGAGGGGTATGTTAGATGGGTGCAGCTGTTGTATAGGGCCCCGATGGCGAGCGTGGTCACGAATGGACGGGGATCTGCATATTTTCGGCTCCATAGAGGGACAAGGCAGGGATACCCTCTGTCCCCATTATTGTTTGCACTGGCGATTGAGCCCCTGGCGATAGCGTTGAGGGGTTCCAAGAAGTGGAGGGGAGTACTTAGAGGAGGAGAAGAACACCGGGTATCTTTGTATGCGGACGATTTGTTACTATATGTGGCAGACCCGGCGGAGGGGATGCCAGAAATAATGCGGATACTTGGGGAGTTTGGGGATTTTTCAGGGTATAAATTGAACATGGGGAAAAGTGAGTTGTTTGTGGTGCATCCAGGGGAGCAGAGTAGAGAAATAGAGGACCTACCGTTGAGGAAGGTAACAAGGGACTTTCGTTACCTGGGGATCCAGATAGCCAAGAATTGGGGCACATTGCATAGGTTAAATTTAACGCGGTTGGTGGAACAAATGGAGGAGGATTTCAAGAGATGGGATATGGTATCCCTGTCACTGGCAGGGAGGGTGCAGGCGGTTAAGATGGTGGTCCTCCCGAGATTCCTCTTTGTGTTTCAGTGCCTCCCGGTGGTGATCACGAAGGCTTTTTTAAAAAGGATTGGAAAGAGCATCATGGGTTTTGTGTGGGCCGGGAAGACCCCGAGAGTGAGGAAGGGATTCTTACAGCGTAGCAGGGATAGGGGGGGGCTGGCACTACCGAGCCTAAGTGAGTATTATTGGGCCGCTAATATTTCAATGGTGAGTAAGTGGGTGGGAGAGGAGGAGGGAGCGGCGTGGAAGAGATTAGAGAGGGCGTCCTGTAGGGGGACTAGTCTACAGGCTATGGTGACAGCCCCATTGCCGTTCTCACCGAGGAACTACACCACAAGCCCGGTGGTGGTGGCTACACTGAAGATTTGGGGACAGTGGAGACGGCATAGGGGAAAGACTGGAGCCTTGGGGGGGGGTCCCCGATAAGAAACAACCATAGGTTTGCCCCGGGGGGAATGGATGGGGGATATGGAATGTGGCAAAGAGCAGGAATAACGCAACTGAAAGATCTGTTTGTGGATGGGAAGTTCGCGAGTCTGGGAGCGCTGACCGAGAAATATGGGTTGCCCCAAGGGAATGCATTCAGGTATATGCAACTGAGGGCTTTTGCGAGGCAACAGGTGAGGGAATTCCCGCAGCTCCCGACACAAGAGGTGCAGGACAGAGTGATCTCAAAGACATGGGTGGGGAATGGTAAGGTGTCAGATATATATAGGGAAATGAGGGACGAAGGGGAGACTATGGTAGATGAACTAAAAGGGAAATGGGAGGAAGAGCTTGGGGAGTGGGGGTCCGGGTCGAACCAAGCTGGGGGTTGGCTATATTTGGGGTTGCACAAGAGCCGGGAGTGCAGGAGGTGAGAGAGGCCGATGTTTTGGCCTTTGCGTCCCTAGTAGCCCGGCGCAGGATATTGCTAATGTGGAAAGAAGCCAAGCCCCCGGGGGTGGAGACCTGGATAAATGACATGGCAGGGTGTATAAAGCTAGAGCGGATTAAGTTCGTTCTAAGGGGGTCGGCTCAAGGGTTCACCAGGCGGTGGCAACCGTTCGTCGAATACCTCGCAGAAAGATAGATGGAATGGAAAGAAGAAGGCAGCAGCAGCAGCCCAGGATCGGGGGGGGGGGGGGGGGGGGGGCGGGAGGAGGAACCAGAAGGACTCTCAGGATTGTTAATATATACTGTATAATATGTATAGGTCGTTGCTACAGATAATTATATATTGGACTGTTAAATTATATTTTTGGAGAGTGTTACTTGTGATAAGGCAGTTGCCAATTAGGGTTAGTTTTCATTTTTGTTATTTATTATTTATTCATTTTCTGTTTATAAAATAGGTCATTGTTATTTGTGTTGTTATAATATTGTGTAAAGGATGCACAATGTACTGTGTTGGTTGACCAAAAACTTTCAATAAAATATTTTTTTTTAAAAAGAGAAGGTAAAATTTTAACTGAGGGGAAGGATGGAGGGGTTCTACAATTCATGGGCATTATTCATTGTGCACTTTCGAGAATTAGATTACATCGAACATTGGGGGGTGGTTGGGAGGGTTGGGGTGAGCGAGACAGACTGTATGTGTTAATGGTGACTATGGGTGATTCCTGATTCTTTTTTGTTATTTATTTATGTTAACATGCGGGATGCTGTTTGGGGTTTGGTGGGAGTATAGGATTGTTGTGGGGATTGACATTGCATTCGTTACTGATTATTGTTTATTGTTGGTTGCTGTTAATTTGGGAGAAAATGTGAAAAAGGAGAATAAAAATATTTTTTTTAAAAGATGGCAGAACGGAGAGTGACACCCTAGTTTGCGGACACAGAGCTGGTGGCCTTGCTGGACGCCGTGGAGGAGAGGTGGGCCACCTTGTACCCTGCGGTAGGACGGAGTTTGCCATCCACCGCCGAGCACCGGGCCTGGACGAAGATGGCAGAGGTTGTGGGCACCGTGAGCCCTACTACCAGTACCGGACAGCAGTGCCGCAAAAAGCTGCTCAAACTCCTCAGGGCGGCCAGCATGAGTGGCAGCACTGTGGCCGGCACTAACTCCTGTCCCACACACCCGTAACCCGCACCCCCCACACTGGGAGGGCGACCGGGCCCCAGTGTGCACTGGAACTGGTCGGTGGGCCCGGTTGGGGGGGGGGGCAGTCGCCGAGGCAGAGGTCAACTTCGGATGAACAAGTGAGCCCCCGCTGAGTTGCGGTTCCTCATGACATGTGCGACATGACCCCCAAACCACCACAACACGTGGTCCAATCCTGAGTCATGCCTAGTGTTTTGCAGGATCACCTGGCAAAGAGGCGGGTCCTTCTGGTGTCACCCAACCCCAATCCCAAGCGGATACCAGTGTTGAAGTCAGTTTCTTGAGGCAAAGGCACCTGCAATAAATATTATATAATTCACATGTATTCATATATAATATATTTATATATATTCTTGGCTAACAGTTTGACAACAGGGAACATGGGAAATTAGCTAACTGGTATGACAACATTCCTTATATGGGCTGTTTCACACAGATACCCACAAAACCACACTCAACAATGTTTTTTTTATTACTTTATCAGAGTTACAAAGCCAGAGCTCAGAGTGTGGACAGGGGAAAACCCCTAATCCAGCTCCTTGCCTGTTCCAAAAACCAATTCAAATTGAATCCAATTCATGGTCCCCACATGAGAGACATACCAGATCCAGGCATTACACCTGACCTCACGTCCTTAGGGCAGGTGTTCTTGAGGGATGTTGACAATGATAGTATCAGCCTGTACAAGACCAAGATAACAGAGCGATGTATGTCTAAGACCCAAGAACGACAGATAAGAGGGTTCAGAAGATGTCACAAGACCTTGAGTAACCCCCAGCTGTCCATAAGCCGATTACGCAGACCCCTGATGCCAAGTAATCAATTTATTTGGCCCAGAAGGGTCAACATATGTAATCTATAATCATTATTATTGGATTGTGTACAGCCAGGATGGGCTGAGTAACAGTTTGAAATGGTATAAAAATTGATGAATTTCTTTGTTAGGTGGAGAAGTATCTAGATCGCCCAGAGACACTCTCTCTGACGGCACAACTTCAATAAGCTGTTTGATGATTAAAAAGGACCCAAGTGTCGAGTGATTCTTTTGGATTCATTCACGCTAACACCAGAAATGAGGAGCATATGGACAGAGCCAACCCGAGACACCCCGAAACACCGGTCCGGGAAACACACTGACTTTGCGTCACAGCTATCACCAGTACCCTCCACCATATCAGAGACACTCACCTCGGCTGGGTATGTTAGCGCAGAAACTCCTGGGGCACTATCTGATGGGCACCACACACATGCTGTGGTAAACTAGGTGGAGGTAGGTACCCTAAGGTGTTGGACGGTCAGACCTCAGGGACTAGCTGCCGTCCAGAAGGATTTGGGGCTTCTGGAAAGAGCAGTCCCATCGATAGTGGAGACTACATGAGGGGTTGTCAGCAACTATTCAGCGCCTGCAGTTGCAGTTGTAGGAATCCAACCACGTGCAGTGGCAGGAGGGGGTGCTGACCGTGCGTGCCACCCAGGCCAACACATCTGCGGGGGTTGAAGGTTTTGGCCAGGGGTCAGGATGTCCAAGGTCTGGGGTACTCTGTGCGGGCAGTAGCCAAGGCACAGGACAGGGCTACCCTGTCAGAGACAGCCATGGACCAGAGCCAACTGGACATTGCAGCGGCGCTCCAGAGCTTGGCCCAGTCACATGGCATTGTCCGTCACAGGCCGACCTGAGTCAGTCACAGAGTGAGATGGCGCACTCACTGGGTGATGTGGCACAGCCCCAGAGGGAAGTGATCCACTCCCTGTGATCCATGACTGTAAACATTGAGACCCTGGTCTAGATGGGAGCAGGCCTCCAGGCACCGCGAGAAGGCAGGGAGCCTCAGGGGTCCGGTCGCACCACCGTGCCAAGGAGTAGCCAGGGGGCCATCGGGCCCCCCTAGGGAGGAGGATGTGATGGAGCCCATGCTGTTGACTGTCGCAGGGGAGGTGTTGGAACACCACAATGCCTCAGACTGCCCCCCCATCCCCCAACCCACCCATCCCCTCCTGTCCCTGGCGCATCTGATGGACAGCGGGAAAAACAGGGTAGCACCATGCCACCTGTGACACCCGAGTGACTGCCAGACCCATCCAGACCCAGTCGCTCGAGTGGACAACCGCCAAAGGGAACCCATGTCATAGAGCAGGAACCGCAGAGGCCACCTCCATCCTGATATACCACCTGGGAGTCCATCTTTGCAGACACCAGTTAAGTACCCTAACGCTGTACTGTGGGCTGCACCCTGAGCCAGCGGTGCTATGTCCCAATAATGAATACAATAAAGTTCTTCTACATTTGGCTTAAGAATACAAGAGAGAACTAAGTTGAATGTAGAAAATAGCAAAGGGGGTGTAAAGAATGGAAGAAAAAAGGCAAGGGAGAGCATGAGAATAGATTAGTGGCAAACATATTGGGAATTGCAATAGTCTTTGGTTTTGATAGCTTTGCCGATCACTAACAAGTATGATTGTCCACCTGAGAAACTCTGTTACTGATCATAGAATTTAGATCATAGAATTTACAGTGCAGATGGAGGCCATTTGGCCCATCGAGTCTGCACCGGCTCTTGGAAAGAGCACCCTACCCAAGGTCATCATCTCCACCCTATCCCCGTAACCCAACCCAACACTAAGGGCAATTTTGGACACTAAGGGCAATTTATCATGGCCAATCCACCTAACCTGCACATCTTTGGACTGTGGGAGGAAACCGGAGCACCCGGAGGAAACCCACGCACACACGGGGAGGATGTGCAGACTCTGCACAGACAGTGACCCAAGTCGGAATCGAACCTGGAACCCTGGAGCTGTGAAGCAATTATGCTATCCACAAAGCTACCGTGCTGCCCCACGCCATCATGGGTTGTGGGTACTTGCCTGGCTATTGAGCCCGATCCTTGAGCTGCATCTTTGACCACATATTCGGCAGGTGTTTCCAGGAGGTGGGATCAGTCCTTGGACTCTAGATTACTGGTTTATCTTTATCAGGCACCTTCTTGGGGCCTCCTCTTGCCATTGGTGGTCCTCAAAGAACTGTGTCCCTTCAATCAGGAGGTTCCTCCAAAAAGGTCTCTTCTGAGAAAGGGTCTCCCAGGCATTCATGTCGATGTTGCATTTCTTGAGGTAAGCCTTCAAAGCACTTTCTTTGTCCTCATCTTCCTTGCAGGGCAGCAACTTCAGAGTTGAAGTGCCTTAGTTCACGGGGGCAGTTCTCCCTTCCGGTAATTCTTTTGCTCATTATTCATGAGGGTCCATCAATTCCAGGTTCTGAAATTCAGTTTAACTTTGATTTTCTAACTGCTGGTAGATGGGCCTGCTGGATGCGATTTTCCAGTCAAGTTGGGGATGGAAGACTATTTTTTGGGCAACTTTCCTAGCCTTTTCTTTTGCTTGATTCGCCATTGAGGACTTGTTTTGGATGTGTTTTTTCCGATTCCCCCGCTCCAACCTTACCATCACGGGTAACCCTGCCAGGATCATAAGATGGCAATCCAAGAAAGGGGTTCTGATGTAATCTGTAGCTTGTCCTGTAACAATGTTAAATCTCTGGGCATTGTTTGGAAAAGAGTGACGTGATCAACAATGCTCTGAAGCTATTGTGCGAGGGACCGAGTTTGTCTCTGAATCTGGCCGATTCCCTTAGTTTCAATGGCTGCCTGCTGATCTTCTTTCCTTCCTCCAACATACAGAGGTTATGCAACGTATACCCTTGATATTTTCTTTAATGATCTTCAATGCAGAATTAAACATTTGTGTACAGAAACCCACAGAATACTTCAAAACAAAGCTTACGGCACCTGAAATGCAATCCTAAATCAAATTTACAAAAACACCAGAAACACCAAGCAACCAGAAGTTAAAGCAAGAATGTTGTAGCACCCTTAAAGAATCTACTCCTACCTGATCACCAGAGCAGGCTAAAGCCAATAGTTCCACACAAATATTCTTTGTAGGTATTACGATCCCAGACCAGACCCCAACAGTGGCAAGGATACTGGACCTAAACCCCAACATTTTAGTTTATTTTAGTTTATGTGCGGAAAGTATAATTCGCTCCAGGAGTGATTGCATGAAGAAATAGAGCTTTTGTATTTCGAAACCAAAACTTCATTATGAATCCAATATTAAACTTTTAACTTTAGACCCGAAAAGAACAGCTTACATGCCCCTTAACACCTTTACAATTTCCCACTAAACAACAAGAAACATACAGTTCTTAATCCAGGTTAAAATTAGCAGAGCATAGAGTAATACCCGCTTTATAAAACAGAATTGGCTCTGGTTGACACCCTTCAGATTCTGGCTGAATATCTTCAAACAGCTCCATCCAGTCATGACCTCACCTCCCCAAGCTAAAAAACAAATGATCTCTGCAGGCCGCAAAAGCACATTATCTTTGCTGTATGGACAGGTTTGAGGGAGGAAGTGGTTGGGAGAATTCTGCGAAGGGGGGAGTGGCAGGGTGCTGACTAGAGTTAGGGCTGGGTTCCGCCTGATGGGCAGGGCCTGGAGTAATAGGTATGGTGGATAGGGGGGTGGTGGGGAGGTGAGAGACCCCTGGGTCAGGGTGGTGACTTGGAACGTGCGAGGGCTGGGTGGATGGTGAAGTGGGCGAGAGTTTTCTCGCACTTGAAGAGTTTGAAAGCCAATGTGGTGCTGCTGTAGGAGACCCATCGGAGGGTGAAGGACCAGATGTGGCTGAGGAAGGGTTGGGTGAGCCATGTGTTTCATTTGAGCTTTGACAACAGGCCCCAGGGGGCAGGTGGTGATTCTGGTGGGAAAGAGGGTGAGGTTCCAAATGGAGAAGGTTGTTGCAGATCAGGGGGGCTAGGTACGTGATAGTTCCGGATGCATTGGCGTGGAGGTTGGTGGTGTTGATTGGCGTATATGCCCCAAATTGGGATAACATTGGGTTTGTGAAGAAAACGCTGGCCGCCATTCAGAATTTGGATATGGGGAATGGGGGGGCTAGACTGGAACACAGTGTTGGTGCTGAAGATAGACAGGTTCCAACGAGTGGAGGGGGTGGTGGCTGGGTTTATAAGAGAAATGGGAGGGGTGAACCCGTGAAGGTTCTTGCATCCACGGGACAGGGAATATTTGTTTTCTTTCGCCTGTGCACAAGGTGTAATCAAGGATCTACCTTTAGTATTGGAAAGGCGCTGTTACCCGGGGTGAAGAAGGCAGAGTATTCAGCAATTGCAATTTCAGACCATGCTCTACATTGGATGGATGTGGTCCTGGAGAAGGGGTCAGTCCACAGGCCTGCATGGAGGTTAGATATGGGACTGTTGGTGGACCCAAATATTTGGACTAAAATGGGGAAGGTGATCGAAGATAATCTTAATGGGGAGATTTCACCGTCAGTAATATGGGAAGCGTTGAAGGCGGTAGTGAGGGTTGAGATTATTTTGTTTAAGGTGCAGGTGGATAGGGAGGCGAGGGAATGGCAACAATTGATGGAGGAGATTTTGGAAGTAGATGGGAGGTATGCGGAGGACCCGGATCCCGGTATTCAAGTGAGGAGAAAGGAGTTACAGGCAAGGTTCGATCTTCTGTCTATAGGGAAGGCAGTTTGGCAGCTGAGAAGGGAGAGGAGGTTGTTTATGAGCATGGGGAGAAGGCCAGCCGCATGTTGGTAGGCCAGCAGTAGCAAAGGAGATAGTTTAAGTCCGAGATGGGACGGGTGAGCTGGTGGTGGCGCTGGAGCAGGTGAACAAGGTTTTTGAAGAGTTTTACAGGACCTGTATAAGTCAGAGCTGGTAGAAGATGCATTGGATATGACGGCGGTTGGAGTGCCCAGAGATAGGAGAGGGTGGGATTGTGGGGGTAGAAGTGCAGGTAGCGATAGGGAAGATGCAGGTGGGTAAGGAACCAGTGCCGGATGGTTTTTCCGTGGAATTTTACAAGGATAAGCTGGCGCCACTGTTGGTTGAAATGTTTGAGGATGTGATGGTTAGGGAGGCCTTGCCGGATTCAGACATCCATTTCATTGTTGCTTAAAAAGGAGTGGAGTGTGGGTCATATAGGTCCATATCTTTGTTGCATATGGATGCCAAGATACTGACAAAGATGTTGGCATTGAGGTTGGAGGAGTGCCTTCTGAAGGTGATTGGGGATGATCAGACGGGGTTCGTTAAGGGTGAAATTGTTGTATAAGGATCCGATAGCACGTGTGCGAACAAATTATTAAAACATTTTTTTTGAATATCCAATTCTTTTTTTCCATTAAGGGGCAATTTAGCATGGTCAAGCCACCTACCCTGCACATCTTTGGGTTGTGGGGGTGAAACCCACACAGTCACGGGGAGAATGTGCAAACTCCACACGGACAGTGACCCGGGGCCGGGATCGAACCTGGGTCCTCAATGCCGTGAGACAGCAGTGCTAACCACTGCGCCACCATGTCGCCCTTGTGTGAACAAATTATAGGAATTCAGGGTACTAGGGTGGTACGGTGAGTAGTACTGCACTGCTGCCTCACGGCGCTGAGGACCCGTGTTCAATCCCGGCCCCAGGTCATGGTCCATGTGGAGTTTGCACATACATTCTCCTCATGTCTGCGTGGGTCTCACCCCGACAACCCAAAAATGTGCAGGGTAGGTGGATTGGCCATGCTCTATTGCCCCTTAATTGAAAAAAATAGAATTGGGTTCTTTACATAAAAGAAAATGACTTTCCGCTCCATTGGGGAATGAGGGAGAGATGCCCCAAGTTCCCCCTTCAGTTTGCGCTGACGATAGAGTCTTGGCCGTTACACTGAGGTGCTCCATTTATGGAAGGGGATAGTGGGGATGCGGAGGGTGGGGGGATGACGACGAAGCACAGGGTGTCTCTGGTAAACTGATGATCCGCTGGTATATATTCCGGGCCCCAGCACTTTGGTGGAGGAAATAATGGGTCTACTTAAGAGATTTGGGGCGTTTTGGGGATATA
Source organism: Scyliorhinus torazame (assembly GCF_047496885.1). Lineage (NCBI taxonomy): Eukaryota > Metazoa > Chordata > Chondrichthyes > Carcharhiniformes > Scyliorhinidae > Scyliorhinus > Scyliorhinus torazame. The sequence goes on from NC_092712.1 coordinate 278,158,330, forward strand.
AGTTGCATTTGGGGAAATTAAAGAGTATTTTGTGGTGTCTTCTCCAGGGGTGGGTGTTGGAGTGGGGGGGGGGGGGGTTTCCACCTTGTGTGGCAAAATCCATTTGAAGTATTTAGGGGTGCAGATGACCTGAGATTGGGCATAGCTTCGTAAACTGGATTTTACGATTCTGGTTGAGAGGGTGAAAACGGGTTATTGAGGTGGGACAGTCTTCTCTGTCGCTGTCAGGTCGTTAAGACTTTGTCACGGTTTCTGTTCTTATTTCAGTGCCTGCCAGTTTTTTTGCCGAAGTCGTTTTTTTCAGAGGGTGGACAGGTTGGTTTTGTCGTTTGTTTGGCAGGGAAGGTGGCCAGGATAAGGAGGCCACACTTCAGAGGGGCCGACAGTTGGGTTGGGGGGGGGGGGGGGTCTTCCGAACTTGTTTTATTACTGTGTGGCGAATACGGAGAAGGTGCAGGGCTAGAGTATGGAGGTGGAGGCTTTATGAGTGAGGATGGAGGCAGGTTCTTGTAGGGGGCCATGGTTGCAGGCGATAGTGGTAGCACCACTTCCATTTGCCCAGGGAAGTATTTGGGAAGTCCTGTGATGGTTGTTGGCTGTCGGGGTCGAGACTGATGCTGATCCGGGGGAATCGTGGATTTGAGCCGGAGAGGATGGATGCAAGGGTTTGTGGATGGGAAGAGAGAGAGGTAAAGGAGATGAAAGATTTGTTTTAGATGGGGAAGTTCACAAGCTTGGAGGAGTTGGTGAGGCGGTTTTTCAGTATATGGAGGTGCGGGACTTTGCTACTTTTCCAAAAGCGCTTGCCTCCTCATTGTTAGAGGAGGTGCTGTCGGTAATGTGGTTGGAGGGTGGGGTCACCTCGGCAATTTATGGGAGGATTTTGGAGGGTGATAAGGTGTCTATGGAGGGGGTTACAGCCAAGTGGGAAGAGTAGTTGGGGAGGGGCCTGGAGAAGGGACTGAGGTGTGATGTGCTGCGGAGGGTGAATGCCTCAACCTAGTGCGCGAGGCTACAATTGATACTGTTGAAGATGGTGCACGGGACGGATTTGATGAAGTTAAGGATGTGCCGGCTGTTTGAGGGGGTAGAGGATACTTGCGAACAGTGTGGGAGAGGCCCAGCTAATCATGTGCACATGTGCTGGTCCTGCCTGAAGTTGGAGGCATTTTGGGTGTCGTTTTTCAGCACCATGCCGGAGATCCTGCATGTGGATTTGGAACCGGGTCCCCTGGGGGCCATATTCGGGGTGTTGGACCTGACGGAGTTGCACGCGGAAGCGGGAGCAGATGTTTTAGCCTTCGCCTCATTGATCGCTCGCATGGGGTTCTGTTGGGGTGGAGGTCATAATCTCCACCCTTTGCTTCGGTGGGCTGAGGGATCTAATGGGAATTCTTACATCTTGAGAAGGTGTAATTTTCCCTCAGGGGGGCAAATGTGGGGTTCCACAAGAGGTGGGGTTTATTTATTTTACACTTTGGAGAGCTAATTATCATCAACTGTTAAGCGGGTGGTTGATGCAGGGTTTATTGTATTGGGGTGTAATGCTTTTGTTTAGTAAAATGTTAAACTGCTAAAAATTTGACTAAAAAAACCTCCCCAGGGACCTCTCCAGTCAAACCACAGACCATTAGCATAGACTGAAAAACACATTCCTTGGTCAATTTCATCTGCTATTACCTAGAAGCAAAAGAAAATCCTTTTTAAAACCACAATCACTATACTTGTCCCAATATTTAGAAGCCAATATTCCTAAAATCCAACAATCATCACAGTAGGGAACTAATTGTGGTACAGGTTGTGAAATCTCGTCCTAAATTTACACGTTAACTAGCAGCACCCATTCAACTAGCAGCACCCTTTCGAGGCCAGGAGCTTCAAAACCAATATCCACTTCAGCTGTGATGGTCATCAGAACTCAGACAGGATGGGCTCATGATCAATGTCAAATTCTGGTCTCACCAGAATTTTGGGAACAGAAACTTGGGCATAACCTATTTGTTGATGAAGAAAAGAGACAGATAAAGGGAGAGAGTCTGCAAATATCAGAAACATAATCCCAAACAAAATATTACTGTTCAAACTTACCCTTCTTCATCAAAAATGATCTTTTCACCCGAGTTTCTGGTTGTAGATAACAGAAGATAATATAAATGATTGTTCCTGAAAGAAGGACAAATCCAATCCCTTCAATAATTCTGTATTCTATGGGGTACACTGGAAAAAGACACAATAAAGAGCATGTGAAATAAAGAATGCATTGAGCAGATTATATAATGGAAGACTAATTGACCCTTGTCTGATGGCTGATGTTCAAGATTAACTGCAAATTTGTTTCAGGAGTCAGGTTTTTGTGGATTCAAGACACACTCATAATGTTTTTACGTTTCCGTTCCTCTTTGTTCTTTTTAGAACATAGAACATAGAACAATACAGCGCAGTACAGGCCCTTCGGCCCACGATGTTGCACCGAAACAAAAGCCATCTAACCTACACTATACCATTATCATCCATATGTTTATCCAATAAACTTTTAAATGCCCTCAATGTTGGCGAGTTCACTACTGTAGCAGGTAGGGCATTCCACGGCCTCACTACCCTTTGCGTAAAGAACCTACCTCTGACCTCTGTCCTATATCTATTACCCCTCAGTTTAAGGCTATGTCCCCTCGTGCTAGCCATTTCCATCCGCGGGAGAAGGCTCTCACTGTCCACCCTATCCAACCCCCTGATCATTTTGTATGCCTCTATTAAGTCTCCTCTTAACCTTCTTCTCTCTAACGAAAACAACCTCAAGTCCATCAGCCTTTCCTCATAAGATTTTCCCTCCATACCAGGCAACATCCTGGTAAATCTCCTCTGCACCCGTTCCAAAGCCTCCACGTCCTTCCTATAATGCGGTGACCAGAACTGTACGCAATACTCCAAATGCGGCCGTACCAGAGTTCTGTACAGCTGCAACATGACCTCCTGACTCCGGAACTCAATCCCTCTACCAATAAAGGCCAACACTCCATAGGCCTTCTTCACCACCCTATCAACCTGGGTGGCAACTTTCAGGGATCTATGTACATGGACACCTAGATCCCTCTGCTCATCCACAGTTTCAAGAACTTTTCCATTAGCCAAATATTCCACATTCCTGTTATTCCTTCCAAAGTGAATCACCTCACACTTCTCTACATTAAACTCCATTTGCCACCTCTCAGCCCAGCACTGCAGCTTATCTATATCCCTCTGTAACCTGCTACTTCCTTCCACACTATCGACAACACCACCGACTTTAGTATCGTCTGCAAATTTACTCACCCACCCTTCTGCGCCTTCCTCTAGGTCATTGATAAAAATGACAAACAGCAACGGCCCCAGAACAGATCCTTGTGGTACTCCACTTGTGACTGAACTCCATTCTGAACATTTCCCATCAACCACCACCCTCTGTCTTCTTTCAGCTAGCCAATTTCTGATCCACATCTCTAAATCACCCTCTATCCCCAGCCTCCGTATTTTCTGCAATAGCCTACCGTGGGGATCCTTATCAAACGCTTTGCTGAAATCTATATACACCACATCAACTGCTCTACCCTCGTCTACCTGTTCAGTCATCTTCTCAAAGAACTCGATAAGGTTTGTGAGGCATGACCTACCCTTCACAAAGCCATGCTGACTATCCCTGATCATATTATTCCTATCTAGATGATTATAAATCTTGTCTCTTATAATCCCCTCCAAGACTTTACCCACTACAGACGTGAGGCTCACCGGTCTATAGTTGCCGGGGTTGTCTCTGCTCCCCTTTTTGAACAAAGGGACCACATTTGCTATCCTCCAGTCCTCTGGCACTATTCCTGTAGCCAATGATGACATAAAAATCAAAGCCAATGGTCCAGCAATCTCTTCCCTGGCCTCCCAGAGAATCCTAGGATAAATCCCATCAGGTCCCGGGGACTTATCTATTTTCAGCCTGTCCAGAATTGCCAACACCTCTTCCTACGTACCTCAATGCCATCTAATCTATTTACCTGGAGCTCAGCATTCTCCTCCACAACATTATCTTTTTCCTGAGTGAATACTGACGAAAAATATTCATTTAGTATCTCGCCTATCTCTTCAGACTCCACACACAACTTCCCATCCCTGTCCTTGACTGGTCCTACTCTTTCCCTAGTCATTCGCTTATTCCTGACATACCTATAGAAAGCTTTTGGGTTTTCCTTGATCCTTCCTGCCAAATACTTCTCATGTCCCCTCCTTGCTCGTCTTAGCTCTCTCTTTAGATCCTTCCTCGCTACCTTGTAACTATCCATCGCCCCAACTGAAACTTCACACCTCATCTTCACATCGGCCTCCTTCTTCCTCTTAACAAGAGATTCCACTTCCTTGGTAAACCACGGTTCCCTCGCTCGACGCCTTCCCTGCCTGACCGGTACATACTTATCAAGAACACGCAGTAGCTGATCCTTGAACAAGCCCCACTTATCCAGTGTGCCCAACACTTGCAGCCTACTTCTCCACCTTATCCCCCCCAAGTCACGTCTAATGGCATCATAATTTCCCTTCCCCCAGCTATAACTCTTGCCCTGCGGTGTATACTTATCCCTTTCCATCCTTAACGTAAACGTCACCGAATTGTGGTCACTGTCCCCAAAGTGCTCACCTACCTCCAAATCCAACACCTGGCCTGGTTCATTACCCAAAACCAAATCCAACGTGGCCTCGCCTCTTGTTGGCCTGTCAACAAACTGTGTCAGGAAACCCTCCTGCACACACTGTACAAAAAACGACCCATCTAATGTACTCGAACTATATCTTTTCCGGTCAATATTTGGAAAGTTAAAGTCTCCCATAATAACTACCCTGTTACTTTCGCTCTTATCCAGGATCATCCTCGCCATCCTTTCCTCTACATCCCTAGAACTATTTGGAGGCCTATAGAAGACTCCCAACAGTGTGACCTCTCCTTTCATGTTTCTAACCTCAGCCCATACTACCTCGGAAGATGAGTCCCCATCTAGCATCCTCTCCGCCACCGTAATACTGCTCTTGACTAGCAGCGCCACACCTCCCCCTCTTTTGCCTCCTTCTCTGAGCTTACTAAAACACCTAAACCCCGGAACCTGCAACATCCATTCCTGTCCCTGCTCTATCCATGTCTCCGAAATGGCCACAACATCGAAGTCCCAGGTACCAACCCATGCTGCCAGTTCCCCTACCTTATTTCGTATACTCCTGGCATTGAAGTAGACACACTTCAAACCACCTACCTGAACACTGGCCCCCTCCTGCGACGTCAAATCTGAGCTCCTGACCTCTATACTCTCATTCTCCCTTACCCTAAAACTACAATCCAGGTTCCCATGCCCCTGCTGCATTAGTTTAAACCCCCCCAAAGAGCACTAACAAATCTCCCCCCCAGGATATTTGTGCCCCGCAGGTTCAGATGTAGACCATCCTGTCTGTAGAGGTCCCACCTTCCCCAGAAAGAGCCCCAGTTATCCAGAAATCTGAATCCCTCCCACCTGCACCATCCCTGTAGCCACGTGTTTAATTGCTCTCTCTCTCTATTCCTCATCTCACTATCACGTGGCACGGGCAACAACCCAGAGATAACAACTCTGTTTGTTCTAGTTCTGAGCTTCCATCCTAGCTCCCTGAAAGCTTGCCTGACATCCTTATCCCCTTTCCTACCTATGTCGTTAGTGCCAATGTGGACCACGACTTGGGGCTGCTCCCCCTCCCCCTTAAGGACCCGGAAAACACGATCCGAGACATCACGTACCCTTGCACCTGGGAGGCTCCTTTTAGGAGCGGCCCATTTTAATTTCTCCCTCAGTTAATTTCAGTTCTTCTATTGATTGGCCCAATAATACAAGATCAAGGACTTTCGGTGTGGGATATAGAGTGAGTGGTCACATAGAGGGCAGCTCCTGCTCAAAGTCACAGAAAAGAGCTCTTTTTAACCAATACTGGGTGGAATTTTGATGAAAAGATGAAAAGTGAATGTTGGAGGAGTAATTTCCCCCTGGAGTGCTATGTCTGCTGATTACCAGACCCGGCAGAAAACAGTGAGAGATTTGGCTGAAAATTTGGAACAAGCTTGTGCTGCAACAACAGCAAAAGCCACTTTAAGCATGCCGGCGGGGGAAGGGCTGATGCAAGCTGGAAGGCTTCAACTTGACTTGATGGCCTTTATTGAAGCTGAATTCCAGCAACAGAGCGAACAAATGCGGGAAGATTGCACAAAGGCCCATTGAGTTCTTTGGAACGGGTGGGGAAGTGTTTGGAGCTGCAGGGGCCACAGATTCAGGAGACTGAAGGAGTGATCTTGGACCATAGCGATCGTGTGGTGTCTCTGGATGCAGAGGTGGGACTCCTAGGAGACCTCTGCAAAACGTTGAAGACAAAGGTGGAGGAGCAGGAGAATGCCCCGAGAAGGCAGAACCTGTGAATAGTGGGCCTGCCTGAAGGAGTGGAAGGTGTGAGTGCCACGAGGTACATCTCGAAGATGCTGGCGAGGCTGGTGTCAGAAGGGGTGCTAGATAAGGTGCCTGAAGTGGACCGAGCGCATAGTTCCCTGAGGCAGAAGCCTCGAGCTGGGGAGCCGCCGCGGGCGGTAATCGTGAGGCTCCAACAAATTTGAAGAGAAAGAGAAGATTCTGCGATGGGCCACGAGGAAGAGTACCTGCAACTGGAAGGGGAATAGGGTCCGAATTTATCAGGGTATTGGAGCCGAGTTGGTAAAGCTGCGGGCAAGCTTCAACAAAGCCAAGGCGGTGCTGTACTGGCGGCAGATCAGGTTTGGGATGCTCTACCCGGCGAAATTATGGGTGACGTTCAGAGGCCGGGAGTATTATTTCAAGACACCAGAAGACTTCATTAAGGAGCATAAACTGGGGGAGAACTGAGCGGACAATGCTTGGGAACTGGGGTGCTGGCACTTTGTAATGGTTGGGAGCATGTTTGTAGTGGAGGTAGGGATTGGCGAATGTTCATCTTTTTTGGGGGAGTTTGCTGTTTACTGTTGGGATTGTAAGGCGTGGAAAGTTGATGTGGGATTGGATGTTCTTGTCCCCTCCCCTCCTGTTTTCTGGGACTGTCTGGGCGGGATTCTTTGGAGGCAGAGTGTTCGTGCCGTCGTGAACGCCGTCGTGGTTCATGACGGAGCGAAACGGCCCCTATCCCGACCGATTCAGGGCCCGATAATGGGCTAGGAGCAGCGCCGCGTCATTTACACGCGCCAGGCCTTGGCGCCGCGTAAAGGCGGCGCCGCATACATGACGCGGCCGGCGCCGCATAACTGGCATCACCCGCGCATGCGCGGGTTGCAGGCGCCAACCCGCGCATGCGTGGTTGCCGTCCTCTGCGAGTCCGCCCCCAAGAAGATGTCAGATGGATCTTGCGGGGCTGCGGAAGAAAGGAGGTCCTCCTTCAGAGAGGCCGGCCCGACGATCGGTGGGCACCGATCGCGGGCCAGACCCCATTTGATCCCCCCCCCCCCCCCCCCCAGCGTTCCCGCGCTGTTCCCGCCGGCAGAGACCAGGGGCGTCATTCTCCGACCCCCCGCCGGGTCGGAGAATGGCCGTTGGCCGCCGTGAATCCCGCCCCCGCCCCCGCCGAAGTCTCCGAGGGGAGAAAAGTCGGCGGGGCGTTAATGGCGCCGCTGCCGCGGAGAATGTCACGGGTCTGCGCAAGGCAGCCGATTTTCGGCCTGCCGATATTCTCCCTTCCGGATGGGCCGAAGTCCCGTCGACGTGATGACCGTTCACGTCGACGTCAATCAAACCTCCTTTTCATCGGCGTGACCCGGTGCTCCAGGCTCACGCCGACCAGCGAGGAGGTGAGTGACGGCCTGGGGGGTTGGCTCTGGGCAGGAAATGGCGTGGCCGCAGACTGATTGCCTGAGGAGAGGTGTGTCTCGGGTTGTGTGTGTGTGCGGCGGGGGGGGGGGGGGGGGGTGGTTAGAGTAGGCTGGGCTCCGGGGGAGTGCCGGGAGGGGGTCCGTGCCGGGGTGGAGGTTGGGGGTTGGGGAGGGGGTCCGTGCCGGGGTGGAGGTTGGGGGGGGGGTCCGTGCCGGGGTGGAGGTTGGGGGTTGTGGAGGGGGTCCGTGCCGGGGTGGAGGTTGGGGGGGGGGGTCCGTGCTGGGGTGGAGGTTGGGGGTTGGGGAGGGGGTCCGTGCCGGTGTGGAGGTTGGGGGGGGTCCGTGCTGGGGTGGAGGTTGGGGGTTGGGGAGGGGGTCCGTGCCGGGGTGGAGGTTGGGGGGGGTCCGTGCTGGGGTGGAGGTTGGGGGTTGGGGAGGGGGTCCGTGCCGGGGTGGAGGTTGGGGGGGGGGGGTCCGTGCTGGGGTGGAGGTTGGGGGTTGGGGAGGGGTTCCGTGCCGGGGTGGAGGTTGGGGGGGGGTCCGTGCTGGGGTGGAGGTTGGGGGTTGGGGAGGGGGTCCGTGCCGGGGTGGAGGTTGGGGGTTGGGGAGGGGGTCCGTGCCGGGGTGGAGGTTGTGGAGGGGGTCCGTGCCGGGGTGGAGGTTGGGGGGGGGGGGGGGTCCGTGCTGGGGTGGAGGTTGGGGGTTGGGGAGGGGGTCCGTGCCGGGGTGGAGGTTGGGGGGGGGTCCGTGCTGGGGTGGAGGTTGGGGGTTGGGAAGGGGGTCCGTGCCGGGGTGGAGGTTGGGGGTTGGGGAGGGGGTCCGTGCCGGGGTGGAGGTTGGGGGGGGGTCCGTGCCGGGGTGGAGGTTGGGGAGGGGTTCCGTGCCGGGGTGGAGGTTGGGGAGGGGGTCCGTGCCGGGGTGGAGGTTGGGGGGGGGTCCGTGCTGGGGTGGAGGTTGGGGGTTGGGGAGGGGGTCCGTGCCGGGGTGGAGGTTGGGGAGGGGGTCCGTGCCGGGGTGGAGGTTGTGGAGGGGGTCCGTGCCGGGGTGGAGGTTGGGGGGGGGGGGGTCCGTGCTGGGGTGGAGGTTGGGGGTTGGGGAGGGGGTCCGTGCCGGGGTGGAGGTTGGGGGGGGGTCCGTGCTGGGGTGGAGGTTGGGGGTTGGGGAGGGGGTCCGTGCCGGGGTGGAAGTTGGGGGTTGGGGAGGGGGTCCGTGCCGGGGTGGAGGTTGGGGGGGGGGTCCGTGCCGGGGTGGAGGTTGGGGAGGGGGTCCGTGCCGGGGTGGAGGTTGGGGAGGGGGTCCGTGCCGGGGTGGATGTTGGGGGGGGGGGTCCGTGCCGGGGTGGAGGTTGGGGGGGGCTCCGTGCTGGGGTGGAGGTTGGGGGTTGGGGAGGGGGTCCGTGCCGGGGTGGAGGTTGGGGGTTGGGGAGGGGGTCCGTGCCGGGGTGGAGGTTGGGGGGGGGGTCCGTGCCGGGGTGGAGGTTGGGGAGGGGGTCCGTGCCGGGGTGGAGGTTGGGGGTTGGGGAGGGGGTCCGTGCCGGGGTGGAGGTTGGGGGGGGGTCCGTGCCAGGGTGGAGGTTGGGGAGGGGGTCCGTGCCGGGGTGGAGGTTGGGGAGGGGGTCCGTGCCGGGTTGGAGGTTGGGGGGGGGGGTCCGTGCCGGGGTGGAGGTTGGGGGGGGGTCCGTGCTGGGGTGGAGGTTGGGGGTTGGGGAGGGGGTCCGTGCCGGGGTGGAGGTTGGGGGTTGGGGAGGGGGTCCGTGCCGGGGTGGAGGTTGGGGGGGGGGTCCGTGCTGGGGTGGAGGTTGGGGCGGGGGGGGGGTCCGTGCCGGGGTGGGTGATGGGAGGGCAAATGAGTTGGTCCACCTGGCCAGGTGCCAGCCTCCAACAGTTGGACCCATGCGGTCCATGCCACCTGGCTGGGGGGAGGAGGGGATATGGGCAATGATGACATGTCGTCGTTCCCCTCCCCCCCCACCAGGTCGTCATGTTTTCAGATCATCCAGCGATGTTGGCCGCCGTGGTGGCAGCCGCTCATGTCTATGTTGCCCTGGATGAGGAGGAGGAGGAGGAGGAGGAGGAGCGTGCCAGAAAGGCGGCGCAGGCTGCCGCAGAGGGGCAGGCGGCAGCCGCCCAGGCTGGAGGGACACCTGACCGACAGGACGAGGAGGGGGAGGAGGACGTCGCGGCCCCACGGCAACGGAGGCACCCGAGGGCGCCCCGTGTGTACCGGCCCCGGCAGTCATACCAGGACCTCACGGACCGGGAATGCAGGAGGAGACTCCGGATGAGCCGGGAAACCGTGGCACACATCTGCCACCTGCTGGCACACCTGTCACCGCGTGGCACTGGCGGGGGACACCCTCTCCCCGTGTCCGTCAAGGTTACGGTGGCCCTGAACTTTTATGCAACGGGGTCATTCCAGGCACCGAGTGGGGACCTGTCCGGCATATCGCAGACATCGGTGCATCGGGGCAGTGACAGATGCCCTTTATGCCATGGCGCACCGCTACATCCGCTTCCCCGTGGACCGGGCCAGCCAAGATGCCCGGGCCGTGGGCTTCTCTGCCATTGCCGGGTTCCCCATGGTCCAGGGCGCGATCGATGGGATGCACGTCGCCGTGCGGCCACCTGCAGATAACAGGGCCGTGTTCACTAATAGGAAGGGGACCTATTCGATGAACGTACAGGTGGTCTGCGACCACCGCATGATGATCCTGCACGTCTGCGCCCGTTACCCAGGCAGTGTACACGACTCATTCGTGTTGTCGCGGTCATCCATCCCCGGCATGTACGAGGGACGCCATCCCCGGCTGAGGGGCTGGTTGCTGGGCGACAGGGGCTACCCATTGCGATCGTGGCTGATGACGCCTATACGGAGGCCACGCAATGAGGCGGAGAACCGCTACAATGATGCCCATGTAGCGACAAGGGGAGTGATCGAGAGGTGCTTTGGCGTGCTGAAGATGCGTTTCAGGTGCCTGGACCTCTCTGGGGGCGCCCTCCAGTATCGGTCAGATAGGGTAGGCCGCATCATTGTGGTGTGCTGCGTCCTGCACAACATAGCCCAGCAGAGGGGCGATGTGCCGCAGGCAGAGGAGGGCGGAGTGGAGGAGCAGCAGGAAGAGGCCCAGTCCTCCCCAGATGAGGGGGATGGGGGCAATGGTCAGGGCAGACGGGGTAGACACAGACGGGTGGCTGTCCACCGTTACCGGCTGGCCCAGCGGGCACGGGACAGACTGATAGACGCCCGCTTCACTGACTAGATGGGCGTGGGAATCGGGTAGTATGGCCACAGACCGCACACCATGACAACAGCCGACCACCCACACCCCCCACCCATCCATCCACCCAGCACCATCACCCCCCTCCCCAACCCCACACACCCCACCCGCATGCACACCACCCCCCCACTCCCAATTGCCGATCCACCGGCGGCACAACGGGCCGGGCTCACCCAGTTGCGGGTGGACGCGTGTCTATCGCAGGCCATGGAGAATGATGACAGCCCGCCTCCGATGAGCTCCTGGCTCTACATCGTTGGACTATGTCTGACCCATGGCCACAGTACCACCATCCACCCGGACCATCCCTGCATGCGGCTGTGACACTGCAGCGCACGGTCCCGTCCTCTGCCCGGGGGATGTTGATGGCGGCCCAGGGGGAAGGGGGCAGACTCACCTGGGGCTGAGGTAAGACCACCCCTCACACACACACTTGCGCTCAACGTACATGACACCCCCGCACACTTTGGACAGAGCACAAAGGCAGCTTCGGTAGGTGTAACATTGACTTTAATAACCAAAGGAGTTCATGCACGTGCCCTAGCGCCTAAAACTCATCTGTGCCCTGCACCCGTGCCAACTTACTCAGTGTCTAATTGTTTGGCCTTACGGGCCCTTTGACTACGTCTACGTGGTTCCCCAGACGGTACAGCAGAACTGGAGGTGGACTCCTGTGATTCCTGCCCTCTGACACTGGATCCCTTTGGCGGCCGTTTCCTGGGGCGTCCTGGCCTAGATGGGCCAGGCTGCGGCCCGGGCGACTGGGATGGCGAGCTGCCAGCCTGTCCTGCCCGTTGCCCACCCGATGCACCTGGGACGGAAGGGGGGGAGTCCGAGGTGTCGCGGTGTACCGGGACCTCCCCTACAGAGGGAGCCGGGACGGACCACACCACCTCCTCCTCCCTCGGGGTGCCCGATGGCCCCCAGGCCTCTACATGGGTGGGGGATGCGAACGGACAGGCCATCCGACGCGCCCCCGACATCTGGCGCTGCCAGTCCTGGAGGCCCGTGCTGGTATCGACAGGGGTCTGCAGGTTTGCAGCCATGGAGCCCAGGGGGTTGTCGAACCCTGTCTGCGACAGTGCGACGCCAGCTCGCACATGGCCACTGGCGCCGATGCCCTCAGCGATGGCCTGCTGAGACTGGGCCATGGCCTGCAGAGACTGGGCCATGGCCTGCAGAGACTGGGCTATGGCCTGCTGAGACTGGGCCATGGCCTGCTGAGACTGGGCTATGGCGTTGAGCGCCTCTGCCATCTGGCGCTGGCACTGGCTCATGGCCTCCTGTGAGAGGGCAGCCATTTCCTGGGCCACAGACGCCGCCTGCACGGAAGGCCCCAGGCCTCGCAAACCGTTCCCCATGTCTGACACCGTTGCACCCATTGCCTCCACCGCGGACGCCACCCGTGCGGTGTCAGCCTGGGTGGCACGCATGACCGGGACCACTCCCAGCTCCTGGACGCGGGTGGACTCCTCCACCTGCGACCGCAGCCGCCGCAAGCCACCCGTCACCCTATTCGCTCGTCTCCGTGTCGGTGGTTGCATCGGATCTATGTGTGGGTGTGGTAACTGCAGGAACCCGGGATCCATCTGGGCGGCAGATGTTCGCTTGGCCTGGGCTGCCCTCCGACCGCCCGGTCCCTCTGCTGCTCCTACCTCCACCTGCTGTACCGGGACGGCTGTGTTGTGCGCACCAGTGAGTGTACCAGACGCCTCATCACTAAAGTGCCCAACCGTGGTGAGTGTTTCTGCGATGGTGGAGGGTGTTGGTGACAGCAGTGGCGTTGTGTCGTGCTCTTCGTCCCACTCTGAGTCCATGGCACTTTGGGGTGGGGGTTCGTCTCCACCCATCCACTCTGAGTCACTGTCCGGTATTTCGTCTTCCCGGGTAGGGGTGTCCTGGGTAGTGCTGTCCCGGGTAGTGCTGTCCCGGGTAGGGGTGTCCTGGGTAGTGGTGTCCCGGGTAGGGGTGTCCTGGATAGTGGTGTCCTGGGTAGTGGTGTCCTGGCTCGGATGTGACGGGGGCCTGTGGCTGCCCCCCTCATCGCTGGGTGGTCGCTCCCGCACGTGACGGGGGTGTCGTCTCCCTGTTGCTCCAGGTCTCTCCGTCTCCCGTGGTCTCCGAGGGGCATCCTGCGGGCGTCGCATGCTGGAGGGTTCGGGTCTCTCCGTCTCCCGTGGTCTCCGAGGGGCATCCTGCGGGCGTCGCATGCTGGAGGGTTCGGGTCTCTCCGTCTCCCGTGGTCTCCGAGGGGCATCCTGCGGGCGTCGCATGCTGGAGGGTGCGGGTCTCTCCGTCTCCCGTGGTCTCCGAGGGGCATCCTGCGGGCGTCGCATGCTGGAGGGTGCGGGTCTCTCCGTCTCCCGTGGTCTCGGAGGGGCATCCTGCGGGCGTCGCATGCTGGAGGGTGCGGGTCTCTCCGTCTCCCGTGGTCTCGGAGGGGCATCCTGCGGGCGGTCTGCATCTGCGGGGATGGGTGCCTGGACGTTTGGTCCTGCGATACACAATGAAGCATGCATGGTTAGACATCAGGCAGTGATCAGGTGATACGGGAGAGGGGGATATAGGGGAGGGGGGATATGGGGACGGGCTGTTGGTGGCTCACTTGCTCGTGGGGCCCCGACCTCTGCATCAGCAACCTCCCGGTCGTCAGGTCCGCCAGCCAGTTCCAGGGCCCTTTCCTCGTGTACGGTCAGTGGCCTCTCATCAGCGGGCTCCTCCAGTCCTCACATGCTCCCTATTGTTGTGTGCGCGCTTCTCCTGGGGGGGGGGGGGGGTGGTGGCAGGGGTAAAAGGCAACAGTGTTAGGCAGGTATATGAATGCACGCCATCGGTTGCGCGTGCATTGCAGAGGGAAAGGTTAGGGCTGGATTCACTTGGGGATATGGGGGATATGGGGGAGGGGGGATATGGGGGAGGGGGGATATGGGGGAGGGGGGATATGGGGGAGGGGGGATATGGGGATATGGGGGAGGGGGGATATGGGGGAGGGGGGATATGGGGGAGGGGGGGATATGGGGGAGGGGGGATATGGGGGATATGGGGGGAATATGGGGGATATGGGGGAGGGGGATATGGGGAATATGGGGGAGGGGGGATATGGGGGAGGGGGGGATATGGGGAGGGGGGATATGGGGGATATGGGGGAGGGGGGAATATGGGGGAGGGGGGATATGGGGGAGGGGGGATATGGGGGAGGGGGGATATGGGGGATATGGGGGAGGGGGGATATGGGGGAGGGGGGATATGGGGGAGGGGGGAATATGGGGGATATGTGGGAGGGGGGATATGTGGGAGGGGGGATATGGGGGAGGGGGGGATATGGGGAGGGGGATATGGGGGAGGGGGGATATGGGGGAGGGGGGGATATGGGGAATATGGGGGAGGGGGGATATGGGGGAGGGGGGGATATGGGGGAGGGGGGATATGTGGGAGGGGGGATATGGGGAGGGGGGGATATGGGGAATATGGGGGAGGGGGGGTATGGGGGATATGGGGGAGGGGGGATATGGGGGAGGGGGATATGGGGGAGGGGGGGATATGGGGGAGGGGGGATATGGGGGATATGGGGGAGGGGGGATATGGGGGAGGGGGGATATGGGGGAGGGGGGATATGGGGGAGGGGGGATATGGGGGATATGGGGGAGGGGGGAATATGGGGGATATGGGGGAGGGGGGATATGGGGGAGGGGGGATATGGGGGAGGGGGGATATGGGGGAGGGGGGATATGGGGGAGGGGGGCTATGGGGGATATGGGGGAGGGGGGGATATGGGGGAGGGGGGATATGGGGGAGGGGGGATTTGGGGGAGAGGGGATATGGGGGATATGGGGGAGGGGGGATATGGGGGAGGGGGGGATATGGGGGAGGGGGGATATGGGGGATATGGGGAGGGGGGATATGGGGGAGGGGGGGGATATGGGGGAGGGGGATATGGGGGAGGGGGGATATGGGGGAGGGGGGAATATGGGGGATATGGGGGAGGGGGGATATGGGGGAGGGGGGGATATGGGGGAGGGGGGATATGGGGGATATGGGGAGGGGGGATATGGGGGAGGGGGGGATATGGGGGAGGGGGGGATATGGGGGAGGGGGGGATTTGGGGGAGAGGGGATATGGGGGATATGGGGGACGCTCACCCTGCCTGCTCTGACGAGGTCGTTCACCTTCTTGTGGCACTGGGTGCCTGTCCGTGGTGTCAGGGCCACAGCGGTGACGGCCTCTGCCACCTCCCTCCACAGACGCCGGCTGTGGCGTGGGGCAACTCTGCGGCCGTGCCCGGGATACAGGGCGTCCCTCCTCTGCTCCACCGCATCCAGGAGCGCCTCCACATCGCGTGACTCGAACCTCGGGGCTGAGCGACGGCCAGCCATCAAGTCGGGTGTTGCGGTCGGCTGTTCCGGTCGGGTGGGGGGGAGCTGCGCGGCCTTATGAGCCGTCACGCCGTGCAGCGTCATACGCGCTGCACGGCGTGAACCACTGCGCAAGCGCGGATCCCGTTACGTCGCTGCTAGCCCATTTCGGGCCGCAGACTATCGGCCCATTTTTATGACGTGACGCAAGTGGGATTTGCGCCGTTTTTTGCGCCGATCGGCGGACTTTCCGCCGATAACGGAGAATTTCGCCCCAGGTGTGGACGGCGCCGGGGGGGAACCCGCCGTTTTGGGCTGGCCGCTCAGCCCATCCGGGCCTGAGAATAGCAGGGGTGCCGGAGAATCGCCATTTTGGATGTCTCGGGCGATTCTACGATCTGTGCCACGCGGAACTCGACGGGGCCGTTCTCACCGCTTGGGAGAATTCTCACCGCTTGGTGGGCGTCGGACCGGCGTTGCGGGAAAATTTGGCGACCCAGGCGATTCTCCCAACCGGCGCGGGAGCGGAGAATCGCGCCCTCTATGTTTAACATTTGTTTGTTTGCTTTTGGGGAATGCTGCCTGGAGTTCAGGAGAAATCTTTGTTTGGGTGGGGGTGGGTAAGGCCAACAGGGAGCTTCCTCCTTGAGCTGAGGAGTAGGGGGGGGGGGGGGGGGCGGGGGGGGGAAGGGGAGGTCATTGGTAAGTGCCTTTGGACAGGGGCTGCTGTGCTAGCAGGTTATGCTGGTGAACAGAAGTGAGGTGGTGGGCGAGAAGGCCAAGAGGGGGAGGGGGGTCTGGGGGGGGAGGGGGGAAAGGTGGGGAGGTTGTTGCGATGTGGCAGGGGGTGAGAGATGACTTGGTCATGGGTGGAGAAAGGGGCCATCTGGGATGGGCTATGTACAGGGTGGATTTAAAGGTGAGGGAGTTAACAGGGAAGCTGACAGACGGTAGAGGGGATTGGAAGCATAAGCCTCCGGTAAGGCTTGTAACGTGGAACGTCCGGGGACTGAATGGGCCGGTTAAAAGGTCGCGGGTGTTCGTGCACCTCAGGAGCTTGAAAGCGGGGGTGGTCTTTCTGCAGGAGACTCACCTCTGTATGAAAGACCAGGGGCGAAATTCTCCGGAAACAGCGCGATGTTCGCCGACTGGCGCCCAAAACGGCGCCAATCAGACGGGCATCGCGCCGCCCCAAAGGTGCGGAATGCTCCGCATCTTTGGGGGCCGAGCCCCAACCTTAAGGGGCTAGGTCGGCGCTGGACGAACTTCCGCCTCACCAGCTGGCGGAAAAGGTCTTTGGTGCCCCGCCAGCTGGCGCGGAAATGACATCTCCGGGCGGCGCATGAGCGGGAGCGTCAGCAGCCGCTGACGGCATTCCCGCGCATGCGCAGTGGAGGGAGTCTCTTCTGCCTCCGCCATGGTGGAGACCATGGCGGAGGCGGAAGGGAAAGAGTGCCCCCACGACACAGGCCCGCCCGCGGACCGGTGGGCCCCGATCGCGGGCCAGGCCACTGTGGGGGCACCCCCCGGAGCCAGATCGCCCCGGAGCCCGCCCGCGCCGCCTTGTCCCGCTGGTAAGGTAGGTGGTTTAATTTACGCCGGCGGGACAGGCATTTTAGCGGCGGGACTTCGGCCCATCCGGGCCGGAGAATCGCGCGGGGGGGCCCGTCAACCGGCGCGGCGCGATTCCCGCCCCCGCCGAATCTCTTGTGCCGGAGACTTCGGCAACCGGCGGGGGCGGGATTCACGGCAGCCCCCGGCGATTCTCCGACCCGGCGGGGGGTCGGAGAATCTCGCCCCCTGTTAGGTTAAGGAAGGGGTGGGTCGGGCAGGTTTTTCACCCAGGGTTTGATTTGAAATTGAGGGGATGGCGATTTTAATGAGCACAAAAGTGGGATTTGTGAGTATGAAGGTGGTGAGGGATCTGGGTGGGAGATATGTGACAGTGAATGGGCTACTGGAAGGGGCACCGGTGGTGTTGGTAAATGTGTATGCCCCAAATTGGGATGGAGTGGGGTTTTATGAGGGGGTTGCTGGCAGCACCAGTTGAGCATGGGAGGAGATTTTAACTGTGCCCTAGAGTCGAGGGGGATAGGTCGAGCCCCAGGTCGATGGGTAGGGTACGAATAGCAAGAGAGCTGGGGATGTTTATGGAGGGGATTCAGAACCCAGGGGGTTCCTTCTTTCCACACGTCCATAAGGTGTTTCCGAGGAGTGACTACTTTGTAGTGAGTCGGGAGATTTTGGTTGGGGTGGAGGGGGCATAGTATGCGGCGATAGTTATCCCGGACCATGCACCCCACTGGCTGGAGATTCGGTTTAGATCGGGATGAGAGCAGAGGCCGGGGTGGAGATTTGACTCAGGGTTATTGGCAGATGGAGATTCTTGTGATAAGGTGCAGGTGGCAATTAAGGAGTATGTGGAGTTGAATCAGAAAGGGGATGTATCGGCGGCCACTTTTTAGAAACACTGAAGGCAGTGGTCCTGGGGGAAATTATTTTGTTTAAGGCTTGTGCGGATAGTGAAAGGAGGGAGGAACATGACCGTCTTGTGAGCAAGATAGTGGAGATGGACAGGGACTATTCGAGGGTGCCCACCATGGAGGGATTGGCGAGGAGGAAAAAGCTGCAGGGGTGGCTTGACAGGCTGGCAACTGGGAGGACAGTAGAGCAACTTCGTAAGGCAAAGGGGGTGCAAAATGAGTATGGGGAGAAGGCGAGCTGCATGCTGGCACACCAGCTGCAGAGGCAGGCTGTGTCCAGGGAAATATTGAAGATACGGACTGGGGCTGGGGATGTGGTGTCAGAGCCAGGGAAGATAAATGAGGCATTTAGGGAGTACTATCAGGGACTTTATGAGGCAGACCCGGGAGGAGAAGAGGGGGCTTTGGGGCGGTTTCTGGACAAGCTGGAATTTCCCCAAGTGGAGGAAGCAAAGAGGCAGGCGTTGGAGGAGCACCTGCGGCTGAGGGAGGTGCTGGATAGTATCAGGGCTATGAAGTCAGGAAAGGCCCCTGTGCCGGATGGATACCCAGTGGAATTTTATAAGGAATTTACGACGGACCTGGCACTACATTTGTTGGGGGCGTTTAATGAAGCACTGAAGAAAGAGGAGTTGCCGGCTACGCTGATGCAGGCAGTAATCACACTAATCCCGAAAAAGGGGAAGGTGGAATGTGGGTCGTATAGGCCCATATCATTGTTGAACACGGATGTGAAAGTATTGTCTAATTTGTTGTTGGGGAGAATGGAGGAGTGTCCCCCGGGGTGGTGGCAGAAGATCAAACAGGCTTCGTGAAGGGCAGGCAAATCGCAAGTAATATAAGATGGCTGTTGAATGTGGTGTTGAATCCGTCGGGTGCTCTGGTACCAGAGGTAGTGGTGGCCATGGACATTGATCGGGTGGAGTGGCGGTACTTGTTTGCAGTTTTGGGAAGGTTTGGGTTTGGGCCGAGATTTGTGGCATGGGTACGATTGCTGTATGTGGCACCAAGGATGAGGGTGAGGACGAATGATATGAGTTCATGAAGCTTTGACTTACACAGGGGTACAAGGCAGGGGTGCCTGCTGTCACCACTGCTGTTTGCGCTAGCTATAGAGCCATTGGCGATGGCTCTCAGGGGGTCGGCAGAGTGGCGAGGGATTATGAGGGGACAGAGGGAGCATCAGGTGTTGCTCCGTGCCGATGACCTCTTGCTCTATGTTTCAGATCCGTTGGAGAATATGGAAAGGATTATGGGCTTGCTGGGAAGGTTTGGAGGGTTGTCAGGGTACTAGCTGAATGTAGGGAAAAGCACGGTATTCCCGGTGAATGAGCTGGCACAGAGGGCTAATTTAGGGAGGATGCCATTTACGGTAGCGAGGGATAGGTTTAGGTATTTGGGGCTTCAGGTAGCGAGGGAATGGACGGGGCTCCAAAGTAGAACTTAACAAAGCTGGTGGAGGAGGCTAGGGAAGATCTTAAGAGGTGGGATACACTGCACGTAACGCTGGCGGGGAGGGTCCAAGTGGTGAAAATGAATATTCTGCCGAGGTTCTTGTTTATCTTTCAAGCTCTCCCGATCTTTATAGCAAAGGCCTTTTTTCGGAAAGTGGTCACGATCATTTCTGACTTTGTATGGGCGGGGAAGGTGCTGAGGGTGGGGAGGACCCTGCTAGAGGCAGGAGGGGGGGTTGGCGTTGCCGAACATGCTTTATTATTATTGGGCGGCAAATATGGACAAGGTGCGGTGGTGGTGGGAAGGAGAAGGAGTAGAATGGCCAAGGATGGAGGAGGAATGGATAGTGTATACAGGAGGTGGAGGGAAGTGGGCCTGGTCAAGGTGAGGGATCTGTATTTGGAGGAAGGGTTCGCCAGTCTGGAGGAGCTAAGGGAGAAAGTAAAGCTGCCGAGTGGGAGTGAGTTCAGGTATCTGCAGATTCTGGACTTTGCGCGAAAGGTCTGGAGGGGGTTCCCTAGGTTGCCGGGATACACCCTGCTGGAGCGACTTCTGCTTCCGGATGTGGAAGGGGAGGGAAGAATTGGGGATATATACAAGTGGCTGGGGGAGCAGGAAGGCGAGCGGTGGTAAAGATCAAGGAGAAATAGGAAGCGGAGTTGGGAGAGGGCATCAATTGGGGAGTATGGAGTGAGGCACTGCGTAGGGTAAAAAGGACCTCCTCTTGTGCAAGGATGAGCCTGATACAGTTTAAGGTGGTGCACAGGGTGCATATGACTCAGACGAGAATGAGTGGGTTCTTTCAGGTGGTAGCAGATGAGTGTGAGAGGTGTAGGCGGGGGCCAGCGAATCATGTGCACATGTTTTGGGGTTGCAAAAAATTGGGAAGATTCTGGGCGGGAGTGTTCGCAGTCTTAGCCAGGATAGTGGAGGAGCAGGTGGACCCGGACCCTTTGGTGGCGATATTTGGGGTTTCAGAGAAGCGGGAGCTCATGGAGGAGGAAGGCGGATGTCTTGGCCTTCGCCTCTCTGATTGCACGGCAGCAAATTTTGCTGGAGTGGCGGTTGGCATTGCCACCGGGGGCAGCGGCTTGGTTGGGTGACCTGTACGACTTCCTGCGATTAGAGAAGACAAAGTATGAGTAATAGAACATAGAACAATACAGCGCAGTACAGGCCCTTCGGCCCACGATGTTGCACCGAAACAAAAGCCATCTAACCTACACTATGCCATTATCATCCATATGTTTATCCAATAAACTTTTAAATGCCCTCAATGTTGGCGAGTTCACTACTGTAGCAGGTAGGGCATTCCACGGCCTCACTACTCTTTGCGTAAAGAACCTACCTCTGACCTCTGTCCTATATCTATTACCCCTCAGTTTAACGTTATGTCCCCTCGTGCCAGCCATTTCCATCCGCGGGAGAAGGCTCTCACTGTCCACCCTATCCAACCCCCTGATCATTTTGTATGCCTCTATTAAGTCTCCTCTTAACCTTCTTCTCTCCAACGAAAACAACCTCAAGTCCATCAGCCTTTCCTCATAAGATTTTCCCTTCATACCAGGCAACATCCTGGTAAATCTCCTCTGCACCCGCTCCAAAGCCTCCACATCCTTCCTGTAATGCGGTGACCAGAACTGTACGCAATACTCCAAATGCGGCCGTACCAGAGTTCTGTACAGCTGCAACATGACCTCCCGACTCCGGAACTCAATCCCTCTACCAATAAAGGCCAACACTCCATAGGCCTTCTTAACAACCCTATCAACCTGGGTGGCAACTTTCAGGGATCTATGTACATGGACACCTAGATCCCTCTGCTCATCCACACTTTCAAGAACTTTACCATTAGCCAAATATTCCGCATTCCTGTTATTCCTTCCAAAGTGAATCACCTCACACTTCTCTACATTAAACTCCATTTGCCACCTCTCAGCCCAGCTCTGCAGCTTATCTATATCCCTCTGTAACCTGCTACATCCTTCCACACTATCGACAACACCACCGACTTTATTATCGTCTGCAAATTTACTCACCCACCCTTCTGCGCCTTCCTCTAGGTCATTGATAAAAATGACAAACAGCAACGGCCCCAGAACAGATCCTTGTGGTACTCCACTTGTGACTGTACTCCACTCTGAACATTTCCCATCAACCACCACCCTCTGTCTTCTTTCAGCTAGCCAATTTCTGATCCACATCTCTAAATCACCCTCAATCCCCAGCCTCCGTATTTTCTGCAATAGCCTACCGTGGGGAACCTTATCAAACGCTTTGCTGAAATCCATATACACCACATCAACTGCTCTACCCTCGTCTACCTGTTCAGTCACCTTCTCAAAGAACTCAATAAGGTTTGTGAGGCATGACCTACCCTTCACAAAGCCATGCTGACTATCCCTGATCATATTATTCCTATCTAGATGATTATAAATCTTGTCTCTTATAATCCCCTCCAAGACTTTACCCACTACAGACGTGAGGCTCACCGGTCTATAGTTGCCGGGGTTGTCTCTGCTCCCCTTTTTGAACAAAGGGACCACATTTGCTGTCCTCCAGTCCTCTGGCACTATTCCTGTAGCCAATGATGACATAAAAATCAAAGCCAAAGGTCCAGCAATCTCTTCCCTGGCCTCCCAGAGAATCCTAGGATAAATCCCATCAGGTCCCGGGGGCTCTTCAGGGCGGTTTGAGGAAAGGTGGGGGATGTTTGTGACCGTGTTTGAGGGACTGTTCATCATGGGGAAGGGGGGGGAGTGAAAAAGGGGAAAAATCTGTACAGACTGTATAGTCAATTGTTGGGAAGTATGTTTCCCGGTGTGTTTATTCGCTGAAACCTGTTTTGATACACGTTTGTAATAATATACATTTAAAAAATATATATAATACAACATCAAGACACACTCAGGAACCTGAGCACACATCCAAGATGATATTTCAGTGAGACACTTTCTGCATCTGCATTGACTTTCAAATGAGATGTTAAATTGAGGCCCCATGAGCCTCTTTCTTTCAATGTAGAAGATCCAATTCTCTGAGTGCTGCATCGAACTACATAAACAGTAACTAAACTACAAAGGTAATCAATTGGCTCTAAAAGGTGTTCAATTGCTTTCTTTGCTCAAATTAAGTGCTTGCTCTGTACAAACACTACTATTATAAAAATATATATTCAAATAAAATACGGCACATGAAAATATTTGCAACTTCCTCCTTTTACTATTGAGGTCTATGTGACAGCATTTAAACACCAATTAATGCACAATTCCACAATTATTGTTTGATGTTATGCTAAGTACAAACATTAGGTAGGAAGTTACTTATTTGACTTCTGGCACAAGTGGAGTTAGACAACATTAGGGGGATTAGTGGTCGTGAAAACCATTACAGTCAAGGAAAATAGACAAGAAAAGAGTGGTCAGGCTCCTGATGCCTACAAATTGGTAGTTAATTGGTGTGAGGGGGGTGGTGGTGGGCAGAGTTATATTGCTTATGGCTCCAAATGGAGGATCCATGTTGCTTGATGTGTTGGACATTTTACCCTTACTGTTGTATCTTCCATATGCTGGTGGTGGGGCTTCACCATAACAAAGGGATGCAATTTCCTGTTTTGATGGTAAAAGATAAAACTATGCTGAATATGCCACATTTCTATGGAAATGGGCTGTTGGAGGTTAGATGGTTCCCTTGCTTCAAGGAGGAAGCTAGTGCCAGATTAGGAGAATCACCGGATTTGGCTAACTGCTGCACAAGAATAGGGTTCAGTCTTTCCATTACCCAAAAGAAAACTGTCATCTCAGCTCATTTCTTTATTGAAAAGCATTTTGTTATCTATTAGGAACACAAGATTTGATAAATAACTGATTTTACAATTCATCAGCTTTATAAAATAAGACATATTAATAAAAGCAAATTGTGTAAATCCCTTGTTTTTAAAAAAAATTCATTTACGGGATGTGGGCTTCGCTGGTTAGGCCAACATTTATTGCCCATCCCTAGATGCCCTTCAGAAGGTGGTGATGAGCTGCTGCCTCACTGGAGGGAATTCCAGGATTTTGACCCAGCAACAATGAAGGAACGGCGATATATTTCCAAGTCTGGATCGTGAGTGACTTAGAGGGGAATCTCCAGGTGGTGGTGTTCCCAGGTATCTTCTCCTCTTGTCCTTGTCCACAGATACACATGTGCACATACACAGACTTTACTGAAAATTCCTGTAAAAAAACTCCAGTCTCACAGGATTCTTAATCCCTATGAGTACGTTAACTAAAAAAAGTAGTTTCATACCTCTCTGAATCACAGGAATTGTCATAAATTCTGCTGGTATTACCATTCTGAATATGTGAGTTTTTTGTTTGCAAAGGATGGCTGCCAGCACCATGGCAATGTGATGACTGAAGCATTACAGTACTCTCCCTGCTCGATTCAGACAATGACAGCACCAATAAAGTTCTGATGGTTTGCCCCCAGCAATGATAAATTCACAAGAAAGTTCTTCACTCTTTGACTAACCAAAGTCTTCAACCTCTCTCATCAAAATGACATCCTCTTATTGATGGCAATGGGATCAGCCAGAATAACTGCTCCAACTCCTTCAATTCATTTCAGGATCACTCTCTTCCACGCTTGCTGCTTCTTCAATCATATGTCCTACCTCTGGAAGAGCAGCAATAGCAGCAGAGGGAACCTATGACTGGAGTAGCGGAAGTATTGAGCTTAGGATGGTCAGACTGTGATTGGAGGATCAGCAGCTTTGCACGGGTTCAGTTTTTAAATCACACACTGGACGACTTTTCTGTCATCGATCGCCTCCGTGTTAGACGTTTTGTAGGTATTTTGAGTCAGAAGGTGTGAATTCACACCCACCAGACATGAGATCATGACCCAAGCTGACATTTTAAGGGCAGAATTTCACTCTGGATGTGCATTCACGATGGCGGAACCAGAATCAACCAAGTTTCCTCATCCTACCCCAAATCAATTAAAAATCAGGCTATTACGCTGATTCGCATTTGAATTGGATCAGCGAGATTAGATGGGGCAAGTATTCCAGTGGAGGCTTGAATAGCTATCCTGGCATGAAAACAATGGAAGCGCCAGAGGGAGTTGATCGCTGCAGCAGGAAGGCACATCAGGTGGGAGAGCAGCTCAGTTTGGCAGCTCGCCGTGGTTTCTCCAAGAGCTATCTGCGAACCCAGGTGAAGGGGGTGACAGCCAGGAGGGACATCCTCGTCCCCAAGAAGGCCCTGTCAGAGTGGCGGTTGAGGTCAGCAGGCATGACCTGGTCTGGCACATCTGGATCCAGTGCTGGAAAAGGCTGGCCTTCTGGGCTCGGCAAGGGTGAGTTCTGAGTGAGCATTGTCCAATGTGAAAAACTGAGGAAGGTGCATGTCCATAGTTGCAATCAAGCGTGTGTGAATCATCCACCAGGACCAGACAGGAGGGCAATATCCTGCACCGACGCTGGAGCGGGCAACAGTCGAAGATGCACCAGCAGGACATCCTCTCTGTCAGGAAAACAGAGGTAGTTTTAAATGATCTATATTCATATTGTTAAATATTAGAAATAAGGTATAGATTTAAGTGGGTTTTGGCGGCGGCATGAAGTAGCAGCTGCATCTTGGGTGGCTCCCGCAAGGGCTCTGGCACTTGGGCTTATCTGCCTGATCGGAAGAATTGTAAAAATCCTGACTTTCCCGGAAGTGAAATTGACCGTAAAGAGTGCAATGTTGAAATTGAATTGAAGATGGGTGGAGGGGTGAAATTACAAACGTCGAGCGTGAGCAATGAGGCATCAAAGATGGCGGAGGAAGCGGCCATGCTTATCACCCTCAACATGATGGCAGGAGTGGTAGCCAGAGAATTTAAGGAAATTTGGTGAAGAAATGGATGAAAGCTCCCAGAAACGCGGTCAGGAATTGAAGGCTTCATTTAAAGTCACGGTGGAGGAAGCTTTGGGCCCAATAAGGGAGCAACTGAGCAAAACAATTAAAATGGTCGACACATAGGTGTAGAAATTGAAAAATGTGGAGGAGGCCTTATCCTAGCATGAAGACAGACTTGTGTCCTTGGAGGCTGAAATGGTGATCGTCGAAGACAGGAATCAGGGATTGAAGGTGAAGCTGGATGATTCAGAAAATAGGTCCAGACGCATGATCCTGAGGCTGGGGGTCCATCTGAGAGAGTTGAGGGTGCAAGGCCAACTGAATACTTTGCTGCAAAGTTTTCTCAATTGATGAGGGCAGCACGGTAGCATTGTGGATAGCACAATTGCTTCACAGCTCCAGGGTCCCAGGTTTGATTCCGGCTTGGTTCACTGTCTGTGCGGAGTCTGCACACCCTCCCCATGTGTGCGTGGGTTTCCTCCGGGTGCTCTGGTTTCCTCCCACAGTCCAAAGATGTGCAGGATAGGTGGATTGGCCATGATAAATTGTCCTTAGTGTCCAAAATTGCCCTTAGTGTTGGGTGGGGGTTACTGGGTTTAATGGGATAGGGTGGAGGTGTTGACCTTGGGTAGGGTGCTCTTTCCAAGAGCCGGTGCAGACTCGATGGGCTGAATGACCTCCTTATGCACTATAAGTTCTATGATATTCTATGATATATATGAGCAGTGATGAGATATTTGCTGTGCCTGAGCTCGACTTGGCACACAGGAACTTGAGGCAGAAACCGCGTCGGAATGAGCCACCTCAAGCGATTTCATAGTTTGCAGAGAAAGGAGCAGGTCCTGTTTTGGACCAAGAAAGCCCGGAACATCAACTGGGATGGCAACATGGTAAGGATTTACCAGGAAATTAGCACGGAACTGGTGAACGACAGGCGGCCTTCAATAAGGTGAAGACGGTCCTGCTTAATCGAAGAGTGTGTGCCCAACGAAATTAAGGATCACATTTGACTCAAAAGATTTCTATTTCGAAACTCCTGAGCAGGTGGAGGACTTTATAAAAGATTGTGGTCTAGACACGGCTTACATAGGAACATAGGAATTAGGAGAAGAATTAGGCAATTCAGCCCTTCGAGCCTGCTTCGCCATTCAATCCGATGATGGCCGATCTCCTCTTGGGCTCAAAGACACCTCCCTCCCGACCTGGCCCCATATTCCTTTAATTCATTTTGTATCAGAAATATATCTATCTCAGGGATACAGATGAGCAGTTGGGATGTTAATATTTTACTGTTTCTGTTGTTCATGTTCTTGTTGTTAAGGTGATTAGTTGGGTTACTGGTGGAGGTGTTTGGATGGGGTAGTTTCCTCTGTTCTGTTTTTTTAAAGGTTTTCCTTTTTTACGGGTTTAGTAGTTGCTGGGACGCCGGGGAATGGGGATATCTTTCCTCAGTTTAAGACCTTTGTTTATTATTGGTGGGAAGAGGATTGGAGTGAGAAGTGTGCTTGGGGAAGGCGATGGTTGAGGAATAGGTGGGACCTAGGGTGGGGTGGTCACCTTATTAGCACTAGAAAGTTAACTGAAGTCAAGTGAGGGATGGGGCTTTGACTTATCGGGCTAGTTTGTTTAAGCTCAATGGGTCTAGAAGGGGGTGAGATGAGGAAGGGTTAGAAGGGATGATCGCTGACTATTGGCTGGGAGAGGTGGTGGGGGTGGGGGAACTGACAGTGACCAGTTACTTTTTTTCTGCTCCACCATTTAGAAGGGATGGGTCGCCATCTTAGGTCGTCCTGTGGCCTGGGACTCATCATTGAAGCTATGGCATTTCGCTGTGGTAATGACTGACTCGAGGACCCCTCCCCCACAAGGGTGGTCACCTGGAACATACGGGCTTGGGGGGAGCACAGTCAAAAGAACATGGGTTTTTGCTCATTTAAAGAACTTGGGAGCTGATGTGACATTCCTCCAGGAGACCCACATGTGTGAGTGAGATCAGGTGCGGTTTTGGAAGGCTTGGGTGAGCCATATTTTCCATTTGGGATTTGACAGCAGGGCCCGGGGGCTGGCGATCCTTACAAATAAAAGGCTCCGGTTTCGTTTGGAGAAGTTTTAACAGATGCGGGAGGGGGGTATGTTATAGCAATGGGGTGTTCGAAGGGGTACAGGTGGTGTTGGTGAATGTTTATACCCCGAATTGGGATGATATAATGTTCATGAAATGGCTGCTTGCAAGGATACCAGATCAAGACACCCATCAGCTTATTATGGGAGGAGACATGAATTGTGTGCTAGACCCAAGACTAGATCATTCTAGGCCAAGATCGTTGGCACCGATAGGTATGGAAAAGGCGTTAATTGCTTTTATGGAAGAAACCGGGGGGAAAAGGGTTCTCGTTCATTTCCTCAGTACAAAATTTGTTTTCCAGGATTGACTATTTTGTCATAAGCCGATCGCTAATGGCAGGGGTGAAGAAATCTGAGTAATCGGCGGTGATTCATTTCAGACCATGTCTCACATTGGATGGACCTTGAGTTGGGCGTAAGGGGCATTGAAAGGGGTGACATCTGGATGTGGGTCTGCCAGCGGAAATTAGGTTCTGTGCAAGGATCTCAGGGGCTATCCAGGATTATATTTTGAACAATGATAATGGGGAGGTCTCTCCCTCGACACTATGGGAAGTACTGAAGGTTGTAATTAGAGAAAAGTTATGGGCGGAAGTCTCAGTTTCAGAGATTAAGTATTGACACCGGGACAGAATCAGTGGAGTTCTACGACAGCAAAATTGACGCTGCTCCCGCAGCAATTCAGGAACCGTTAATGGGCTAGCACTGGCACCAGGTAGAACATGACCGATTTCTATGAAAAACGGCGTCGAATTTGCCAGGGTCGGGATTGCCACTTGAGAGGCTGACAGGCTGCAGCCACATATCGGCACTCCACTCCGCACACACACTCATCCCAGCCAACAAGATGGCACTGGTTGCGCTGAAGCGCACCCATCCCATTGACGGGTTGGCTGGGGCCAGAGGGTACCTCGGGTGGGGTGCCCTGGGGGGACACAAATACGACCCATGGAACTAAGTTCACAGTTGGCAGTCAGACTTGTGCATAACCGCACGGCTGCCTTGAAGGCTGCGGCAATGATGGTTCGTACCTGTCCACCCCAACCTCACGGCCCACCTCCTGGCCGCACCCCGCCACTCTCCCGCCACCCCTCTAGTCCTGGCAGAAGCCCCCTGGCCGCGTTTCCTGATTTCTGAAATCACAAGTAAACCTCGCTATCGGTAATTCCTCTTAGCGGAGGTGGAGTATTGTGGAGGCCCCAGAGAATACCAGGTCAGGCCCACCAATGATATGCCAATGGCATTTACTGTACGTGCGGAGTAGAACACATTGATGCCGCTGTCGGGGCACCAGAGCTGGGCATTTTGGCTGGCGTGGCCACAATTTTGGCCTCACGACCGATTCTCCACCCAATTGCCTTTCCCGATTTTGGAGTCGGCCGACGCAGAATCCCCGCTATATCTTTTAAGACCATGTAGAGCTGGAAGGAAGGAGGGAGGAGGGAAAACTAGAAGGCAATATTGTAGTGATTGTAAAAAAGGGGACACCCCATCCCAAGAACTATCAGCAGAAATGAGGAAACTACAAATGATGTTTGATTTGATTGCTACAGAGAGGACACCTGGTACATCAACTGAGGAAACAGGAGGCTGAGAAGGAGATTACTCAGATTAGGACATGGAATGGGGAACTGGTTTTGGATCAGAAGGTAAATGAGGTATTTAAGACCTATTACCAAAATCTATTTCGTCGGACCCTCCACGGGAACAATATGGTGGAATTCCTGGGTGAGTTAGAATTTCTCAAGGTGGAGGGAGAGTTACAAGAGGACTTTGACACTCTGTTAGAGTTGGATGAGATCGAGTAGGCAATGAAACTGATGCAATCAGGAAAGGCACCGGGACAAGGCGGGTTCCCGGTGGAATTTTATTTAAAAATTCAAAGATGTCATGTGAGAGTACCTTTAAGAAATGGGTGTTTATAAAAATATCTGTAGTGGATGTACCTTTAAGAAATGAGTGTTTATCAGTGATGTCAGAGTGTAGGTGCAGCTGGGCTGTCTGTCTGCTTTTACTTTCGCTTTAGGCTGTTTGCTACAGGGTGTGTTTATTTTCGTTTTAGTTTTGGGGACGCTGCAGTCACAGCAAGATGTGTGTGAATCTCTGCAAACTAAAGAATGTTCATTTGGTGATTTCAAAGTGGTAACTGTTCTCAGGAAAGAAGTTAAACCTGATGTCTTTCTGTAAAAAGGGTTATTTTTTGTCTTATGAATGTTGCAAGGAAAGATTAAGAGTTACAAATAGAGTACTGTATGCTTTGGGGGATTTATTGATGTTGATAGTTGTTAAGGTGTTTACTGTGGGTTTATAAAGTGTTAACTGATTGCATAAATAAACATTGTTTTAATTTAAAAATACTTTAGATTTCTGTTTCATCACACCTGCAAAGTAGGCCTATGTGTTCCCCATAACCACAATCTATTAAAAGTTGTGGATCAGGTGAACTCCATGATACACTTTGAGGTTCTCTAAACCCTGGCCCATAACAAATTGTGGGGTCGTCCAGGATAACAGTCTATCCCTTGGATTGGCTTAGTGAACTTAAAGACAAAGAGGGGTGAGCATATTGTGGGTGTTTTTCAGGTGTGGTATTCTAGTTTAAGTAGGGAGTGTGTTGTGGTCAATGGCTCTTTAAGAGGATCTGATGTTTTTGGGGGTGGAGACGGTCACACGCAGTACCTTACGGACAGAGACTAAAAACACGTTTTTAGAGTTGGCAAAAACATTGCAGTTAACATTACCTGACAAAATGCGAAAATAGGTAGTTACCACGGTAGCTGAGCATTTAAAATTGCGTAAGATACAGTCTGACTCATTGGAAATGGCAACGATCCGGTTGCAGATTAAGCAACTTGAACATGAAAAAGAATTAAAGCAGCTTGAATATACAATGAAAGAAAAAGAAAGAGAAAGGGAGATACAGATCAGGGGAAAAGAAAAGGAGAAGAAAGAGAAAAAGAAAGAATAGCCCTAGCAGAACAAAAAGAAAGAGAAAGGGAGGTACAGGTCAGGGAAAAAGAAAAAGAGAGAGAGGAAAGGGAAAAAGAGAGAGAGTTTGAACTTCAGAAAATGGCCATGAAATATGACAGTCAGTTAAAATTGGCGGACGTAAAGGGAAACGTACATAATAAAAGCAAATTTCTGCGGATGCTGGAATCTGAAGCAAAACAGAAAATGCTGGAAACTCTCAGCAAGTCTGGCAGCATCTGTAGGGAGAGAAAAGAGCAAACGTTTCGAGTCCAATGACTCTTTGTCAAGGGAAACGTACATTTGGAGGATAGTGATGAGGATAGCGAGAAAGAGCGTCATAGTCGAAGGCTTGGTGGGGATCTATTTAAATATGTCCAAGCATTGCCAAGGTTTGGTGAAAAGGATGTAGAAGCCTTTTTCATTTAATTTGAGACGGTAGCTAAACAAATGAAATGGCCACAGGACATATGGATATTACTGATTCAAACAAAGCTGGTAGGTAGAGCTAGTGAAGTCTTTGCATCACTACCAGAGATGTCTGGGACGTATGAGGAGGTGAAAAAATCCATCTTGGGTGCATATGAAGGAGTGCCTGAAACCTACAGACAAAGGTTTAGAAATTTAAGGGAACAACCTGGTCAAACATACATGGAGTTTGAAAGGATCAAACAGAGTAATTTTGATAGGTCGATAAGGGCTTTGAAAATAGACCGAACGTATGAAGCTCTCAGAGAAATTATACTTTTGGAGGAGTTTAAAAATTCAATTCCTGATGTAGTGAGAACTCATGTGGAAGAGCAGAGGGTTAAAACTGCGAGATTAGCAGCAGAAATGGCAGATGATTATGAATTAATTCATAAATCAAAGCTTGTTTTCCGACATCAGTTTCAGCCAGTGAGGGATAGAAACTGGGGAAAAGAGAAATACTCAAGTGGTAGAGGTAAAGGAAATCTGATAGGAGATAAAAAGGAAAGTGTACCTCAGATTAAAAAAGAAATCCAGGAGGGTGGAAGAGACATGAAAAGTTTCAAATGTTTTCACTGTAATAAACAATGCCATGTAAAGTCACAGTGTTGGTGGTGGAAGAAAAGCACTGGGAAGGCTGATGTGGTAAAACAGGATAAGACAGTGGGGTTTGTTAAAGTGGTAAAGGAAAGCCCAAGTGAAGCGAAGCATGTGCAAAAGATTGTACAGCCTAATCAAGCGGTGATTGATAAGAGGGTGCCAGATCTCTTTAAACTTGTGTGGGTAAAGTTTACTCATGTGTATCAGGAGGAGCAAGTAAAGAAGTCACAATTTCAAGAGATACGGGAGCTAATCAATCTTTAATGGTAAGAGATGAGGAGTTATGTAGTTTGGGAAGAACGTTGCTAGAAGAGGTGGTAATATGTGGAATTCAGGGTGAGAAGAGTAGTGTTCCATTATATAAGGTAAGGTTGGAAAGCCCAGTGAAGAGCGGTGAAGTGATAGTGAGAGTAATAGAGAAACTATCTTGTCCAGGAATACAGTTTATCTTGGGTAATGATGTAGCTGGATCGCAGGTGGGAGTGATGCCTACTTTGGTTGATAAGTCAGTGGAAAATCAGACAACTGAAGTATTGAAGGACGAATATCCTGGGATTTTTCCGGATTGTGTAGTAACAAAGTCACAAAGTTACAGGTTAAGACAAGAGGAGAAATCAAAGAGTGAAGATAAAGTTGAAGTGCAATTATCAGAAACAATTTTTGATCAGCTGGTTGAAAAAGAACAAGAGCAGGTGGAGGATGAGGCGGATATTTTTACTTCAAGAAAATTGGTGGAGTTACAACAGAAAGATATAGAAATAAAATGGATGTGTCAGAAAGCATACACAGAAGAGGAATCGGAGTGTTATTACCGTAAAAATGATGTCTTGATGAGAAAATGGAGACCTTTACAGATGCAGGCGGATGAAAAGTGGGCAGAAGTTCATCAAGTGGTATTGCCGGTAGGGTATAGAAAGGAGGTGTTGCGAGTTGTACATGAGGTACCAGTGGGAGGTCATTTGGGAGTAAGGGAAACTCAAAGTACAAAAACATTTTTATTGGCCTGGACTGCATAAAGATGTCGTTAAATTTTGTCGATCATGTCACATATGTCAAGTGATTGGGAAACCTGAAGCAGTGATAAAACCAGTGCCCTTAATACCCATTCCAGCATTTGAGGAACCATTTACAAGGGTCTTAATTGATTGCGTAGGACCGCTTCCTAAAACAAAAAGTGGGAATCAATATCTTTTGACTATAATAGATGTGTCTACCAGGTTTCCAGAGGCTATTCCAGTACGCAATATTACAGCTAAAACGATTGCAGAGGAGTTACTTAAATTCTTTACTAGATATGGATTACACACAGAAATACAATGTGATCAAGGATCAAATTTTACCTCAAGGTTATTCAAAGAAGTTATGGATATCTTCGGAATAAAACAATTTAAATCAACTGCGTACCATCCAGAATCGCAGGGAGCGTTAGAAAGGTGGTATCAGATGTTAAAGACAATGTTGAGGGCTTATTGTCACAATTATCGAGAGTATTGGGATAAAGGAATTCCAGTCATACTGTTTGCAATTAGGGATGCACCTAATGAGTCAACCAATTTCAGTCCTTTTGAACTAATTTTTGGTTGTGAGGTAAGAGGACCACTTAAATTGATTAAGGAAAAATTGGTGAGTGAGAAATCGGAACTTACGTTATTGGATTACGTGTCAAATTTTAGGGAACAATTAAATAGAGCAGGTGAATTGTGTAGACAGCATTTAAAAATTGCACAACATGTGATGAAACGGGTTGTGGACAAGAAATCCAAAGTTCGTAGTTTTGCCAGTGGAGATAAGGTTTTAGTATTGTTACCAGTGGAAGTTGAACATTTAAAAGCAAGGTTCTGTGGACGTTATCAGGTTGAAAGGAAATTAAGTGAGGTGAATTATGTGGTAAGAACGCCAGATAGAAGGAAAACTCACTGAGTGTGTTTCTCACTGAATATGCTTAAAAGGTACTATGAAAGGGAAGGAGAGCCAACGGAGAAGGTTTTAATGATTCTAACTCAAAGTGACAAACAAAATCCAGATGACTCTTATCCCATCCCATGGTTGGTGGACTGCATTGAGAAGGTTGGAAATCAGCTTTTATTTCCAAACTGGATTTACTTAAAGGTTACTGGTAGGTACCTTTATCCAAAAGGGTGAAGGAAATTTCAGCTTTTGTGACTCCAGATCGTATATACCAATTCAAAGTTATGCCATTTGGCATGAAAAACGCTCCAGCCACATTTCAACGGTTAACTATCAAAGTCATTTCAGGATTACCCAATTGTGCGGTATACATCGACAATCTGGTAATTCTCAGCCAGACATGGAAAGAACATTTAAAACATCTGATGGAGTTATTCAATCGACTTCAGGAAGCGGGTTTGGTGACAAACCTAGCCAAAAGTGAATTTGGAAAAGCCCAAGTCACTTTCTTTGGTCATACAATCGGACAGGGTCGAATGGTCCCACAGGATGTGAAAACAAAACTTGTTGGGGAGTTTCCAATCCTCTCGACATGAAGGGAAATAATGCGATTTCTTGGCATGAGTGGATTTTATCAAACATTAGTGCCAAATTTTAGTAGTGTGGTTGCTCCATTGACGGACTTGCTAAAGAAACATAGCAAATTTAAGTGGACAGCGGAATTTCAACAGGCATTTGACTGCCTGAAAGCTATGATAACCAATGCTCCTGTGTTGGAGAATTACAAGGGATTCTGTGATCAGAGTGAACTAAAGTATCTGACTTTAAAGAGAAACGCTGAGGCGTAGAGAAATGGATGGATCGTGCAGAGACCTTCTTGTTCAAAGAGACTGTCAATCGAGAAGGATTCCAATTGGAGGGAGAACAAAAATGGACTATGTTATTAATAAATGTTTGCGTGTTTTGTTTTGTTAAAAAAAACGTATATTCATTGTCCATATTTCTTAAAGGAAAGTGAAAAGGTGAAAAATGAAACCATCTTGAAGTTGATGCTTTTTTTTTCTTGGGGGAAGGTATCATGTGAGAGTACCTTTAAGAAAGGGGTGTTTATAAAAATAGCTGTAGTG
Source organism: Scyliorhinus torazame (assembly GCF_047496885.1). Classification (NCBI taxonomy): domain Eukaryota; kingdom Metazoa; phylum Chordata; class Chondrichthyes; order Carcharhiniformes; family Scyliorhinidae; genus Scyliorhinus; species Scyliorhinus torazame. The sequence continues at coordinate 278,192,837 of NC_092712.1, forward strand.
AATGTACCTTTAAGAAATGGGTGTTTATCAGTGATGTCCGAGTGTGGGTGGAGCTGAGCTGTCTGTCTGCCTTTACTTTCACTTTCGGCTGTTTGTTACAGGGTGTGTTTAGTTTTGGAGAAGCTGCAGTTACAGCAGGATGTGTGTGAATCTCTGCAGGCTGGGGAATGTTCATTTGGTGATTTCAAAGTGGTAACTGTTCTCAGAAGTTAAACCTGATGTCTTTCTGTAAAAAGGGTTATTTTTGTGTCTTATGGATGTTGCAAGGAAAGATTAAGAGTTACTTATAGCGTACTGTATTCTTTGGGGGCTTATTGGTGTTGATAGTTAAGATGTTTACTGTGGGTTTATAAAGTGTTAACTGGTTTCATAAATAAACATTGTTTTAATTTAAAAGTACTGTAGATTTCTGTTGCATCACACCTGCAGAGTAAGCCCATGTGTTCCCCATAACCACAATCTATTAAAAGTTGTGGGTCAGGTGAACTCCATGATACACTTTGGGGTTCTCTAAACCCTGGCCCATAACACAACCCCTAAAGATGAACTTCCCCTTTAAGAGGACAGGGCTTCCCCTAACAAGGAGAGCCTCAGCTGTATAAAAGCCCCGGCCCGGGTGCAGGTCGGGGAAGGTGACCCTTGGGGGTGTGGAGGAGTATCGGAATTGTATTGTAATATGTTTGTTAATTTCTACTATCATCTCTGCATTCTGCTTACCACTGATTCACCACTATGGGCAGCACAGTGGCAGTGGGTGGCACAGTGGTTAGCACTGCTGCCTGATAGCTCCAGGGGTCCAGGTTTAATTCCGACCTCGGGTGATTGTGTAGATTTTGTACGTTCTCCCTGTGTCTGCATGGGTTTCCTCCGGGTTCCTCCCACAGTCCAAAGATGTACAGGTTAGGTGGATTGGCCATGATAAATTGCCCCTTCGTGTCCAAAAGGTTAGGTGGGGTTACTGGGTTACGAGGCTTAAGTGGGGTGCACTTTCCAAGAGCCGGTGCAGACTCAATGGTCCAAATGGCCTCTTTCTGCACTGTAAATTCTAAGATTCTACATATCCATTTGCTTTGCAGCCTACATACCCCCCGCTCCCCCCACTTCTTTTAATTTAAAGCCCTCTCTATTTCCCTAGTTATGCGGGTTGCAATAAACAATTTTTTAAAAATTCTTTTAATTTTCCAAATAAGGGACTATTTAGCGTGGCCAACCCACCTACCCTGCGCAACTTTGGGTTATGGGAGTGAGACCCACACAGATATGGGGAAAATGTACAAACTCCACATGGCCAATGACATGGGGCCGGGATTGAACCCGGATCCTCGGAGCCGTTAGACAACAATGCTAACCACTGCACAAACAAAGCATCCAGGTAACTCTCTCCCTCTCTGATGTGTCACAGTGTTGAAGCTCAGCCTCCAGCTCAATGGCTTGAGCTGAAGGTCCATAAGCCGCAAACACTTACTACAGATATGTTTGCCCTGGATCACAATGTCATCCAGGAGCTACTATGTAGTGATCCTGCAATGGGTTCTTGAAGTGGTTAGGTCTGAAGTGTTTGGGATGAAAATGGTGCCCATGGACTATGTGGGAAGTCAGGGCATGCCAGCCTAGCCGAAAATAAGGCTGAATCAAGGCCGCCTTGGTGTCCCTGCCTCCCTGAGGTTCCTGATTACAGCCTCTTTGCCCTTGCCTTCAGGCTGCCTGGACTCTGCATCTGAATCAATGTTGGTGTACACATCAGAGGCAGGTGCAACTGCATCAGCATTTTCTTGAACCAGTGGTTCCTCCCTCGAGAGATCGAAATTGTGAAGAGCAGACGACAATGATTGATACCTGCTTGGACAGATACCGCAGGATGCCCCCGAATTGGTCCAGGCATCAGGACATTATCTTCAGCAGACAAATGGTCCACACCACCTTTGTCACCCTGGTAGCCATTGTAACTCTCCTCTGCCTCTGTCCCCGGATGCCTGAGAGGAGTCATTAGCCACTTTGTCACAGGATAATCCTTGCCACCAATCAACCAACCATCAAGGCAAGCTGGAGCCGTGAACAGCATTGGCATTTGTCAGTGACTTAGAATGTAGGCATCTGCTGCCAGGGTATCGTGCATAGACCTTTAGAATCTGGGTCTTGTGGTCATAAGCTATCTGAATGTTCATGGAGGGAAACCCCATCCTGTTGACGAATGCACCCGGCTGGCGTCTTGATGGTCACATTGGTGCAATCGATGGAACCCTGGATCCAGGGGAGCCCTACAATTGCACCAAAGCCTCTGGCTCACTCAGCCTGTCTGACGTGCTCTATTTTTAAATTAATGAAAGTTCTTTCCCACCTGAGCAGAGCATCAGTCACCAGCATGACATAGCTGTGAGCAGCTGAGTGCGAGATTCTACAAGTCTCACCCTCAGAGCCCTGGAAGGATCTGGAGGCATAAATGTTTAGTGCCACAGTGACCTTGAAAGCCACAGGCTTTCGGTGTCCACCTACACAATTGGAGGCTACCCATTCATCTGGAAAATGCTTGTGATAACTACCCATGAAAGCCATAGCCTCTTGCGGCACTGGATCTCAGTAATGTCCAGGTAGTTCTTTTGTTGCCTGTATACCCTGGCAACTGGGTAGTGATGTCTTCTGTGGAAACATTCACCTTGTCCTCTTTGCTGGCCCTGACCATCATGTGCCAGCACCCTGCTCTAAGATGATACCTGCGACCACCCAGCCTCCTCTCTTCTTTGTTCCTTGTGCTCCTCCCCAGAGGAGGTGCTCCCTATTTAGTGCATTATACCTATCTGCAGAGATTAAAATAGAGCTGACCTGTGCAGATAGGGTAACAGAGGGACCCAAATCTGTGTTATCAGAGGACAGCAATGTCATGAAAGCTTCAGGCTCTGCTAAATCCTACACAGAATGTAGAGATAATACTGAAAATACTCAAAATCAAACGCATTCATTCCCAAAACTCCTAAGTCCGCAGCCAGCCTCAGTTCCAGCCCCTTTTCTCCAGCTCTTGGGTGAGAAAACTGCAAAAATGGATTGGTAACCTAATCTAAAAATCGCACGTCCATGGAACATTGTAGTCAATTAGAAAGTTAATAGTTTCAAGTAGGTCCATAATTGCCGGTCGGTGCGCTGCTGCGCATGAGCCATAAGGTTGGGATTTATGCTTTATCTGAAAATGTGCTATTTCACTTGCTTCCAGGTCAGCCGCACGCTTTTCCCGGGCCAGGTAAATTTCTACCCCAAGACAGTATTCAAGGAATATTGCATTATCAAAAATGATGTCCTTGCAGTTGAGCCATTAGGTGAGACTCTAGGTAGGATTGTCCAACCCCTGCACCGCAGGCACATCATGGGTGGATACAATGGGAAAATTAGGAGAGTTGTTAAAATCCAACAGCTCTCCAAATATTTGCATCCTGCCCTTAATGCCACCCACCTCACTGCATGGAGTCAGGACAGCAAATTCCCGCCCTCTGTCTCTCATGTAAAAGATCACTCAATACTATTTGAAGAAAAGACAACTCTCCCAACCAATGTTCTTCCCTCAATCAACCCGCTAACAAATGATCTGATTGTTTACATATTTGTCTTTATTGTGCTTTGCCTGTGTTATAGCCCCCAAGAGACCCGCCGGGCCGACCCAATTGATCTCCCCGTGCACCTCGTGAAGTACGAGCTCACCCGCTGAGGGACGGAGGACCAGCAACGGGCCCGATAATTCCCGGAGATAAAAGCCGGCCGAGGAAGGAGCTGGCTGCTCAGTATGGTCACGGATAGGACTTGGACTGTTACTTTGTTATTGTATTCCCTAGTGGAGTAGGAAATTAATTTTTACTCTCCTTTTAGGGTCTCCTCATTGACTATAATACCCTGCATGTCCACAAAGATTATCTATGTGCTTTAAGATGTCCTCGGGACTAAAAAGGGCATATACACGTCCAAATGAATGTGTTCTTTTTATTACTGTTGAGAAAGCAGGAAGGTTAGTTGCAGGGATCCATGGTTTCTTTCAGCCTTCAGAGCTCTGATGAGCGAAAGAAAGTGTGATTAGCGTGTAAATTGAAATACATGGAAAACACTTACCTTGATCAAATATACATAGCAGGGCTGCAATCAACAGAAAAATAAAGGCGAGCATTTGGAAGAAGATGAAAACAGCCGTGAGCTGCATGTGTCGCTTTTGAACTAGAAACGTAAAAGGAATATCATTAAGTTCAAGAGACTGAGAATGCTTTTTAGTGCACAAACCTGTGACATAATAGAATGCACAGAAGGTGCATTTGTTACCTTTGTAAATCTTCAGGGCAAAAAAGATTATGAAGCTGCTTGCAGCAAAGGATGTTGTCGTGCTAACCAGAGCCATGGTAGATGCAAAGAAGGAGAACTTGTGGATTGAAAGCCATTCTGAAACAGAAAACTGATAACAATCTACTTGACTACAAATCACAAAAATATATTTCAGAACCCAATGTAACTTGAAGCCAGCAGAAACTACCAAGATTTCTCACTCCACTTTGCTGTCAAAAATATATTACAAGCCCTTTTATTTACCTATTTATTGTCATTCTTCATGCTATTCCATCATATTCCTTCCAGCAATCCCATCCCAATCCTCACAGAAACAATTTCTCCAGCCAGGACAACTTTGTTGTTCAGCTCTCCTTACTTTAGGCCGAAATTCCCCAGCTGTTCGGTTGGGCAGGGGAATTCGCTGGTCCCACCGGCAGCACACCCACGCCTCCTGTTTTCCTGGTGGCGAAGGGTGGCTTCAATGGAAATTCCCATTTACAGTGGCGGGAGCAGAGCTTCCTGCAACCAGCGAACAGTGTTTGGCTTCCCAGCGCCGGGAAACACAAAGCTGGGATGCCAGAGAACCAAGCCTTTATTCTGTTTTTGTTCTCCATCAACTCCCCAAACTCACCACCACCACTAATTGTCAGCAGCCACACATATGTTATGTGCTCCAGTTCTCCGTGGGCTCCACATGTGCCAGGCATCATCCACCAAAGAAACCACCAACAGACATGCCCAATAAAATGACTAATCAAAACATTCTGGACAGACAAAAAACAAGTATAATTATTAAAGATTGGTGTTGATCATACAAGGGAATATTCTACCATGTGTTGACCTGCATACAAGGGAATATTCCATCATGTGTTGATGGCACAGGAGGAAATATTCTATACCATGAGTGGTCTAAGTACAAAGGAATATTCTGCAGTGTGTCAGTTTCTGTACATTAGACTATTGTATCGTCTGTTCATAGAATCCCTACAATGCAGAAGATCATCTTTCGGCCACCGAGTCTGCACCAACCCTCCGAAGGAGCACTCCACCCAGGTCCACCCCCCCCCCCCCCCCCGGAACAGGTCCACTTTGCCCCCCCCCCCCACCATCCCTCCATTCACCTCACTCTATCCCTGTAACCTAACCTGTACATTCCTGGACACTAAGGGGCAATTTAGCATGGTCAATCCACCTAACCTGCACATCTTTGGACTGTGGAAGGAAAGTGGTGTACCTGGATGAAATCCATGCAGACACAGGGAGAATGTGCAAATTCCACACAGTCACCTAAGGCTGGAATTTAACCCGGGTCCCTGGTGCTGTGATGCAGCATTGCTAACCACTGTTCCACCGTGCCATCCCATTGGCCCAGGTGTCAGGGAACATTCAAGTGTGTTTATCTGGATGCTGAGGAATGTCTACAGTGTGTTGATTTGGGGAAAACACAATGTCCTACAGGTACTAAAATGTATTGACACAGACACAAAGGCATATTATAATACTGGGTGCAATTTGGCCATGTGCTTGTTACAAAGTACACTGGTTTTGCGCTAGATAACCTCACATGTTCACTGCCACTAAGAACAAAAAAAAATAGAGCACAGGAATAGGCTGCCGGGAATTGAGGAAGCAGTGTCCATAGGGCGGAGCCTCGCGCCCGGTAAGAGTTTAAATAGAACACGAGGCGGATTTCACCTAGGGTTCATGTTTTGTCCAAATCAATCACTGGGGGGGAGCTAGATGCAGAACTATATAACGATAGAAGACAGACTGTAGGAAGGATAATGGGCTGGATTCTACACCGGCGGAATGCTTTGTTTTGCCGGCAGCCCGGGGGTTTCCCGATGGTATGGGGCTGCACCACAATGGGAAACCCCATTGACCTGCCGGCGTAACTGAGCATCCTGCCAGCAGGATGAAACGGAAATGTGGTGCGGCAGAGCGGAGAATCCAGTCCAATGTGATTGAGTGCAAATCATAGTTATTATATTAGTGTAGAGATTAGTAGTAGATGAGTATAGATTATATGTTTATTATCAACTGTTTATTATATAGGAGTGCGTGTTGAATCTAATTAAGTAGTGCAAATAAATCTTTAGATTTGTTCAATATAAAAACTAGTTGTGGTCTTTGTGAATACTACGCCAACCATCCTCGGATTAGAACCACAAAGAACACCACATGGTACCAGGAGTGTCTTTCTAAAAATAATAAGCAATTAGATTAGACAGGTTAGCTTTAAGAAAATTGAAGAAAACACTTTTGCCACTACACCGATCAAAAGAATCTACACAGACGACGGATCGTAGGATGGAAAGTCTGAAGAAACCTGACTACTTCTGAACAAACGGTAAATTATGTCAAAATTGGGCATTTTACAAACAGCAGTTTGACGTTTTCCTATCTGCCTCCATGTTAGAAAATGCTTCCGGTCAAAGAAAAGTAGCGCTTCTTCTTAATTTGGCTGGAACGCAAGCATTAGAGTTGCATAACTCCTTTGACTTTGCTGAAGGTGAGGATAAAACAAAGTATAACACAGTGCTACAGAAATTCAGTGCTCACTGCAAAAAGCAAGGGAACAGGACCTATGAGCGCTACATGTTCAGAAAAAGGCTGCAGCTGAAAGGGGAGTTGGTAGATTCTTTTATTACTGCTTTAAAGTTAAGAGCTCAGTCGTGTAACTTCTCCTCGGTTGCTGTTTCAATGCTTCGCGATCAAGTTGCACTTGTGATTAATGATGAACGTTTGCGACACAAAATGCTGAGACGACCGATTTTGCTGCTGCGTGAAGCGATTAATATGTGCAAAGCCAGTAAACAAGCATCCTCGCAATATGCGGAGTTCAGTGCAAACGAAAAAGGCGAAGTCGGGAAACATGGCCGACACCATTAATGCTGTGTCACAGCACAGAAAACTGCGGGCAGCGGCTGATGGCCATTTTGAGAGTGATATCACGAGCGTGATGACGTGCATGCACTGTGGCCATGCCCACAGTAAAAAGAATTGTCCGGCAAAAGGCAAACAATGTTTCAATTGTTGCAAATTCAATCACTTTGCAGCACAGTGCCGTTTTGCAACAGCTCTGACAGCAAATACATTTTAAAAATCCTGCAAGACTAGGAAGATTCAAAGTGTACAGAGTGAAGGAAAACAACAAAATATCTTAAATGATAATGATAATTCCTCCCTTTATGCAATGAAGGATACTTTCATGGTTGGTGCAATTACTAGGATTAATGCACTGTACTGTGATAACAAACAAGTACAACAGCTTTCAAAAATTATTAAAGAGTGGGCTGCACTACTTTATGTAAATGGGTCTGACATTCCATTTAAGATAGATACAGGAGCGCAAACAAATTTAATAACCGAAAAGGATTTAAGACAAGCATTGTTTTGTATTTTTTAAAAATAAATTTAGCGTACCTAATTCATTTTATCCAATTAAGGGGCAATTTAGCATGGCCAATCCACCTACCCTGCACATCTTTTGGGTTGCGGGGGCGAAACCCACGCAAACACGGTGAGTATGTGCAAACTCCACACGGACATTTTTTTAAAATAAATATTTTTATTCTCCTCCTTTTTCACATTTTCTCACAGATTTACACCCACCAACAAAAAACAATAATCAGTAACAATTATGTCAATCCCCATATCAATAACACCAATCCCATCCTCCCACCAACCCCCAAACATCAACCCGCATGTTTACATAAACAAATGACAAAAAGGAATCAGGGATTACCCATAGTCATCCTTAATATACACAGCCCCCCTCCCCCCAACCCTCCCCCTCCCCCAACTAATGTTCGATGTTATCCAGTTCTTGAAAGTGCATAATAAATAATGCCCATGACTTGTAGAACCCCTCCGAACTTCCCCTCAGTTCAAACTTAACCTTCTCAAGGATCAAGTATTCCAACAGGTCCCCCCACCACGCCAGGGCACAAGGTTGAGAGGCTGCTCTCCATCCCAGCAGGATCCGCCTTCGGGCGATCAACGAGGCGAAGGCTATGATATCTGTCTCCGCACCCGTTTCCAACCCTGGCTGGTCCGACACACCGAATATGGCCTCCCGGGGACCCGGGTCCAGTTTTACGTGCACCACCTTGGAAATTACCCTAAAAACCTCCTTCCAGTACTCCTCTAGCTTTGGACAGGACCAAAACATATGAACGTGATTAGCGCCCCCCCCCGCAACACTCACACACACCTTCTACTCCTTCAAAGAATCGGCTCATCCTCGCCCTCGTGAGGTGCGCTCTATGGACCACCTTCAGCTGTATCAGCCCCAACCTCGCACATGAGGTGGCCAAACGGACAGTTTTAAGACAAGCATAAAATACACCGCAAATACAGAAATCAATCTGTCGATTGACTGACTATAATGGAATTATCATAGCCAAGAGAGGTTCCTGCTGTCTTATTGTTCAGAATGGTGGCATCAGTATGTCAATTGATTTTGAAATAGTTGGAAATATAAGTCATCACTACTTGGGGTGGATGCTTGCGATAAATTAAACTTAGTTGAAAGGATACATACAACCAAGAATTCGAAAGTCAAGCTTAAAGAGCCAGGAACAAACTTAGTTGTTGCTGATACCTTATCAAAAGCGCCAAATAAATGTTGCTACCATGATTTCAGATATAGTACACATTGTGGAAGCACAAGCTTCATTTGTTGCTGAAATGCTACCAGTGTCTGACAACAAGCTACGAATCGTAAGAGAAGAAACAGAAACAGTCTTGACTCTCCAAAGGGTAATCAAATACTTGAAAGGAGGAAGGCCCAATAGATGTTGCACCAGTTTTCGCAGTATCAAAGGTAATCACACTGTAATCAATAGCTTCCGACTCAAAGAGGACAGAATAGTTATTCCCTCCTGCCTATGAAAAGGTATCTTGGAACAAATACATGAGGGTCACCAAGGAATTGAAAAATATCATAGACGAGAAAGACAATCTGTGTACTGGCCTGGAATCAACAAGGATGTGGACAATCATGTGCCGGAATGCAGCATTTGTCAGATGCATCAATCTGCTCAATGCAAAGAGAGCTTGGAAGAAAATTAACTAATCACCAATCCATGGGTGAAAGTTGGGATGGATCTATTCTACTTTAAATCCCATGACTATTTAGTCATTATTGACTACTATTCCAACTATCCTGAGGTTATTATGCCTCATGAGTCAACGCTGCGACCTGTAATCCGAGCAGCAAAATCTGTTTTTGCTCGACATGGAATTCCATTACGTTGTCTCTGACAATGGTCCCTGCTTCACCAGCTGGGAGTGGACACAATGTGCAGAACATTATAATTTTATCCATATCACATCAAGCCCAATGTACCCCCAATCCAATGGCAAAGCAGCGAAAGGCGTAGAAATAGTTTAAAAACTATTCAGCAAAGCACTAGATGACAACAAAGTTTCATCTTTGGCACTGTTGACATACAGCGCTACTCCTTTGACATCAGGTTTGTCGCCTGTCCAAATGTTGATGGGAAGAAAATTAATATCACGTTACCAGAAATCACGATTCAGAATATGGATGACCAAGAAATACATAACAACCTGAGGTTACAAAAACAAAAAGACTACTACAACAGGCACACAAAACCTTTAACAACATTAAAAGAAGGAGATTATGTTTGAATACAAAATCCTGATGGTGGATGGTCACATGTTCCTAAAGTATTACGGCAAATTGCACCAAGATCATATTTGGTACAAACTGAAAAAGGAACAATGTTTAGAAGAAATAGAAGAGCATTACTGCAGAATAAGGATTGTATTCCATTTCAAACTCCGAACATTATTGCTCAGGATGCCATTTTCCAAAACATTGACTTTTCAAATCCTTCATTATTAACAACGCATCAAGACAATTTGTAAGACAAATTGCATAATTCAACAAGACCACTGAGAAGATCAACGAGAAGGTGGAAGCCACCGAATAGACTGAATTTGTAATGACATATTGATAACTATTCACCTGTAATCAATACTGTGATATGACATTTATTTTTGCAATTGCATGTAAGACAAGATAATGATTAATGCTCGCTAATGTAATATTCAAAGAAATAAATGTTACAGAGTTTATAACCTTTTTTTCCAAAGAAAGGGGGATGTGACATTATGATAAATGTACAGAACTGTAAGGGTTAATGTTATGACCAAATCAACCACTAGAGGGAGCTAGATGCAGAACTATATAAGGCATCAATGCTACACTTTCTGAGTGACAGGTTGAGGAGAAGGCTAGAAGACAGACTGTAGGAAAAAAAGTGTGAGTGAGAGCAGATCATAGTTATTGTATTAGTGTAGAGATTAGTAGTAGATGAGTGTTGATTGTATGTTTATTATCAACTATTTATTACATAGGAGTAAGTGTCGAATTCAATTAAGTTGTGTAAATAAATCTTTAGCTTTGTTCAATATAAAAGCTAGTTGTGGTCTTTGTGAACACTACACCAACCATCCTCGAATTATAACTACAAAGAACACTACATGCCCCTTAGATTAACTACTTTAAATTCGGTCAGTGGTCAGGGACAGGAGAGTGTGACTACGAGTGAGGCAGGTAAGGGGATTCAAGAGGTTGCACTAGAGGAGAAAATTTGAATCAAACCATTATACAACATACCATCAGAAATAAGAAAATGGGAGATCTCTTTCTGGCTGACCTTGTTTCTGATCACACAAGTATACATCTCACATGTCATTAATTGTTGAGTGTTAATCATCAGTGATCCATTGCTATTCGACAGTTTGTAAGTTTCATCATCTTGAAGCAGTTGACCTTCTTTAAGCCACATAATTGTATGTGTTTCCCCGTATTTCACAAAACAATTAAGATAAATAATTCCCGGTTCATGAGTGGAATCTCGTATTATCAACGGCTGCGGCAAAATTTCTGTTGGAAGAGAAAAATCACATGAAAGTAGCAACTGAACTCGTGTTTGTCTTTAAATCACATGATGATAAATGTCAGGAGCAAGATTCAGTTAATAGCCAGGAAGATTCGGAAAGTACAGGAGAGAATTGGAAAAAGTTCATACGGGAGCAAAGATAAGAAAAGAAGAAAAATTGACAGGTAGCATTAAATGAGTCCTAAAACATTTTATAAATATATAAGACTCAAGTTCAATGAACCTGGAAACTAGGGTGGAGGGATTGTGATGTGCAATTGATCTATACCCATTGCTTCTGATGCAGACAGCAAGTAAACTACCGTTGAATGGGTGCATGCTTCAACAGGGGTGTATGAATGAAAGAGGCTGGCATTAATTCACCTGGACAACTTAAAATCAGCCTGCTCCTCTTAATTTTCACTGCAGGTTCTGGAAGTCATTGTCAAAATGAATTTGACTTGAGAAAGAAGCAATAATGCGACAACATGGCAGAGAACACAGATGTCCAAGGCATTTTGCATTGAGGGTATTTATATAGGAGGTGAAGAGAGCAGGTGAGATGTTGACTGCAATTTAATGCAAAGTATCATGTCGGGTGGGACTTTCTGGGTGTTTTCTGACAGCTGACCCAGCGAGACCTCAGCCTGTATTCAACGTCAGTTGATTCACCTAACTCACGCCAGCAGCTCCCTGCTAACAAGGGGGATCTGCTTTTAAACGCTCCATCCGGACTCACTCCTAGTCAGCCCCCAAGCACGGCACCACGCAGACCTGCTCCACACTTCGGAATGCCAATCTGGCCAGGCTCCTGGACGCTGCGGAGGCGAGACGGGACACCCTGTTCACCCAAGGGGGGGGTCAGAGGACCAGCAGCAGGGCCACCAATGCCGCCTTGGATGCAGTGGCAGCGGCCATCAGTTTAGGCAGCATGACCAGGAGGACTGCCGTCCAATGTAGGAAAAAGACCAACAACCTCAACTGGGCTGCAAGGATAAGTTAACACCGGCCCCCTGGCATCAGTTCCGTCTGCCACCCTCCGATCTCAGCCCACCCCAGCAGGTCAATGGCTGACACCTCGCACTCTCCTATATCCGATTACTGTGCTTGTTCCCCAGCATACCCTGGTACCCACCAGCACAACCCCTCCATGTCTAGATGCGGTACTCACACATACCACCTGCCATAGACTCCCCTCATGCACCAAGCACACAAATCACAATGCCCCCTCTCTGTCCCTGTAGGAGAAGTGAGCCCATAATATGCAGGAATTACCCCAGATGGGCTGCGGAGTTGCAGACATCAGAGTCCTCACCCCCTATGAGGAACGCGTCCTGGAGACTGTAGGGTTGGCCGAGTCACCAACAGAGAAGCTGGCCTGTCCCCAAAGGTAAGAATCCACTTCCCGTTCACCCAGATGACCTGCCTCAAGTGAGGTATTCATGTCAGACAAAATTCCCTCCCACTAACACATGTCCCTTCTCCCGCAGGATCTGCACATGATGAGGCAGGCCATCGGGGGTCGCCTGCCCCCTGCCACCCAAGAGAACACCTCAGAGGACAGCTTTGAGGGTACCACCATAGACGCATCACAGATATCACCCCAACCTTTCACCAGGGCCGAGTCACACATCTGGGTGGGCAACACTGGTGGACAGGCTTCTGGGGTACAATCTGGTGAGCATCACAGAGTTCCTGATGCATGTGGAGGCAGGAACATCCAAGGGAGTCAGCAGTCAGAGACATGCTGGATCCCAGGACTCAGCTGCGTCCCAGTCAGATGCCCAGCCTCTGGGCAACGATATCCAGGAGCTGATGCAGACTCTAGGACACAGCCGTGAGATTCAGGAGGGGATTCAGTGACACTCCAGAGAGCACACAGCCGATTGGAGTACCAAAGACTACAGGCACCCGCAACGCATGGCATCAATTTTAGTACTAGTAGGGTGGCGCCCACAGTGGGAAGCCTGGAGCACGACGTAAGCACCTTGAGTGGTGGTGAGCAAGGCATGGCTTAGCCAGTGATGTCCATGGCTGAGCGCCTCGGGATCAAGTCCCAGTCGTTGATGCACGTGTCCCAGAACCAGGCAGACATCGCCGAGGGACTGCAGTGCATGGCCCAGGCGCAGGTGGACATAAACGAGGCACTCCGGAGCATGTCCGAGTCACTGAGGAGCATCATTGAAGGCGCCAACACAATGGTGCAGACGACGGGGAGGCGTCAGGGCCGGCAGCGTTGGATAATGCAGAGGCCTCTGAAGCTCACTCTAGCTGCCCCTCCGTCACATGGAGACCCCCATGACCCGATGGGTACCGTCCGTGCGGAGGGAGTGCTGAAGGCCGACCTGGTGCCTGCCACCAGGAAGACGACAGCAGTCTCGACTTCATCAAAATCCATCCCCCCCCCTCCTGACACCGGTGCATCTCAAGGTCAGTGGCCACAACAGGATGGCACAACGAGTCGAGCTAGGCCCTCCAGAGAATGTCCGCCAAGGGCATCAAACGCTGCAGGGCGGGAGAAGCAGCAGGCTGATGTGCATCCTGGGGACACACCTAGACGTAGCGGCAGAGCATGGATTAAGAAGATTGAGGAGCACTGGGGGAGGACACTGAGGGAGGGGGGGAGACTATCTGTAGCTGGGGACAATGGAAGTTTCAAATATTCATCATTACACATCTAACTCCTTGTGCATGTGCAGCCTCTCTCACTTATTATGCACAACGGGCCTGCCTACACCCCTGTTGCCCTCGGTTTCCCCACCCACTGCCCCACGGCACAGTGGTCCTAGATCAAGAACACTCCAAGCAGACCCCGTGGGTGTGAGTGTGCTGTCAGCAGTAAGACAGGATTCAGACTTTGGCATAAACTGAGGAGCATCAGAGTATTCCTCACAACGAGTTATCTTCACTCTCCTGCCTTGTATATTGACCTGCTGACAGTGCCAGCACAGGCCTATCACCCTCAAGTGATGTAACACACACCCTTGGAGGGTTTTCCAGGGTAGTTGGGGAGGGAGGGGGTGGGGAAGGTTCGAGGAATAGGAGTGCGAGAAAGGAGCAAAATGGGTGGGCAGGAGGGGAATGGGGATGATGAATGGGGGGGAGGGGATGAATGGGGGAGGAAGGAGGGAAATGGATGGGAAGGAGGGGAACAGGGATGGGGGTGGTCACTGGGCGGTGATTTGGGAGGGAAGGGGGCCAGCTGACGAACAAAGGTTCATCCGATGTGAAGAGAACGAGGATGAGGGCCTCCATATCTCTCTGGGTATGCCGGACCCTCGCTGCCGCTGCCTTGCCTCCATCCTCCGGCTGCTTCCGCGTGTCCTCCCCGGGCTTGTCCTCCAGCCCCTGCTCATCCTCCTCAGGGGAGGCCACATGTCCCTCCGCCCCCTCCACCATGTCTGTCTGCTTCTGTGCTTGGTTGTGGGGGGAACAGCAGACCACTACAAAGTGGGAGACCCTTTGTGAGGTGTATTACAGTGCACCACCAGAGCGATCCAGGCACCAGAACTGCATTTCAGCAATCCAATGCACCGCTCAATGACAGCACAGGTGACAACATGGGCCTTGTTATATTGGGTCTTCAGCCTCCACACAAGACAGGACCTCAGCGGGCAACTCTTATCTTTCATGAACCAGCGAGGCATCTTGGGGTGGTCCTCGAAAATGCTGGCAAACTCACAAGTGTCCCAAGATCTTGCTGTCATGCAGGTTCCCTGGGAAACTTGCACATAGGTGCATGATCCGCAGGCAGTGGTCTCACACAAGTTGAACATTCAGCGTGACTTCACGGATGCACCTGTAAGCGTAGCTTGTGATATACTGCACAAGTTCCGACTTGAGCCCTGGAGAGATCCGGTGGGATAAAAATACAGTGCTGTGGTGACCTTCACAGCCACCACAAGTTGGCGTCATCCTCCTCCATGGGGTGCCAAGTTCACAAGGACAAGGCACAGGTGCCGCACCATCTCCTTGATGAGACGGAGCCTCCTGCGGCATATGCTGTCTGACATCTCCTTGAATGACCAACGACGCCTGTAGACATTGGGCCATCGCTGATGTCTACCTCTGGCTGCCTCTTCTGCCTGATGGGAGGCTGGGTGTGCAGGGTGTGTGGCCGTCCCCTGCACATGGGGTGCTCTTCTAGCCTGTGTTGACGCTACTGCCGCCTTCTCTGGCATCTGGCACAGCAAAGGTGCCAGTGCGGGTTTACAGCACCATCCATTGTGCTATATGCAAGGAATTGGAGGAGAAAGACCAACAATCAGTTAGTGCGTTCACCACAAGACCCTAATACCCCTAGTCCATGGGCGTCATTCTCCGCCGGCGGGAGTCTCCGTTTTGCCGGCGCCCGGGGGTTTCCCGACGTTGTGGGGCTGCCCCACAATGGGAAACCCCATTGACCGGCCGGTGTAATGGAGCATCCCGCCGGCGGGTCGGGGCACAAATGTGGCGGGGCGGGATGGAGAATTTCGCTCCATAAATCACACTAACCATTAGTCAACAAGGAAAAGGCACCGTGTCATACACATATAAGTACTTTTCCGCTATAAAATATTGGTACAAACACAAAGCTGCAACAGTTCATTTGTACAGAGAAAACCAAACACACTGGGCAGGTGTGGTAGTATGTATTGGGGGTCATGTGGGACTGGAAGCCCTAATGTCATTGGCTGACAGATCCCGGGTCCTGGTTGGCCGTTGACCTCTAGCTCCGCCCTGAAGGCGGAGTATAAGAAGCCGGAGTCTTCCCCCGCAGGCCAGTTTACTATCGAGCTGCGGGGGAACAGACACGCTTAATAAAGCCTCATCGACTTCACTCTATTCATCTCACGGAGTCTTTGTGCGCTACAGCAGGATTCTCCGTTTGCCGACGCCAAAATCCCGAAACGCGATTGGGTGGAGAATTGCTTCCAACGCCGAAATCGAAGGAGGCGCCGGTTTGACACCAAATCGGTATTCTCCGGCACCCCGAAAATAGCGCAAAAGCGTTGCTCGCCGCGCGGGCTAAAAGTACAGTCGGCATGTCATTAGTGGGCCGGACACCCGATGATGCGGGGCCTCGCGATTCACCACCACCGTTAGGCCGATTTCCCGACAGTGTGTTCACTTGTGGTTATAAAAATCGTGAACCTGGTATCCTGGCTGCTGAGCGAGAGAGAAGGTAGGAAATGGCGTGGAGTGAGTGTGGGACACCGGCCCAACAATTTCCGCCTTTATGTCCTTCCGCACCTCTGCGCGGCTACACTCCTGGGGTTGGACTTCCAATGTAACCTGCAAAGTCTGACCTTCCAATTCGGCGGCCCTATACCCCCCCTTACTGCCTGCGTCCTCGCGACCCTTAAGGTCGACCTGCCTTCCCTGTTTGCGAACCTCACACCGGATTGCAAACCCGTCGCCACCAGGAGCAGACGGTACAGTGCCCAGGACCGGCCATTCATTAGGTCGGAGGTCCAAAGGCTACTGAGGGAAGGGATCATTGAAGCTAGCAACAGTCCCTGGAGAGCCCAAATAGTGGTGGTAAAGACCGGGCAGAAACATAGGATGGTCATTGATTACAGTCAGACTATCAACAGGTTTACGCAGCTGGACGCGCACCCCCGCATATTCGACCTGGTAAACAGGATCGCGCATTATAAGGTCTTCTCCATGGTGGATCTCAAGTCCGCCTACCACCAGCACCCCTCCGCACTAGTGACCGCAAATACACTGCCTTCGAAGCAGATGGGCGGCTCTATCATTTTTGAAGGGTTCCCTTCGGTGTCACTAACGGGGTCTCGGTCTTCCAACGCGAGATGGACCGAATGGTTGACCGGTACGGCTTACGCGCAACGTTTCCGTATCTCGATAACGTCACCATCTGCGGCCATGACCAGCAGGACCCGACACCAACCTCCGAAAATGTCTCCAGACCTCTAAAATCCTTAACTTAACGTACAATAAGGATAAATACGTGTTTAGCACTGACCGTCTAGCCATTCTCGGCTACGTAGTGCGAAATGGAGTTATAGGCCCCGACCCTGAACGCATGCGCCCCTCATGGAGTTCCTCCTCCCTCACTGCCCCAAGGCCCTGAAGCGCTGCCTCGGGTTTTTTTAGCTACTACGCCCAGTGGGTCCCTAACTACGCAGACAAAGCCCGTCCCCTGATCCAGTCCACAACCTTCCCCGTCGATGGAGGCCTGCCAGGCCTTCAGCCGCATCAAAGCAGACATTGCAAAGGCCACGATGCACGCCATCGACGAGTCCCTCCCCTTCCAGGTCGAGAGCGAAGCGTCTGACGTAGCTCTGACGGCCACCCTCAAACAAGCGGGCAGACTGGTGGCCTTCTTCTCCCGTACCCTCCATGCTTCCAAAATCCGCCACTCCTCAGTCGAAAAGGAGGCCCAAGCCATAGTAGAAGCTGTGCAACACTGGAGGCATTACCTGGCCGGCAGGAGATTCACTCTCCTCACTGACCAACGGTCGGTGGCGTTCACGTTCGATAATGCACAGCGGGGCAAGATAAAAAACGACAAGATCTTGCGGTGGAGGATAGAACTCTCCACCTACAACTACGAGATCCTGTATCGTTCCGGGAAGCTAAACGAGCCTCCGGACGACCTGTCCCGCGGCACATGTGCCTCCGCACAAGAGGACCGCCTCCGAGCCGTCCACGAGGACCTCTGCCACCCTGGGGTCACTCACTTTTTCCACTTTGTTAAGACCGCAACCTGCCCTACTCCATCGATGAGGTCAGCACAGCCACCGCACTTCTACCGGCCAGAGAGAGCGCACCTGATAAAGGCTTCCCATCTCTTCGAACGCCTCAGCATGGACTTCAAAGGCCCCCTCCCCTCCACCGACCGCACCCCGTATTTCCTGAACGTAGTTGACGAGTACTCCCGGTTCCCATTCACCATCCCCTGCCCAGACATGACCGCAACCACCGTCATCAAGGCCCTCCATAATATCTTTGCACTGTTCAGTTTCCGCGCTTACATACACAGTGATAGGGGGTCCTCCTTTATGAGCGACGAACTGCGTCAATTCCTGCTCAGCAAGGGCATTGCCTCAAGCAGGACGACCAGTTACAACCTCCAGGGAAACGGGCAGGTAGAGAGGGAGAACGGAACGGTCTGGAAGACCGTTCTACTGGCCCTATGGTCCAGGAACCTCCCAGTCTTCCGCTGGCAAGAAGCCCTCCAGGAGGCCCTCCACTCCATCCGGTCACTGCTCTGTACGACCACCAATCAGACACCTCACGAACGTCTCCTTGTCTTCCCCAGGAAGTCCTCCTCTGGGACCTCGCTCCCGACCTGGCTAGCAACACCCGGACCCATCCTGCTCCGAAAACACGTGCGGGCGCACAAGTCGGACCCGTTGGTTGAGAAGGTCCATCTGCTGCACGCTAACCCCCAGTACACGACGGCCGACAAGATACGGTCTCCCTACGGGACCTGCCGCCCGCTGGAACCCCACGCGCACCCCAACCACCACTCTGTACCTGAGCTGCTGGGGAACAGTTCAAGTCTATTAAAGCCTTCAGTTGTGCTACAACCTCGTTTAGTAGTTATTGATCGTGCATCAAGCAGTGTCTCACTTGCTTGCCCGCCGCCGGCCTCCACGTCGGCGACCTCCCTTTCCTCAGGGCCGCCGACCATGTCCAGTGCCCTCTGCTCATGTACGGTGAGGGGCCGTAGGTCTGATGGGCGTCTTCTCCCGTTCTCGACGGTTGTGCACGGCCTTCTCCTGGGGGGGCGGGGGCAAACACAAACAATCACACTGTTAGACATTTGTGATAAATGGTTACTACACCTTTAATGTAATGATCCCTTTAAGACCGGGTTTGGAACCCTGGGGGACTCCGCCTCCGGCTCCACCCCCCAGGGAGCCATATATAAGGTAATGTCCAGTGGGCAGTGTGGAGTGAGCACACTTCTCGGTAGCTGAATGGTTCTCTGCTAATTAAAGCCTTTGTATTACCAATCATCTCACTCTCTCGAGGTGTAATTGAGGGTATCTCAATTTAATTAGCAGACTACTTCAAGATGGACAGCGGTCTAAAGCCGGAGAAGCTCAATTTGGACGCTTGGTCACCGGAGGCCACAGAAATCTTTAAATACTGGCTTCGGTGTTTTGAGGCCTACCTGGACTCCTCGGACACTACAGTCAATGGACCTCACAAGCTGAGCCTACTACACGCCCGGGTGGGCCACAGACTCTCCTCCGCGGTCGAGAAGGCCACAATGTACGAGAAGGCGGTCGAAATCCTGTGGAAGCGCTTCGTTAAGCCAATAAACGAGGTACATGCCCAGCATTTGCTCTCGATCTGCCGGCAGCGCTCCGGGGAAACACTAGGCGAATACGTGGAAAGACTCACCGCGCTCGCTAGGAACTGCGACCACAAGGAGGTGACGGCAGAAGTCCATATGAACTTGCACATCCGAGATGCTTTCGTGTCCGGTATACGATCCACATACATCATACAGCGACTCCTCGAAGACGGAGCAAAAGGCCTTCAAGGCACTGTAACGCTCGCTTCCTCTCTGGAAGTGGCCCACCATAATCTCCGCACGTACTCCACGGACCCTGCGAGCCCCTCTCGGTCCCCTCCAGACTCGGCCACGCTACAGGCTAGTGGAGGAGGACAGGGCTACATTAGAAGGAGCAACAGTGGAGCAGGAGATAAAGGATGCGATTGTGAGAATGCAGTCGGGGAAGGTGGCAGGGCCGGATGGGTTTCCGGTGGAATATTATAAAAAATTTAAGGATAGGTTGGCGCCCCTGATGGTGGGGATGTTTGAGGAGGCGATAGGGAAGGGGGTGTTGCCGCAAACCTTGGGGCAGGCATCGATTTTCCTGTTACTAAAAAAAGATAAGGATCCGACGGAGTGTGGGTCGTATCGGCCCATATCTCTTCTGAATGTGGACGTAAAAGTGTTGGCGAAGGTACTAGTGGGTAGGCTGGAGGAGTGCCTTCCGAAGGTAATAGGGGAGGATCAGACGGGGTTCGTGAAAGGGAGGCAGCTGTTTTCGAACATTAGGAGGGTTTTGAACGTTGTTATGGCACCGGCGGAAAGAAAGGAAACAGAGGTAGTTGTGGCATTGGACGCCGAGAAGGCGTTTGATCGGGTAGAATGGGGGTACCTGATGGCAGTGCTGGAGCGGTTTGGGATTGGACCAAGGTTTGTGAACTGGGTGTAGCGCACAATGACTTACGCGAGACGAGAAGCGATGAAGTCGATCTCGGCTTTATTAAGCGAGACTTGTCCCCAGCAGCTCAGCAATAGAATGAGGCTGCGGGGAGAACTCGGGCTCGTATACTCCGCCTTCAGGGCGGAGCCAGAAGTCGGCAGATCCAACCAGGACCCGGGCGGGACCTGTCAGCCAATAGCCTCTCGGCTTCACAGGTACCACATTACCCCTAATACATACCACCACACTGGGTAAAGCTATTATATAAGGAACCGAAGGCGCGTGTCCGCACAAATAATATCAGTTTGAGATATTTCTCTCTCCACCGTGGGACGAGACAGGGATGTCCTATGTCCGCCCTGCTGTTTGCACTTGCGATTGAGCCGTTGGCCATCGCATTGAGAAGTTCGGGAGCATGGAAAGGAATAGTGCGGGGGGGGGGGGGGGGAATAGAGCACAGGGCATCCTTATATGCCGACGACTTACTGCTCGATGTGTCGGAGCCGAGTGCGTCGATAGGAGGAATATTGGAGCTACTGTGGGTATTTGGGTCTTTCTCGGGGTACAAGTTGAACCTGGACAAGAGTGAGTACTTTGTGGTGTCTCGGCCGGGGGTGGTGGCAGGGGTGGGGGGTGGGGGAGCTGCCATTCCGTAGAGCAGGGACTCATTTTAGGTACTGGGGGTGCAGGTTGCCCGGGAGTGGGGGAGGCTTCGCAGGTACAACATCACTAGTTTGGTGGGGAGAGTGAAAGCAGATCTGGCAAGGTGGGACGGCCTTCCTCTGTCACTGGCAGGTCGGGTACAGGCGGTTAAAATGAATGTGTTGCCGCGATTCCTGTTTATTTTTCAATGCCTACCGATTTTCCTGCCAAAGTCTTTTTTCAGGGAGATTGAAGGAAGGATTACCTCATTCAAATGGGGAGGGAAGGTGGCCAGAGTGAGAAAGGTGCTGCTACAGAGGGGAAGGCAGGCAGGGGGTTTGGGTCTCCCGAACTTGTTGTACTACTACTGGGCGGCGAATGTGGAGAAAGTGCGGAGCTGGGTCAGAGGGGTGGATTCTCAGCGGGTCAGAATGGAGGAGAGTTTGTGCAGGGGGTCGGGGCTGAAGGCACTTGCAACAGCGCCGCTCCCGATAGCTCCGGGGAAATATTCAGGGAGTCCGGTAATAATAGCTTCATTGAAAATCTGGAGGCAGTTTCGCCAACACTTCGGGTTGGGTTTAGGGTCAAGGGAAATGCCGATTCGGGGGAACCACAGATTTGAGCCAGGGAGGTGGGATGGAAGTTTTCGGAAATGGGAAGAGAAGGGGATTAAGACGCTAAAATATTTGTTTCTTCGGGGTCGGTTTGCAGGATTGAGGGAGCTGGAAGCGAAGTATGGTCTAGAGCAGGGAGAAGGTTTTAGGTACATGCAGGTTTGGGATTTTGCCAGGAAGGAGATACAGAGCTTCCCAGAGGAACCGGCCTCCACATTGCTGGAGGAGTTGTTGACGACAAGGGGACTGGAGAAGGGGGCAATGTCAGCGGTGTACGGAGCTATTCTGGAAGAGGATAAGGCACCACTGGAAGGGATCAAAGCAAAGTGGGAGGACGAGCTGGGAGAGGTTATAGAGGAGAGGGTCTGGTGTGAGGTGCTCCGGAGAGTGAATGCCTCCACCTCATGTGCGAGGTTGGGGCTGATACAGCTGAAGATGGTATATAGAGCGCACCTCACGAGGGCGAGGATGAGCCGATTTTTTGAAGGAGTAGAGGACGTGTGTGAGCGTTGCGGGGGGGGGGGGCGCGAATCACGTTCATATGTTTTGGTCCTGTCCAAAGCTAGGGGAGTACTGGAAGGAGGTGTTTCGGGTAATTTCCAAGGTGGTGCGTGTGAAACTGGACCCGGGTCCCCAGGAGGCCATATTCAGGGTGTCGGACCAGCCAGGGTTGGAAACGGGAGCGGAGACAGATATCATAGCCTTCGCCTCGTTGATCGCCCAAAAGTGGATCCTGCTGGGATGGAGAGCAGCCTCTCCACCCAGTGCCCTGGCGTGGCGGGGGGACCTGTTGGAATACTTGACCCTTGAGAAGGTTAAGTTCGAACTGAGGGGAAGCTCGGAGGGGTTCTACAAGTCATGGGCACTATTTATTATGCACTTTCAAGAACTGGATAACATCGAACATTAGTTGGGGGGGGGGGGAAGGGGGGCTGTGTAGATTAAGGGTGACTATGGGTAATCCCTGATTCCTTTTTGTCATTTGTTTATGTAAACATGTGGGCTGAGGTTTGGGGGTTGGGCGGATGGGATCATTGTTGTTATGGGGATTGACATATCTTGCTGATTATTGTTTATTGTTGATGGGTGTAAATGTGGGAGAAAATGTGAAAAAGGAGGAGAATTTGTAAAAAAGACCACGGTTTTTCCCCTCACGGCTGAGGCCCGGTCGGCCTTCAGTCATATCAAGGCCGATATCATCAAGGCCGCCATGCACGCGGTGGACGAAACCATCCCCTTTCAAGTAGAAAGCGATGCATCAGACGTCACACTGGCTGCTACCCTCAACCAGGCAGGCAGGCCAGTAGTTCGGCACTCTGCAGTCGAGAAGGAGGCACAAGCCATTGTGGAGGCCGTGCAGCACTGGAGGCACTACCTAGCCGGTAGGAGGTTCGCCCTCGTCACCGACCAACGGTCGGTAACCTTCATGTTTGATAACGCACAACGTGACAAATTAAAAAATGATAACATTTTGAGGTGGAGGATCGAACTCTCCACCTACGCGTACGATATTACATATCGTCTGGGGAAGCTCAACGAGTCCCCAGATGCCCTGTCCCGTGGCACGTGCGCCAACGCGCAGAAAGAACGTCTGCGGGCCATCCACGATGACTTCTGTCACCCGGGGGTCACCCGGCTTGCTCATTTCATCAAGTCCCGCAATCTATCTGTGGTATTATCAGGTATTGCTGTACCTAAGAGGCTGATGACCATTGGTTAAACCTAAGAGTTTACCATTGGCTGTTGATACGTAGCTCCGCCTAAGAACAGGTGCCATCCCAGCAGCCTTCACTTTCTGTACCGAAGCTGCTGGGGAACAGTTCTAGTCGATTAAAGCCTTCAGTTATGAAATCACTTTGTCTTGAGTGTAATTGATCGTGCATCAATTTAATCAACGAGACTTAAGCTGGGAGGATGGATCTCCGAATCAAACCGGAGTGCCTACAACTCAGCCCCCACGCGGCGAACTCGGCTGCAATATTTAAACACTGGCTGGCGTGCTTTAAAGGCTACCTCGTGACGGCCGGAGGCACCCCCTCAGGAGAACAGAAAATGCATATCCTGCACTCAAGGGTCAGCCCTGGGATCTACACCCTTATCGAGTAGGCGGAAGACTATGATGCCGCAATCGAACTGTTAAAAGGACATTATATCCGCCCTGTAAATCAGGTCTACGCACGTCACCTGCTTGCAACTAGACAGCAAAGCCCCGGGGAATCGTTGGAGGATTTCTACCGGGTGCTACTGGTGCTGGGCCGAAACTGTGGCTGCCGTCAAGTTTCGGGGAGCGAGCACACGGAACTTTTAATCAGGAATGCCTTCGTAGCAGGTATGAGCTCCTCAGAGAGCGGCAGCCCCACAGACCTTCCCCCTGACCCCGCAGGCCTGCGCTGCGAGATGGCCCGCTAACGCCGCCGGGCCCCGCTGTTTCTTCTGCGGGCAGGCGAATCATCCCCGCCAGCGCTGCCTGGCCCGCGCCGCCACCTGCAAAGGGTGCGGCAAGAAGGGCCACTTTGTGGGGGTCTGCCAGGCCTGCGCCGTGGCTGCGGTCTCCAGCGACTCCGGACCGCCACGGCAATCCCCCTTCAGGTCCCGACCGGCCAGCGCTCACCGCCACCCCCCCATCCTAGGGCCACGTGCGACCCACTGGTGCGGCCATCTTGCCCCCTGACACCACGCTGGACGTGTGGGCGCCGCCATTTTGTCCATCCCTGCTGCCATCTTGTTCATCCCCGGCCACCATGTGCGACCCATGGGCGACGCCACCTTGGATGGGGCCCCAGGCCCCCTGCACGGCCAACTACACGCTGCCCAATCAGAACTCGCAACTGCTTTATCTGGCCTCGTGGACACTGGACCAAAGTCGACCTCGGACACTCGCAACAGCAACAATGACGGTCTTCATCAACGGCCACGAGACGTCTTGCCTGATTGACTCTGGGAGAACGAAAAGCTTTGTTCAGTGCCCATCATCAGCCTACCATCAGCTACCCCTCCGTAATAGTGACCGCAAGTACACTGCCTTCGAAGCAGATGAACGGCTCTATCAATTTTTAAGAGTTCCCTTTGGTGTCACTAATGGGGTCTCGGTCTTCCAGCGAGAGATGGACCGAATGGTTGACCGGTACGGCTTACGCGCAACGTTCCCGTATCTGGATAACGTCACTATCTGCGGCCACGACCAGCAGGACCACGACACCAACCTCCACAAATTTCTCCAGACCGCGAAAATCCTTAACTTAACGTACAATAAGGATAAATGCGTATTTCGCACCGACCATCTAGGTTACGAAGTGCGAAATGGAGTTATAGGCCCCGACCCTGAGCGCATGCGCCCCCTTATGGATTTCCCCCTCCCTCACTGCCCCAAGGCCCTGAAGCACTGCCTAGCGTTTTTCAGTTACTGCGCCCAGTGGGTCCCGAACTACGCAGACAAAGCCCGTCCCCTAATTAAGTCCACAACCTTCCCCCTGTCGATGGAGGCCCGCCAGGCCTTCAGCCGCATCAAAGCAGACATTGCAAAGGCCACGATGCGCGCCATCGACAGGTCCCTCCCCTTCCAGGCCGAGAGCGATGCGTCCGACGTAGCTCTGGCGGCCACCCTTAACAAAGCGGGCAGGCCCGTGGCCTTCTTCTCCCGTACCGTCCATGCTTCCGAAATTACGCCTTTCCTCGGTCGAAAAAGAGACAGAAGCCATAGTTGAAGTTGTGAGACATTGGAGGCATTACCTGGCCGGCAGGAGATTCACTCTCCTCACGGACCAACGGTCGGTTGCTTTCATGTTCGATAATGCACAGCGGGGCAAGATTAAAAATGACAAGATCTTGCAGTGGAGGATAGAACTCTCCACCTTCAACTACGAGATCTTGTACCGTCCGGGGAAGCTAAACGAGCCTCCTGATGCCCTGTACCGCGGCACTTGTGCCACTGCACAAGTGGACGGTCTCCGAGCCCTCCACGAGGACCTCTGCCACCCGGGGGTCACTCGTTTCTTCCACTTCATCAAGACCCGCAAACTGCCCTACTCCATCGAGGTCAGGACAGTCACCAGGGACTGCCAAATCAGCGCTGAGTGCAAACCGCATTTCTACCGGCCAGAGAGGGTGCACCTGATAAAGGCTTCCCGTCCCTTTGAACGCCTCAGCATGGATTTCAAAGGCCCCCTCCCCTCCACCGACCGCAACACGTATTTCCTGAACGTGATGGACGAGTACTCCCGGTTCCCATTCGCCATCCCCTGCCCAGGCATGACCGCAGCCACCGTCATCAAAGCCCTCCAGGGTATATTTACACTGTTCGGTTTCCCTGCGTACATACACAGTGATAGGGGGTCCTCCTTTATGAGCGACGAACTGCGTCAATTCCTGCTCAGCAGGGGCATTGCCTCAAGCAGGACGACCAGTTACAACCCCCGGGGAAACGGACAGGTGGAGAGGGAGAACGGAACGGTCTGGAAGACTGTTCTACTGATCCTACGGTCCAGGAATCTCCCAGTCTCCCGCTGGCAAGAAGTCCTCCCGGTGGCCCTCCACGCCATCCGGTTGCTGCTCTGTACAACTACCAATCAGACACCTCATGAATGTCTCATTGTTTTCCCCAGGAAGTCCTCCTCCAGGACCTCGCTCCCAACCTGGCTAACGACACCCGGACCCATCCTGCTTCGGAAGCAAGTGCTGGCGCACAAGTCGGACCCGTTAGTCGAGAGGGTCCACCTGCTGCACACTAACCCCCAGTACGCCTACGTGGCGTTCCCTGACGGCAGGTAAGATACAGTCTCCTTCCGGGACTTAGCGCCCGCCGGAACCCCATGCGCAACCAAACCATTACCCCCCCCCCCCCCCCACATCACCTCACTGGAGGGTCAGTACTCCTGCCTAGGCCCACCCACCCACCGACGCCCCCTACAGGCACCCCCCCGTGTCAACCATTTGCCCCAACAGCGCCGCCTAGGGGAGACAAAGATGCCAGGGAGGCCGAAACCACGCTCCCGGAGTCGCAACCACCTGAACCCCCACCAGAATCACCACCGAAGCCAAGACGATCCAGAAGGACGACCAGGCTACCCAATTGTCTGATTGCTTCGCTGTGACTTTAACCGTGAACGAACACTTTGTAAATATTCGCAACAGCTCTGTAAGTAGGTGGAGACTTCTGGGTGCGGCTATGCAGAGCTAGGTCGCATATTCGGTAGCTCCCGCTTGGAATGGACTTTTGGGCTCTTTTACAGGGCCCCCACGGCATTTGTTTGACATTTCCCGGTGTGGGAAGAAGACTGTAACATTCCCCTGACAGTGTCCCCCAGGAATGGTATGTCGTTTGGTTACCAGACCCGGCAGAAACAGTAAAAGATTTGGCTGCAACTGCAGGGGAGAGAGAAGCCTCTTCCAGCATGCAGGCGGGGGAAGGGCAAGCTTAAAGCTGCAAGCTGAGTTGAGGGTCTCTATTAAAGGTGAATTCTAGCAGCAGAGGGAACAACTGTGAAGAGATCTACCAAGGCCATTGAAGAAGTGGGGACGAGGCTTCCGGTGGCGGCCATGGAGGAGTAGGTCGCGCATTCGGCAGCTCCCGTCTGGAACTTACTCTCAGACCTTTTTCAGGAGTTTTCACAGACTTTTTGGGGCAGATTGGTGAAGTGAACACTGCCAAAAGGATTCCCTCTCGAGACTTCCGGTTGCGGCTATGCGGAGCTAAGTCGCACATTCGGCGGCTCCCGCAAAAACGGACTTTTGGGCTCTTTTCAGGGCCCCCAAGGGCACTTTTTCGACGTTTCCCGGTGTGGGAAGGAGTTCATAATAGCTCCCCGTCAGTATATGGCTTTAACTAGGAGCAGGGCGACAAAAAAGGTGGTGGTGGACCAGAAGAAGGGAGGGAAGAAGGACAAAATGGCAGCGGGCGGAGACCAGGCAGCGTGGAGGCAGTGGGCGGAGGAGCAACAGGAGGGTATCTAGCGCTGCCTCAGAGAGATTAAAACGGACCTGCTGGAGCCGATGAAGGCTTCTATTGATATGCTGCTGGAGATACAGACGGCCCAAGGGGTGGCGATCCGAGAGGCTCGACAAAAGATCTCTGACTAATGAGGACGAGATCTTAGGCCTGGCGGTAAAGGTGGAGGCGCACGCGGCGCTCCACAAGAAATGGCAGGAGCGGTTTGAGGAGATGGAGAATCGGTCGAGGCGGAAGAATCTGCGGATTCTGGGCCTCCTGGAGGGGCTGGAGGGGCCGGACGTGGGGGTCTATGTGGTCACCATGTTGAACTCGTTGATGGGAGTGGGGTCCTTCCAGGGGCCCCTGGAGCTGGAAGGGGCCCATAGAGTGTTGGCGAGGAGGCCCAAGGCTAACGAGCCTCCGCGGGCGGTGCTGGTGCGGTTCCATCGGTTCGTCGATCGGGAGTGTGTGCTCAGGTGGGCCAAGGAGAGGAGCAGCAGGTGGGAGAATGCGGAGGTTCGGATATATCAGAACTGGAGTGCGGAGGTGGCGAAGAGGAGGGCCGGGTACAATCAAGCGAAATCGATGCTGCACAGGAAGGGGATGAAGTTTGGCATGTTGCAGCCGGCGCGACTGTGGGTTACCTACAAGGACCAGCACCATTATTTTGAGTCTCCGGAGGAGGCGTGGGCCTTTGTTCAGGCCGATAAACTGGACACAGACTGAGGGTCGGGATGGGTGATTGGGGACTGCGGTGGATATGTTATGCTTATTTTTGGTTCGGGAGGTGGGGGGGTGTCTTTGCATTGTTTTGGGTTTCTTTTTCTCTGTGTTTTTCTCTTTCGGGTTGGGGCGGGTGGATGGGCGGGTTGGGCACTGTTTTGGTTTGTGGCGGGGCCTGGAAGGTGGAGAGCGCGGGCTTTTTTCCCGCGCCGAAGACTGGGGAGGGGGGCTGGCAGGGCCGGGGCGGGGAAGCGAGGATTGTTTCCCGCGCTTAGAACAGAGGGGGGAGGGGGAGAGCCTGTCGATGGGGAGCGGAAGAGGAGGGTGTGCCACACAATGGGAGGAGTCGAAGGGGAGGTGGGAGTTGCCGGGGTCAGCAGGAGTCAGCTGACTTGTAGAAGTGCAATGGGGGGAGTAAACCAGCTAGGATGGGTCCTAGCCCGGGGGGGGGGGGGGGGGGGGGGAATCGAGTTGCTGCTGCTAAGGTCAAGGAGGAGCTGGAGCAAGTGGGGGGGGTCAAGACGCTGTGGGGAACGGGCCGGGTGTGGGGTGCGGGCGCGTGGCTGGCCGAGGAGGGGTCATGGCTAGTCGGTGGGGGAGGGGGGCGGGTAGCCCCCTGATCCGGCTGATAACCTGGAATGTAAGGGGACTGAATGGGCCATTTAAGCGGGCCCGCGTGTTCGCGCACCTGAAGGGGCTCAAGGCGGATGTGGTTATGCTCCAGGAGACACACCTGAAGGTGGCAGACCAGGTAAGACTGAGGAAAGGGTGGGTAGGTCAGGTGTTTCACTCGGGGCTAGATGCCAAAAATCAAGGGGTGGTGATCTTGGTGGGAAAGAAGGTGTCATTCGAGGCGTCGAGCATTGTGGCAGATAATGGCGGTAGGTACATAATGGTAAGTGGTAAGTTGCAGGGAGAGAGGTGGTACTGGTCAATGTATATGCTCCGAACTGGGACGATGCGGGTTTTATGCGGCGTATGTTGGGTCGGATCCCAGACTTGGAAGCGGGGGGGCCTGATAATGAGGGGAGACTTTAACACGGTGTTGGATCTGGCACTGGATCGCTCCAGGTCTCGGACGGGTAGGAAGCCGGCGGGGGCTAGTGTTGAGGGGATTTATGGACCAAATGGGAGGGGTGGACCCTTGGAGATTTGCAAGGCCGGGGGCTAGGGAATTTTCATTTTTCTCCCATGTCCATAAGGCTTATTCTCAAATCGACTTTTTCATTTTGAGTAGAGCATACCGAGTATTCGGCAATAGCCATTTCGGACCACGCCCCGCATTGGGTGGACTTGGAGATGGGGGAGGAGAGGGACCAGCGCCCGCTGTGGCGCTTGGAGGTGGGGCTGTTGGCGGACGAGGAGATGAGCGAGCGGGTCCGAGGAAGTATAGAGAGGTACTTGGAGACCAACGACAACGGGGAGGTCCGAGTGGGGATGGTATGGGAGGCATTGAAGGCGGTGGTGAGGGGAGAGCTGATCTCCATTAGGGCCCACAAGGAGCGGAGGGAGCGGGGGGAGAGGGAGAGGCTGGTGGAGGAGATGGTGAGGGTAGATAGGAGGTATGCGGAAGAGCCTGAGGAAGGATTGTTGAGGAAGAGGCGCAGCATCCAGGCCGAATTCGACCTGGTGACCCCCAGGAAGGCGGAGATGCAGTGGAGGAAGGCCCAGGGGGCAGTATACGAGTATGGGGAAAAGGCAAGCTGGATACTGGCACATCAGCTGCGGAAGTGGGACGCAGCTAGGGAGATCGGGAGAGTTAAGGACAGGGGAGGGATCGTGGTGCGGAGCGGGGTTGGCATCAATGGGGTCTTCAGGGACTTCTACGAGGTATTGTATCGATCCGAGCCCCCACGGGAGGAGAGAGGGATGGGCCGTTTCCTGGACCAATTGAGGTTTCCAAAGGTGGAAGAGGGACTGGTGGCAGGACTGGGGGCCCCGGTTGGGCTGGAGGAGCTGATCAAAGGGATAGGAAGCATGCAGGCGGGGAAGGCACCGGGGCAGGACGGTTTCCCGGTCGAATTCTATAAAAAAAAATATGGACCTGTTGGGCCCGCTGTAAGTTAGGACCTTTAATGAGGCGGGGGGGGGGGGGCTTTACCCCCAATGATGTCCCGGGCACTGATCTCCTTGATCCTGAAGCGGAACAAGGATCCCCTGCAATGTGGGTCTTACAGACCGATTTCCTTGCTAAATGTAGATGCCAAGGTGCTGGCGAAGGTCTTAGCCACGAGGATTGAGGATTGTGTGCCGCAGATCATCCATGAAGACCAGACGGGGTTTGTGAAGGGGAGACAGTTGAACGCGAATGTGCGGAGGCTTTTGAACATTATCATGATGCCGGCGAGGGCGGGGGAGGCGGAGATAGTGGTGGCGATGGACGCTGAGAAAGCCTTCGATAGGGTAGAGTGGGGGTACCTGTGGGAGGTGCTGAAGAGGTTCGGGTTTGGGGAGGGGTTTGTCAGGTGGGTTAGGCTGATAGGAGGAGGTCCGAGTGCTTTTGGTTACACCGAGGGACGAGACGGGTGTCCCCTGTCCCCCCTGCTCTTCGCACTGGCGATTGAAACCCTGGCTATGGCACTGAGAGAGTCGAGGAACTGGAGGGGGTTGGTGCGGGGTGGGGAGGAGCATAGGGTGTCGCTTTATGCGGATGACCTGCTGCTGTATGTGGCGGACCCGGTGGGACGAATGCCAGAGGTAATGAGGATCCTTAGGGAATTCAGGGACTTTTCGGGGTACAAGCTCAATATGGGGAAGAGCGAGCTGTTCGTAGTTCAGCTAGGGGACCAGGAGAGGGGGATTGGCGAGCTCCCACTAAAAAGGGCGGAGAGGAGCTTCAGATATTTGGGGGTCCAGGTGGCCAGGAGCTGGGGGGCCCTGCATAGGCTTAACTTTACAAGGCTGGTGGAGCAAATGGAGGAGGAGTTCAAGAGGTGGGACGCGTTGCCGCTGTCCTTGGCGGGTAGGGTGCAGTCAATCAAAATGACGGTGCTCCCAAGGTTTTTGTTCCTGTTCCAGTGCCTCCCCGTGTTTATCCCGAAGGCTTTTTTCAGGCAGGTTAACAGGAGTATAATGGGGTTTGTGTGGGCGCGAGGGACTCCGAGGGTGAGAAGGGTGTTCCTGGAGCGGAGTAGAGATAGGGGGGGGCTGGCGCTGCCCAACCTCTGTGGGTACTACTGGGCCGCCAATGCGACGATGGTGCGCAAGTGGGTGATGGAGGGGGTGGGGGCTGCATGGAAGAGGCTGGAGACGGCGTCCTGTGTGGGTACGAATCTGGGGGTGCTGGCAACGGCGCCCCTGCCGCTCCCTCCAAGGAGGTATACCAGGAGCCCGGTGGTGGTGGCGGCCCTCAAAATTTGGGGGCAGTGGAGGCAGCATAGGTGGGAAGTTGGGGCCTCGGCGTGGACCCCATTACGGGGGAACCACCGGTTCGCCCCAGGAAGAACAGGTGGAGGGCTTTCGGGGTGGCACAGAGCAGGGATACGAAAGTTGGGGGACCTGTTTGTGGACGGGAAGTTCGCGAGCTTGGGTGAGCTGGAGGAGAAGTACGGGCTCCCCCCGGGGAACACCTTCAGGTACTTACAGGTAAGGGTGTTTGCCAGACGGCAGGTGGTGGAATTCCCGCGGCTACTGCCACACACAGTACAGGACAGGGTGCTCTCGCGGGGGTGGGGGGGGGGGAGTGGGAAAGATCTCAGAAACTTACCAGGTGATGCAGGAGGAGGAGGAGGCCTCGGTGGTTGAGTTGAAAGATAAGTGGGGGGAGGAGTTGGGAGAGGAGATTGAAGAGGGGACGTGGGCAGATGGCCTAGGGAGGGTGAATTCTTCCTCTTCGTGCGCGAGGCTCAGCCTCATACAGTTTAAGGTGCTGCACAGGGCACACATGACCGGGACAAGGATGAGCCGGTTCTTTGGGGGTGAGGACAGGTGTGTTAGGTGCTCAGGGAGCCCAGCAAATCACACCCATATGTTCTGGGCATGCCCAGTGCCGGAGAAATTTTGGAAGGGCGTAGCAAGGACGGTGTCGAGGGTGGTAGGATCCAGGGTCAGACCGGGCTGGGGGCTCGCAATATTTGGGGTGGCAGAGGAGCCGGGAGTGCAGGAGGCGAAAGAGGCCGGAATTCTGACCTTTGCGTCCCTGGTAGCCCGGCGAAGGATTCTCCTTCAGTGGAAAGATGCGAGGCCCCCAAGCGTGGAATCCTGGATCAGCGATATGGCAGGGTTCATTAAATTGGAGAGGGTGAAATTGCCTTGAGAGGGTCGGTACAAGGGTTCTTTAGGCGGTGGCAACCGTTCTTAGACTTTCTGGCAGAACGATAGACATTGGTCAATGGCAGCAGCAGCTTGGGGGGTGGGGGGTTTACTTTATTTTTGTTTATGTTATTTACACTGGAGGGTCTGAGGGGGTGTATACACCTGTTGTGTTAAGTCGGGGTGTTAATGTTAATTTATTATTTATGTACAGGGGGGAGGGGTTTGGGGGGTTGCTTTTTTAGATTGAGTTTTGTACTTAACCCTGTTGGGTTCTTTTTTCTTTCTCATTTTGTTATTGATATTTTATGAAAACCTTTAATAAAATTTTTTTTTTAAAAAAAAAGCTCTGTAAGGGGGTATCACGGTCCCTCCATATCTGATCATACCATGTTAAAGGCGACTGTTACCACTGGCCTCCACCCCCGCCGGACTCTTTTTTAACAGGGGGTGAATGTGGTATTATCAGGTATTGCTGTACCTAAGAGGCTGATGACCATTGGTTAAACCTAGGAGTTTACCATTGGATGTTGATACGTAGCTCCGCCCTGACAAGCGGAGTATAAGAACTGGTGCCGTCCCAGCAGCCTTCACTTTCTGTACCGAAGCTGCTGGGGAACAGTTCTAGTCGATTAAAGCCTTCAGTTATGAAATCACTTTGTCTTGAGTGTAATTGATCGTGCATCACTATCTTACTCCACCGAGGAGGCCAAGGCCATGACCAAGGCTTGCCACATCTGTGCAGAGTGCAAACCGCACTGCTATCGACCAGACAAGGCTCACCTGGTGAAAGCCTCTGGGCCCTTTGAGCGACTAAGCATGGACTACAAAGGGCTCCTCCCATCCACCAACCACAACATCTACTTCCTCACTATCATCGCTGAATTCTCCCGCTTCCCATTCGCTGTCCCCTGCCCCGATATGACCTCGGGCACCGTAATCAAGGCACTGCACAGCATCTTCACCCTGTTTGGTTTCCCCGCTTATATCCACAGCGACCGTGGTACATTGTTCATGAGCGATGAGCTATGTCAGTATCTGCTCAACAAGAGCATCGCCTCGAGCAGAATGACCAGCTATAACCCGCGGGAAAACGGGCAGGTGGGAGGGAGAACGCGACAGTTTGGAAGGCAGTCCTTCTAGCCCTACGGTCAAGAAGTCGCCCCACCACCCGCTGGCACGAGGTCCTACCCGATGCCCTACACTCCATTAAGTCGCTCCTCTGCATCGCCACAAACGAGACCCCTCACAATCGCTTGTTTCTCTTCCCCAGGAAGTCCACCTCTGGGGTCTCGCCTCCACGTTGGCTGACGATTCCGGGACCAGTTCTACTCCGGAGGCACATGAGGAGCCATAAGGTGGACCCTCTAGTCGAGAGGGTCCAGCTGCTGCATGCGAACCCCCAATACGCCTACGTCGAGCACCTCGATGGAAGGCAAGACAGTTTCCCTGCGAGACCTGGCATCCGCTGGCTTTCCCACCGACGCCCCCCCTCTACCGACGCTCCCCTCCCCGCACCAGCTGCCGACACCGACCCCCCTCTAGCGCCCCCTCCCCCCCCCCCCCGCCAGCGCTGGCACCAATCACCGTAGTTACCCCGGATATCCCCCCTGCTCCACCACGGGCAAAGGCTCAGACCACCGTGCACCCGGATATACCCACACTGAAGACGTCCGTGTCTGCCGCACCACCGCCGGAGCTGAGAAGGTCAACAAGGACAATCAGACCACCCAAAACTGAACATGTAATTCCACCTCACCCCCGACGGACTCTGTGTTTTCTTTTAAAACAGAGGATGAATGTGATGAATGGTTACTGCACCTTTAATGTAATGATCCCTTTAAGACCGGGTTTGGAACCCTGGGGAACTCCGCCTCCGGCTCCATCCCCCAGGGTGCCATATATAAGGTAACATCCAGTGGGCAGCGTGCAGTGAGCACACTTCTCGGTAGCTGAATGGTTCTCTGCTAATTAAAGCCTTTGTATTACCAATCATCTTTCTTCAGTTGTAATTGAGGGTATCTCAACGTTCCTACGCATGAGCCCAGGGATTGGGTAGGTGGCGGCAACAGTGGAGAGGGCACCCGGCCATTGCGGCTTGCATGTGTGCTGGGATGTGTGGCAGGGTGGGGATTCGGCTGTCCCCCGGGGGGTGGGGGGGTTACGGGTGTCTGGGGGTGGGCAGGTTTAGTGTTGGGGCACAGCGCTACCTACTGACCCTGGCCACCTTGAGGAGGTCGTGCAGTTTCTTCCGGAACTGCATGTCAGTTCGGGTGACATTGCCCACAGCGCTGACCGCGTCTGCCGCCTGCGCCCAGGCACGGTGGTGCCTGGTGGCCTTCCTCCCAGGCCGGGGTACAGGATCATCTGCCTCTCCTCCACGGCGTTCAGGAGGGTGTCCAGCTCAGCATCCCTGAACCGTGACGATCCTCTACTTGCAGCCATCTTGTTGGCTGGGACAGTATGTGTGGGGGATGGATCGTTTAAGTGCGACTGCGGCGTGTGAGCCTCGTGTGCGGCAATTATGGACCTGCCGAATCTGGCGCCGTTTCACATGGAACCGATTGTGTTCGTCCATTTAGAGTTGCTGAATCGGTGCACTGTTGCACCGTTTTTGCTGTCATAAAACACCACTGTTTCCACGCCACCGTCAGCACTTAGTCTCAGAAACGGAGAATCCAGCCCACTGCATCACCCATCTCAGGTCCTCAAATAAATGGAGGGTCCTTGCTGAGCAGTTGTTTTACATATCAGTCTCTGACCATGAGACTCCATGGTACAAACCTTCTTATAGGGTCAAATTTAATTGTATTCAAAACTTGGTGTCCACATGTTCCACTGGCATTCAAGGTGCAGCAAATCAGCCTCACGTCCAGCTTGTCTGACTTATGACAACGTGCTAGTCTCCACACTTACAATAAAATCACCAGCAATCTGCAAAAGCATTT
Organism: Scyliorhinus torazame; assembly: GCF_047496885.1. Taxonomy (NCBI): domain Eukaryota; kingdom Metazoa; phylum Chordata; class Chondrichthyes; order Carcharhiniformes; family Scyliorhinidae; genus Scyliorhinus; species Scyliorhinus torazame. The sequence continues at coordinate 278,228,330 of NC_092712.1, forward strand.
CTGCAACACCTTCATCAAGTTGCTCATTCCGATCAATCCGCCTCTCTCTCCCTCCTGCAGCTCCCAGCCGTAGATTCCTCAGCAGTGGAAAATCGTAACCGATGCAGAGCACACCAGAATAAAGAGCTCCCTTCCCCTTTTCCAGGCAACAGGTCATCTTACATCCTCCCTTTCCTTACTACAGGCCACAAAAGCAAAGGTGCGGCAGTAAACAAACACACACCCTCCAGACATTAAACATTAAACAGTCAACAGTACAATAATGACATCAGCAATCTGCAAAAGCATTTCTTCAACACTTCAAGTTGCTCAATCGAATCAACACAACCTTCAGGCAGTTGCAGTTGTATACGGATCGAGTTGCCTCTCTCTCTCCCCTTCCTGCAGCTCCCAGCAGTAGACACTCAACAGTAGAAAATCACACTGTAATGTCAAACTGTTGCAGAGCATGCCAGAAGAGAGAAAAGAGCACCCCTTCCCCATCTCCAGGGCTGGCAGTAGGTCATATTACATCCTCCCTTTCCTTACTCCAGGCCACAGACGCATAAAAGGTGGCAGCAAACAAACACACACCGTTCAGGCAGTCGCAGCTACCAGCAGGAACAAGCAGCAAACATAACTTGCAGCCACTTGAGGATATTTTGTTTATTAAATGGTCAACAATACCTTCATACAAAAAGATAAAAACAAATTACTTAACAGTCCATTTATCACAATAACCATTGAACGACAAGGAAAAAGCATCTTGTCAAACACACACCTTAAATATTCGTTTCAGAATATTGGTACAAACACAAAGCTACAACAATGCAGTTACACAAAGAAAACCAAACACACGGTAAATAGTAAACAGTCAACAGTACAATGAGGTCACCAGCATCCGAATCAAGCCACTGCTCTCTGCCCTTTCCACAGCTCCCAACAGTAGTCTCGCATCAGTGGAAAGTCGCTCGGGGGTAGCACAACAATACACCGAAAAGTCACACCGGCACAGAGCACAGCAGAAGAGTGAGAGAGCACTCCTTCCCCCTCTCCAGCACTGGCAGTAGATTCCGTACTCCAGGCCACAGAAGCTAAAAGGGGCTGCAGCAGACAAACACACAGCTTCCAAGTAGTAAACATTACACAGTCAACAGTACAATAACCTTCTCCCCACTTCCCCCACAGTCCCAGCAGTAGATTTGCATCAGCGGATAGTCGCTCGATGGTAGCATAACAAAACACCGGAAAGTCACGCCAACCACACAGCATGACAGAAGAGCGAAAGAGTGCCTCTTCCCCTTCACTAGCACTGGTAATAGGCCATCTTACTGCCAACCTTTCCCCTGCCCCAAGCCACAGAAGCAAGAGGGACGGCATCAGACAAGCACAAGGCCTCCAGGCATCAATTAACAGTCAACAGTATAATAACTCTTCTCTCCCTCCCACAGCTCCGGCGGTAGACTTGTATCAGTGGAAATTTGCTCAGGGTGTTCGCATAACAATACACCAGAAAGTCACACCGACACAGGGCACAACAGAAGAGCAAGAGAGCACTCCTCTTCCCTCTCCAGCACTGACAGCAGGCTCCTTGCTCCAGCCACAGAAGAAAAAAGGATGGCAGCAGACAAACACGGTCTCCAGACATTAAACAATCAACAGTACAATAGCAAACACAAGGCTTCCGGACATTTAACCATTGAACAGTCAATGGTACAATAAAGTCACCAGCAAGCTGCAAAGCGATTTTTCAACACCTTCAGCAAATTGCTCAGTTGAATTGGTCCGCCACCTCTTCCCCCTTCTCCAGCACCGGCAGTAGGACATTTTACTCCCTACTTTACCTTGCTCCAGGCTTCAGAAGCAAAAGAGACAGAAGCAAACAGACACGCAGCCTCCAGGCAGCTACAGCAGCATTTGGGTCACTCCATCCCTCCCTCTCCCCCTCTGGCAGCTCCCAGCAGCAGACTCTCAAAGGCAGGAAAAATCTTACCAGAAAGTCACATTAACATAGAGCACATTAGAAGATTGAAATAACACCACTTCCCCCTCTCTAGCACTGGTAGTAGGCCAGCTTACATCCTCCTTTGCCTTACTCCAGCCATGGAAGCAGAAGAGGCAACAGCAAACAAACACCCCCGATTCAGGCAGTCGCAGTTACCAGCAAGATCAAATCCTGGCACTTAAGGTGGTTTAACATCCTTGATTTCGAGCGTTTTTATCCCGTGGTGAATGCCAGTTACATGCCGAACAAATCCTGCCTAATGTTCCCGGCAGAAGTCTGGGGTCTAGGGCTGCTGGTATGGCTGAGTGTAGAGCAAGGATTGCCAGAATAACTGGCTCGCTGGATGGCACTCTGAGAGAAGACAGGACAGACAGGGTAACGATGGGTGCCCTAACTGATTGGCGGTCTGTCGCCTTCTCCTCGTCCTCCAGATATGACTGTTTGCTGATGTTGATCCAGTGGAGGCAGCACTCACATTGCTTCTGGCAGCCAAGGCGGGCAGTCACTGGAGAAGGCAGCAGCGACACCTCAGGCTGGAGGCAGTACCTCATGTGCAGGGGGCCACAGCGCATCCTGGAGACTTGGCCGCCTATCAGGCTGAGGAGGGACCCAAAAGAGGAAACCAGCAACGGCCCATGGTGTACAGCAATCATTGGTCAACCCCTGAACTAACGGACTGGAACCCCATGGAGGATGACACCCGCTCCCGGTGGCCGTAAAGGTCATCACATCCCTCAACATCTATGCCACCGGTTCATTCCAGGGCTTGAGCGTGGACCTGTGTGGTGTATCCCAGTCTTCTTCCCACAGATGCATCCGAGAGGTGATGGATGTGCTGAATGTTTGGGCACTAGTATAATCTTCGACCTGGACTAGGCCCGGGTTGCAGGATATTCTGCCATCACCAGGATGCCCCAGGTCTAGGGGCGATCGATGGTATGCTTGTCACCCTGTAAGCACCAGGGTATCCGGGCTGCCCTATCTTAACAGGAGTGGGTTCCACTCCTTGAATGTTCAGATCATGTGCAACCACCACCTCAGAATCATGCATGTTTGTGCCCACTACCCTGGGAGCGTGCATGACAGCTACATCCTGGGGCACTTGGCAATCCCCAGTGTCTTCGAGGACCACCCAGGATGACAGGTTGGCTTGTGGAAAACAAGGAATATCCACTGAGGTCATGGTTGATCATAATGGTAGAGGCCTGAGACCGAGGTGGAGACCCAATTATAATGAGGTCCAGGCTGCCACCCATGCTGTCGTTGATTAGCACATCAGAGTGCTGAAAATTGGTGCCTTGCAGTACACCCCCCACAGTGCTTTGTGGTCATCTGCTGTGTCTATACACAATCTGTCAGAGCAGTGGGGTGACATGCTGTAGGAGGGAGGTGGAGGACAAGTCGGTCCAGCGGGGGGGGGGGGGGGGGGGGGGGGGGGGAGCTGGATAACCAGCTCAAGGAGGAGCTGGAGGATAGATGGCAGATGGCGGCAATGGTCCAACATGCCAGGAGGACCTGGGAGGCCCTCATCATCTCCAGATTGTCCCAGAGCGAGGCAGTGTCCATCAGCTCAACCTAACCCCACCCCCCCATTTCCCTTCCCCTGTTTCCTTCCCTGCCCATTACCCCCCCCCCCCCCCCCCCCCCCGCTCACTGACCACTCTGTTCCCCCTCCAAAGGTCTGTGTAACATCACACCTACGTGATAGGCCTGTGTTGGTCGGAGAGTGATGGTAACTCACTGTGCTCCTCAGTTTCTGCGAAAGTCTGACTGTCTTTCTGCTGAGTGTGCTTACACCCAATCTCTGAACGGGGTCTGCACCGGGAGCTTTTCAGTTTGGACCACTGTGCCTCGGGGAAGCAGAGGGCAACAGAACATTAAGGTGACAGAAGCTTCACATGTATGAGGTGTGCCACGTTTTAATCATGAACATTTCACTCAGACATATTTCTATGCCCCCTAGGTACAGATAATGACCCCTCCCCCGAATGTTCCCCCTTGTGGGGAAATCTAGAACTAGTGGTCGCAGATTTAGAACTGAGATGAGGAGGAGGAACCTCTCACGGAGGGTGTGAATTTGTGGAATTCGCTGCCCCATAGTGTGGTGGAATCTGAGTCATTAAATGGCTTCAAGAAGGATAGTTATATTTCTGATTTTACGAACGGGTTAAAGGGAAATGGGGAACAGGCAGGCAGGTCGATTGAGACCAGGGAGAGATTAGCCATCATCTGATTGAATGATGGAGCAAGCTCGAAATGTTGAATTGCCTATTTGTGCTCCTAATTCCTATGTTCCCGCGCAATGCCAACTCAGTGCTCCTCAAGAAGTGTCTCTTCTTGATCTGCGGTGTTCAAATACATCGAGGTGTGTCCCTAGTATGCACATCAAAGGTGAAGGCGTCCTGCTGTTTTCCGTGCTCTGTGGCCATTGATACCCTTGGTGGGCATCTTCTGGAGAGCCTGGAGCTGGGGGCACCCGGTTGACTTACCAATGTCACTGGCATTGCTGTGCCAATCTGTTCTGCTCGTTGCCCTTGAGATGCGTCAATGTCAGGAGGAAGGGATTCAGAAGAAATGGGAACTGTTCTAGTCTCTTTGCTGTGAGGTCCTGGGCTGGCCTCCAGCACTTCCTCCTCCATGACCATGCTGGTAGGGCTCTGAGGGATGCTAGATGGAGAGGCAGCTGGAGTGGGCTCCAGAGACCTCTGAGTCATCTGGCACTGCCAGTCCTGGAGGCTCCCCAATGACACCATGGTGTTGACACCATCAACGATTCGCCTCAGTGATGGGGCCATGCTCTGCATTGCCTCGGAAATGTCCACCTGCAATCTGGGACACATCCCTCAGTGACTGGGACGTAATGTCAAGGCCCTCAGTCATGATTGCTGGGCGTGTCCTAGTGACCGTTGGTCTGCTTTGTTTTAGTTTCTTCTGGCGCCGGGGTGTCTGCCTTAACATTGTGTATCTAAATGTTTCCCTTTTGTCCCCGGAGATGGCTCAGTAGTATGTAAATTGCTTTGCAGTTTCTGTCCTGTCTGAGAGCTTAAGGTTCTAATCAACAGGCAGACCTTGCACCTGCTCGTTTCTTAGTATTGTCCAATTTTCCCTGCATTCTTTACAAGTGTCCATTTTGTAATCGGGACGTGGCCATCCCAGATGGCTACACACTCCCTCCTGAATCTCATGGCTGTGTCCTGTCATCTACATCAGCTCTGCGAGAAGCTTGTCCAGAGACACGACATCTAACACCGGTGTCCGGGGATCCAGTAGACCCCCAACTGCTGTCTCCCATGGATGTTCCTGCCTCCACCTCATGTGCATCAGCAACTGTGTGGTGCTCAGCAGGTTGTGCCCTGGAAGCCTGTCCACTAATGTCACCCACCAAGATGCGTTTCTCTGCAGTGGTGGAAGGTGGACGTGTTAGTTGTGACACTTTGTCAGTGGTCTCCTTGGAACCTCCTCCAAAGTGTTCTCTTGGGTGGCAGGGTGGGGAGATGTGGTTATGACTTCGGATGATCCGGCCTCATCAGATGGTGATCCTGCGAGACAATAGACATGTGGTCAGTGAGTGGGAAGGATAATTTTAGTCTGACATGAATAACTCACTTGAGACAGGTCATCTGGGTGAAGAGGCAGTTAAGCCGAAACATGTTTTTACAATCTTCAGTCAGGAGTGCCGAGTGAATTATCCATCTCGGCCTCACCTGGAGGTCCTCAGCATCACAGATACCAGTCTTCAGCTAATTCAATTCACTCCAAAAGGCATTTGGCCCTGACAGCATTCTGGCAATTGTACGGAAGACCTATGCTCCGGAGCTTTCCAGGCCTCTAGCCATGCAATTCCAGTACAGCTACAACACAGGTGTCTACCCCGCATTGGGTAAATTTGTCTGTACACAAAAAACAGGGCAAATCCAACCCAGCCAACTACCACTGTTACGGGACAGGGTTTAGAAAACACCAAAGTATATTATGGAGTTCACCTGACCTATAATTGTTTATTGATTTTGGTTATGATGAACACCTTTCATCACCTTTTTGGTTATGATGAACGCCTGCCTTTCAGGTGTGATTCAACACAGTTCTTGGACGCTTTTAATCAATAAACAAGCTTTATTCCACAAATTTAGTTCACATTTGTGTAAACACACAGTATGAATTATTATCAACTACAAACATAAAGACCCTGCACAGCTGCAGTAATATATGTATAACCGTTAATAAATTCCCCCTTAACTGTTCCAATTCACTAACAAGACCCAAAAAACCCTTTTTACCAAAAGAGTAGGTAACTATAATTGGGTTTCTTCCTTGGAATAACTCTTTAAAATTGAAAATAGAGAGACAGGCCAAATTACTTCTCTGTCTGAGTCTACAGCAGCCAAATGTGAAAATGAAAGTGAAAACACAGAAACATACACCAGGTCCAAACTCAAAGCGAAAGTAAAACCAACTCACAGAGCCACAGCCCAGCTCCACCCACACAATGACATCACTGAATCCATGTGATAAGCCAAAAACAGTTCTTAAAGGGACACTCCCATGACACCGCCCCCACGAAAAAAAATAAACCTTCAACTTCAAAGATGATTTAATTTCTCACCTTTTCACTTGCCCATTAATAACAATTGACAATAAACATACTTTTTTTAAACAAAAACAAAATAGGCAAACGCAGATAATAAAAGTCCATTTTAGTTCTTCTTCCACCATCGAACCTGCTTCTCTTCATCACATTTGTGACAAAGCATCGGCTATCACATTTTCTCATCCTGCCACATGTATAATTTTTCAATGAAATGGCTGTAATAATAAACTCTATTGAAACAGTCTGGCATTTTTAATCCTGAATCGCTCCAAAAACATCAATGGATTATGATCAGTATATATAATTGTTTCAGACGAATTGCTGGTAACATAAATGTTATAATGTTGCAGAGCCAGCACCAAGCTCAGTCTCCTTTTCAGTTGTTGAATACTTCCTCGGGTGATCACTTCATTTCTTGGTAAAATGTCCAATAGACCGCTCTATTCCTTCGTCGTCTTCTTGCACGAGAACAGCACCTATGCCCACATCAATCGCATCGACAGCCACCTTGAATGGTTTTGTGTAATTTGGGATTGCCAACACAGGAGCAGTGGTTAACACAGCCTTCAGGCCGTCAAATGCCTGTTGACACTCCGCCTTCCACTGTCCAATTGTATAGCCAAGGAACGTGACTTGGGCTTTCCCAAACTCACTTTTGGCTAGGTTTACCACCAAACCCGTCTCCTCAAGTTGATCGAATAACTCCATCAGATGCTTCAAATGTTCTTTCCATGTCAGACTAACAATCACCAGATCGTCAATGTATACCACACAATTGGGTAATCCTGAAATGACTTTGTTAGTTAACCTTTGAAATGTGGCTGGGGCGTTTTTCATGCGAAATGGCATAACTTTGAATTGATATATATCATTTGGAGTAACAAAAGCTGAAATCTCCTTCGCCCTTTTGGATAAAGGTACCTGTCAGTAACCTTTAAGTAAATCCAGTTGGAGATAAAAGCTGATTTCCAACCTTCTCAATGCAGTCCACCAACCATGGGATAGGACAAGAGTCTGTTCTAGTAACTGCATTAACCTTTCTATAGTCCACACACAATCGTTGGGTACGGTATGGTTTTGGTACCATCACTATGTGTGAGCTCCATTGGCTGCAACCCACTTCAAATATGCCATTTTTAAGCATACTTTCAATTTCTTTTTGAACCTGTGCCAATTTCAGAGAGTTAAGTCTATATGGATGTTGTTTAATTGGAACAGCATTTCCCACATCGACATCATGTGTAATCATTTTAGTACTTCCCAACTTATTTCCACAATCTTGCCCATGTGATATTAATAACTCTTTCAGGTCAGTTCGTTCTTCCGCTGGAAGGTAACTCAATAATTCATCCCAATTTTTAAGAACATCCTCGTTATCCAATTTAATTTGAGGAATGTCAAATTCAGAGTCATCTGTATTCGGTTCTTCACTTTGAGTTAGAATCATTAAAACCTCCTGCTTTTGCTCTCCTTCCCTTTCAAAATACCTTTTAAGCATATTCACATGACACACTCGGTGAGCTTTCCTTCTATTGGTGACGTTCTTACCAAATAATTCACCTCACTAAATTTCCTTTCAATCTGATAAGGTCCACAAAACCTTGCTTTTAAAGGTTCAAATACCACTGGTAACAATACTATAACTTTATCTCCACTGGCAAAACTACAAAGTTTTACTTTCTTGTTCACTCCCTGTTTCATCACACGCTGTGCAACTTTTAAATGTTTTCCAGCCGATTAACCTGCTCTATTTAATTGTTCCCTAAAATTTGACACGTAATCCAATAATGTAATTTCAGACTGTTCACTCACCAATTTCTCCTTAATCAATTTAAGTGGTCCTCTTACGTCATGACCAAAAATTAATTCAAAAGGACTGAATTTGGTTGACTTATTAGGTGCATTTCCAATTGCAAACAGTCCAAATGGAATTCCTTTATCCCAATCCTCTGGATAATCTTGACAATAAGCCCTCAACATTGTCTTTAACATCTGATGCCACTGTTCTAACACTCCCTGCAATTCTGGATGGTACACAGTTGATTTTAATTGTTTTACTCCTAAGCTATCCATATCCTCCTTGAATAACCTCGAGTTAAAATTTGATCCTTGATCCCATTATATTTCTGTGTGTAATCCATATCTAGTAAAAAATTTAAGTAACTCCTCCACAATCTTTTTAGCTGTAATACTGCATACTGGAATGGCCTCTGGAAATCCAGTAGACACACCCGTTATAGGCAAACAATATTGATTCCCACTTTTCGTTTTAGGAAGCGGTCCGATGCAAACAATTAAGACGCTTGTAAAAGGTTCCTCAAATGCTGGAATGGGTATTAAGGGCGCTGGTTTTATCACTGCTTGAGGTTCCCCTATCATTTCACATGTGTGACATGACCAACAAAATTAACGACATCTTTATGTAGTCCAGGCCAATAAAAATGTTTTTGTATTTTAGCTTGAGTTTTCCTCACACCCAAATGACTTCCTCCAGGTACCTCATCTGCTATTCACAACACCTCCTTTCTATACCCTATCGCCAAAACCACGTATAGGATTTACAGTGCAGAAGGAGGCCATTCGGCCCATCGAGTCTGCACCGGCTCTTGGAACGAGCACCCTACCCAAGGTCCACAGCTCCACCCTATCCCCATAACCCAGTAACCCCACCCAACACTAAGGGCAATTTTGGACACTATGGGCAATTTAGTATGGCCAATCCACCTAACCTGCACATCTTTGGACTGTGGGAGGAAACCGGAGCACCCGGAGGAAACCCACGCACACATGGGGAGGATGTACAGACTCTGCACAGACAGTGACCCAAGTCAGAAATCGAACCTGGGACCCTGGAGCTGTAAAGCAATTGTGTTCTCCACAATGCTACCGTGCTGCCCACAATGATGACCCTCTGCTCATTTTTCATCCGCCTGCATATGTAAAGGTCTCCATTTTCTCATGAAGACATCATTTTTAAGGTAATAACATTCTGGTATATACTCAGATTCCTCTTCCGTGTACACTTTCTGATACATCTGTTTATTTCTATATCTTTCTGTTGTAACTCCACCAGTTTTCCTGAACTAAACATATCTGCCTCACCCTCCACCATTTCTTGTTCTTTTCCAACCATCTGATCAAAAATCGTTTCTGATAATTGCACTTCAACTTCACTCTTTGATTTCTCCTCCTGGCTTATCAACCACAGTAGGCATCACTCCCCCCTGCGATCCAGTCACATCATTCCCCAAGATAAACTGTATTCTTGGACAAGATAGTTTCTCTATTACTCCTACTACCATTTTACCACTCTTCACTGGACTTTCCAACCTCACCTTATATAATGGAACGCTACTCTTCTCACCCTGAATTTCACATATTATCACCTTTTCTGGCAATATTCCTCCCAAACTACATAACTCCTCATCTCTTACCATCAAAGATTGACTAGCTCCCGTATCTCTTAAATTGTGACTTCTTTACCAACTCCTCCTGGTACACGAGTAAACTTTACCCACACAAGTAAATTCCTGAAAGAGATCTGGCACCTTCTTATCAATCACCTCTTGATCAGGCTGTAGGTTCTTTTGCACCACCTTTGCGTCAATTGGGCTTTTCTTTACCACTTTAACAAACCCCAGTGGTTTATTCTGTTTTACCACATCAGCCTTCCCAGTGCTTTTCTTCAACCCCCAACAACACTGTGACTTTATATGGCCTAGTTTATTACAGTAAAAACATCTGCAACTTTTCATTTCTCTTCCACCCTCCGGGATTTCTTTTTTAATCTAAGGTACTCTCATTATGTCCCATCAGATTCCCTTTACCTTTACCAGTTGAGTGTTTCTCTTTTCCCCAGTTTCTATTCCTCACAGGCTGAAACTGATGTCGGAAATCAAACTTTGATTTATGAACTAATTCATAATCATCTGCCATTTCTGCTGCTAATCTCGCAGTTTTAGCACTCTGCTCTTCCGCATGAGTTCTCACAACATCAGGAATTGAATTTTTAAACTCCTCCAAAATCATCATTTCTCTAAGAGCTTCAAAGCCCTTATCCACCTATCAAAATTACTCTGTTTGATCCTTTCAAACTCCATGTATCTTTAACCAGGTTCTTTCCTTAAATTTCTCAACCTTTGTCTGTAGATGTCAGGCACTAGTTAGACTTCTCCACCTGCGCCCGCAGGTGCTAGATGCCTCCCGTCATCCCCTGTTGTCGTCCCTGGCTCTCAAAATGCATCTGCAGTGGTTGGGACTGGATGTTACAGAAGCCCGGGACCCATTTGGATGGCAGCTGGTTCCTGGGGCCGGCCTGCCCTCCGATCTTCCAGCCCCTTGGGAGCTGTTACCTCCACCTGCTGTACTGGATGAGCTGTGTGGTGCGCACCAAATAGTGTCTCAGGAGCCTCTTCACCAATATGCCCAACCGATGTGATAGTCTCTGGTGGAGGGTGTTGGAGACAGATGTGATGGAAAGACAGTGTCATTCTCCGACCCGAGCTCCGGGGTGTCCTGAGTCTCGGGCGAAGGGCTGGTATTCGGGCTGCTCTCCACGTTAGTGCTCGGCTGTCTGGAGGGCACCGGCTCTCACACTGGCTGGGGGACACTGGATGGACCGGCCCCATCTCCGGCAGGTCCTGCAAGACACAAGAAGACATGTATGATTTGACAGCGGGGGGTAGAGGTGGAGTGAGGTGGGTGTTGGGGTGAGGGCTGTGAGGGTGAGGGGAGGGTCTCGACAAGTGTCATGGGGAGCCCGTGCCTGCACTCTGCCCCGGCGACCTCCATTTCCTCTGGGCCACTGGTCATGTTCCGGGCCCTCTGCTCGGGCACGGTGAGGGGCTGCAGGTCTGGTGGTTAGATGGGGTCCTCAGTGGCCAGGGCACCCAGCCATGGTGGATGACATACCCCGCTGTGGGACGAGGTCCAATAGTGGGTATGTTAATTCTCCAAGATAAAAGTTAGCCCAGGAGGGGACTGGCACCTAAGGATCTTGGCCTGGGACTTGGAACTTTCGTTCAGTTGCTGTATTTCTTAGCTGTGAATGGGAACTAAACTACTTTTGACTCACCTATTCAAGACTCCTCATTGACTACAAGAGGTGAACACAGGAGCCTCTGCATCCGTAATTAGTGAAGAGACCGACACGTCAACATGTGACTCTAACCGAGCACCATCCTTACTCTGGCAAAAATCAAACTTAAGACATACATCGGAGAGTCTATTCCGTTATTTGTGGCATTGGGAGTACATATTGCGTGCACAACAGTTAAGGCGCAAGGCATGCCTCCTTGTGGTCAAAGAAAAGGGGTCAGGTGTGCTTGGGCGTGACTGGCTGAGCAAAATTCCATTGAACTGGCGAGATCAAGCACACAAAGCAAACTGAGAACCTTGTTCAGAAATACCCGGATGTGTTCAAGGTTGAACTGGGTACATTATGTGGCACTACCGTGAAATTGTACGTAGATCCTCAGGCTACTCCTCGCTTTTTCAAACCCAGGAGAGTGTCCTATGCTATGAGAAGAAAAGTGGAGCAGGCAGTGGCGTAGTTGGAGTGTCGCTGGACTAGTAATCCAGCAGACCCAAAGTAATGCTCTGGGGACCCGGGTTTGAATCTCACCATGGTAAATGAATTTGAATTCAATAAAAATCTGGAGTTAAAAGTCTAATGATGACTATGAAACCATCGTCGAGTATTGTAAAAACCCATCTGGTTCACTAATGTTCTTTAGTGAAGGAAATCGGCCATTTTTACCTGGTCTGGCCTACACATGACTGCAGACCGACATGCATTACCTCACATTTGTCCGGATTAAACTCCATCTGCCATCTCTCCGCCCAAGTCTCCAAACAATCTAAATCCTGTTGTATCCTCTGACAGTCCTCATCGCTATCCGCAATTCCACCAACCTTTGTGTCGTCAGCAAACTTACTAATCAGACCAGTTACATTTTCCTCCAAATCATTTATATATACTACAAGGAGCAAAGGTCCCAGCACTGATCCCTGTGGAACACCACTGGTCACAGCCCTCCAATTAGAAAAGCATCCTTCCATTGCTACTCTCTGCCTTCTATGACCTAGCCAGTTCTGTATCCACCTTGCCAGCTCACCCCTGATCCCGTGTGACTTCACCTTTTGTACTAGTCTACCATGAGGGACCTTGTCAAAGGCCTTACTGAAGTCCATATAGACAACATCCACTGCCCTACCTGCATCAATCATCTTAGTGACCTCCTCGAAAAACTCTATCAAGTTAGTGAGAAACGACCTTCCCTTCACAAAACCATGCTGCCTCTCACTAATACGTCCATTTGTTTCCAAATGGGAGTAGATCCTGTCTCGAAGAACTCTCTCCAGTAATTTCCCTACCACTGAAGTAAGGCTCACCGGCCTGTAGTTCCCTGGATTATCCTTGCTACCCTTCTTAAACAGAGGAACAACATTGGCTATTCTCCAGTCCTCCGGGACATCCCCTGAAGACAGTGAGGATCCAAAGATTTCTGTCAAGGCCTCAACAATTTCCTCTCCAGCCTCCTTCAGTATTCTGGGGTAGATCCCATCAGGCCCTGGGGACTTATCTACCTTAATATTTTTTAAGACACCCAACACCTCGTCTTTTTGGATCTCAATGTGACCCAGGCTATCTACACACCCTTCTCCAGACTCAACATCTACCAATTTCTTCTCTTTGGTGAATACTGATGCAAAGTATTCATTTAGTACCTCGCCCATTTCCTCTGGCTCCACACATAGATTCCCTTGCCTATCCTTCAGTGGGCCAACCCTTTCCCTGGCTACCCTCTTGCTTTTTATGTACGTGTAAAAAGCCTTGGGATTTTCCTTAACCCTATTTGCCAATGACTTTTCGTGACCCCTTCTAGCCCTCCTGACTCCTTGCTTAAGTTCCTTCCTACTTTCCTTATATTCCACGCAGGCTTCATCTGTTCCCAGCCTTTTAGCCCTGACAAATGCCTCCTTTTTCTTTTTGACGAGGCCTACAATATCTCTCGTTATCCAAGGTTCCCGAAAATTGCCGTATTTATCCTTCTTCCTCACAGGAACATGCCGGTCCTGAATTCCTTTCAACTGACACTTGAAAGCCTCCCACATGTCAGATGTTGATTTGCCCTCAAACATCCGCCCCCAATCTATGTTCTTCAGTTCCCGCCTAATATTGTTATAATTAGCCTTCCCCCAATTTAGCACATTCATCCTAGGACCACTCTTCTCCTTGTCCACCAGTACTTTAAAACTTACTGAATTGTGGTCACTGTTACCGAAATGCTCCCCTACTGAAACATCTACTACCTGGCCGGGCCCATTCCCCAATACCAGGTCCAGTACCGCCCCTTCCCTAGTTGGACTGTCTACATATTGTTTTAAGAAGCCCTCCTGGATGCTCCTTACAAACTCCGCCCCGTCTAAGCCCCTGGCACTAAGTGAGTCCCAGTCAATATTGGGGAAGTTGAAGTCTCCCATCACCACAACCCTGTTGTTCTTATGTTCTTATAACAATAGCCACCGCTCCACTCTAACGAAGGCTTCTTCTTGCTGCGCTCTCCATACTCAATTCTTCATGTGTCTTCAGTAGCACATGCAGTTGTGAGAGGATAGTCGGCAGATTAGGGATAAATTTCCCCTCACAAGAACAACTGCATTTCGGTCACATTCTCTGGTGTGGGGGCATTTAGAAAATATGAATTTAGAGTATTCATTTTTCCAATTAAGGGGCAATTTAGCGTGGCCAATGCACCTGCCCTGCACATCTTTGGGTTGTGGGGGCGAAACCCACACAAACACAGGGAGAATGTGCAAACTCCACATGGACAGTGACCCAGAGCCAGGATCGAAGCCAGGACCTCAGCGTCGTGAGACAGCAGTGCTAACCACTGTGCCACCGTGCTGCCCTAGTTGTGGGGGTTTGTTTGATTGCTCACACCTCTCTACTAGGCACAGCCTGTCTTGGTCAACACAATATCCTCGGTACATGACATCTTTGGTGTACAAAACGCATTTTCCTCTTTTAAGGCAGACGCCTGCCTCAGAAAATCGGCGGAAGACTTCCTCCAAGTTGCTCAGGTGCTCCAGTTCAGTGGCTCCGGTGACCAGGATGTCATCCAAGTAGACTGCCACTCGGGGTAGTCCTTGGAGGATGTTCTCTGTGACTCTCCGGAAAATAGCTCATGCCAATGACACTCAGAATGGCAACCTTGTAATTCATCGAGGTCTCTGTGTGTATTAATGGTCACAAATTTTATGGAATGTGTCTAGGTCCAATTGGAAGTGTTCATGACTCATATCAAGTTTAAAAACGTGTTATCCAGCCAACTTTGCTTAGAGGCCTTCTCTTTGCGGCATCGAGTATCTATCCAAATGAGAGACCTTGTTTACTCTCAGCTTGTAATCCCCACACAAGTGTACAGTTTTGCCTGGTTTCAGCACCAGGACTACAGGCACTGCCTGATCTGCATATTATTCCGGTCGGATGATTTCTAGGCTTTCCAAACAGTTGGGTTCATCCTCTACCTTTCTCAGCAATACGTAGGGAACCGGCAGGCCCTTAGGTTCTTCGGTTGGGACTCAGAGTCTAGGTGTTTGTTGGCCTTGGTCGCTTTGATCTTACCCAGGCCCTCCTGAAAAACCTCTGGTTACTTACCCGGGACTTTGTACAGTCCCCCAGCACCCATCCTGAAAATCTCATGCCAGTCCAAGCAGAGCCTCTGTAGTCAGCAGACACGGGCCAGGCCCTGTACTATTACCAAGGTCAATCTGACGGATATGATGTCTGTAGGCAACTGGGATCATTGTTCTACACGCGAGATCGAGTGGTTCCCATTGTATGTTGCCAACCTTGCCTCGGTGTCCCTTAAGTTCAAATGCTGGGTTCCCCTCCTGATCTTTTCGACTGTCTGCTGTCCTATCATTGAGACAACAGGTCCACTGTGTCCAGCTCTATTTCTAGCGGGTGACCATTCACCTGGACAGTGATTTTGATGACGGCAACCCATGGCGCGGCGACACAATTCACCTGCACGCACATCTCTTCGTTAGGCTGTTCTAGGTGAAGAGTCCTGGCTCTAAGCAGGTGACTGTCTCGACTCAGGATGACGTGCTGGTTAGCGGTCCAGATCCTGCCAGCCTCAGCGGATGTCCAGCTATAAGTGCCACACCTCTGTGAATCCTCCTCCAGTGGTTGGGGAGATGTCTCATCTGGCTGCAGCGGCCCTCGACCAAAATCCCTGGCCCCCACGGAGTTCAGGCAAGGGTGAGATCTCAGAGGTCCCATTTCTAGGGGGCACTGTTCATCTGAATGGCGGGGCATCCAACACTGTTCACCTTCATCCTTAATGTATACTGGAGCTCCTGGACTCCCTTCTCTGTGCTCTCCCATGAGAGATATCTCAATGGTCCTTCGCAGGTCTAACAACGGTTTGGCCAGCAATTTCCACAGGATCACCATGTTGTTTACGCCGCATACATGACGGGCTCGTAGCATCTCGGGTAGGGATGGCCCGCAGTCAGTGTTCTGCCAGTTTGTGTAATCGTGTTGGAAACTCAGTGAGACTCCCCCGGAGTCCTCTCAGCCATATAAAATCGGTATCTTTGGACAATGACCGACAGCTTGGGGTCATAGTGATTTGTCACACGCTCCACTAATTCGTCAAACGTCTTGGAATCTGGGACCATACGATAGGTTAGGCTCTTTATGTTGAAATAGGTTGCTCCACAGGCGGTCAAAGAATTACCTACTGGCAGTCTTACCCAGTAATATCGTTCACCATGAAGAAATAGTGTATACACTCCACACATTGAGCCGTCTTCCACACTCGCATCAAACGCATCGAGTCTATCAAAAGGCAGCATTTTTGAAACAGTGCAAACTTTGCTCCTTTACGTTGAGAAACAACCGTAGTCTGGGTGGCCAGCAGTGCATCTGTTGATCCATTTTATCCTCGTCTCCAATATTGTAGTCAGTGAGGAGTCCCGAAAGGGTGAGTCAAAAGTAGTTTATTTCCTACTCACAACTGGGAAATACAGCAATGATTTCCTCAGTTCTCCAGGGTAAGTCACTCTTCTCATCTCTCTCAACTTACACATCCATTAAACATCCACAGGGATCTCAATCACTATCAGCTCAAGGGTCACCATTGCTCACTCGCCCATACACTTTTACCTCCCCTGTGGATCATGTCCTGATAACCTCGCACCATCCATATATGCCAGGTATCCTAATTATGGGCCCTGCGCTCTCTCAATTTGTTTTCGTACAAGACAAGTTGGCACACAAGAGGGAGAAATCCCATATGGGCAGAGGGATGCCAGAGCTCAAGGTCCTCACAGAGTTTGAGGACAGAGCCAGCCAGCTGGCCAGGGAGGACCGTCGACTGCTCATATGCTGATGATGATGTCAGCAGCGATAAACTAAGTGACGATCCAGCACCCTAACATTCATCAGACAATACTGATTCATGTTTCCTGTTTATCAGGCCCATGCCATGCACTAATGACCTCTCCATTCTTGCACAGGAACATCTGGGAAGCAGTCCAGGCTGTCCACATGCCAGGCCCTTGGCTCCAACCCCGAGGAGGGATTCATGAAATAGAACAGCCATAACAGCGCTCACCCACACCCTACACGAGTGCAGACACACACCTTGGCGGGACCTGCTTCTAAAGTAGTTTAAGATCATAATCTGGTGAGCACATCATACTTTCATAGAATCATGGAATTTACAGTGCGGAAGGAGGCCACTTGGCCCACGTGCCTGCACCGGCCCCTTGAAAGAGCACCCACACCTCCACTCTATCCCCACAACCCAGCAACACCACACAACCTTTTCGGACACTAAGGGCAATTTAGAATGGCCAATCGACCTAACCTGCACATCTTTGGACTATGGGAGGAAACCCACACAGACACGGGGAGAACGTGCATACTCCGCACAGATAGTGACCCAAGCCGGGAGTCGAACCTGGAGCCCTGGTGCTGTGAAGCAACAGTGCTAACCACTGTGCCGCCCTTTCAGAACCACAGTAGGCGGAAACAGGGTGCTGGCAGTCAGAAGATCTCTGGAGGCCAGGCATCTGCTGAATCCCAGTTAGATGAAGAGCCTCTGGGGTCATGCGTCATTTGCTGGAGCTCCAAAGGAAAAGTTGGAACATTAGGAAGAGATGTCTGGTATGCTCCTCAGATTAAAAGGCTGCCTAGGGTGACCACCGTGGAGACCTTGGTGCAAGACCTTTATCCTGCACTGCTGCATTAAGGGCAGCACGGTAACACAGTTGCTTCACAGCTCCAGGGTCCCAGGTTCGATTCTCGGCTTGGGTCACAATTTGTCTGGAGTCTGCATGTTCTCCCCGTGTGTGCGTGTGTTTCCTCCGGGTGCCCTGGTTTCCTCCCACAGTCCAAAGACGTGTCGGTTAGGCGGATTGGCCATGATAAATTGCCCTAACCAAAAAGGTTAGGTGGGGTTACTGGGATACGTTATAGGTGTGGGCTTAGGTAGGGTGCTCTTTCCAAGGGGCGGTGCAGACCCGATGGGCCGAATGGCCTCCTTCTGCACTGTAAATTCTATGATAACATCGATGATAGAACATGCATTCGATGGTGCACGCACTCGCTGGGATCCATCAGTTTCAAAACCAGAGGATGGCGGGGCTTCTTGAGCTCACTCCAGATGCCTGTCAATCCCAAGGAGGCAGCCAGAGCCCTCCGGCACCCATAGGGAGGAGCAGCAGCTGGTGCACACCCCCGGCCGGGGCCATCCACCGAGGTGATTCTGGTGATCACGCCCATCCGATTCCTCACTTCCTGTGGCTGCTTCAACTCCAGCCCCACAAGGCGAGGAGGGTGGCACTGCCACACAGGGCCCCAAAACAGGCCGTACCCTCCACTAGATCTCGGCCCTCCAGAGGACACCCTCAAGGTCATCACAAACAGTAGGCTGCCTCCACCTCCGCTGCGGATGCTTGGGATGCACCAAGATATAGAGGCAGCATAAGAAAGGCCGCCCCAGTTGCGCAACGTGGGCATGGATGTTGTACATCATGTTCACCTCTGTAAATAAACTACCACTAATTTTACCCTTTCTACAGCTCCTTGTGTGATAAGCTAAATTCTTGTAATCCTGACCTGGAAACCCAATTCCTGCACAGGATAAAAGCAGGGGGCTGGATTCTCTGAGACATCGCGGCGAAATCGGCAAACGCGATCGGCCGGAGAATCTGCTCCAACGCCAAAATCAGGTTTGATGCCGGTTTTGGATTCTCCGGACCCCCCAACCTGACAAAATCGCAGCGCCCGCCGCGCGGCCCATGCATATCATTATCTGCCCCGACGATCGATTCTCCGGGGCCTCAGCGATTCAGCGGGCCAAACGGCGTGGTTCTAACCACCTGTAGAAAATCGTGATACCACCGTGTTGGCCGAGGCGGCTGTCGGGGGAGTGGAGGGGAAGCAGGAGGGGAGGACAGGTCGAGTAGTCGGGGAGCCACCAACAAGACAGGGCAGTGCCCACGCATCGAGCCCCATTACAGCAGTCATCTTGCTGGCCACCTGATACACCTTCAATAAGCACACGATGAGTGATGAATGTAACTGAGGCTTTAATACACTAAACAGCAAGCCTCCTGCCTCTGGACCCGAACTGGGTCGGGGGCGGAGACTTGCCACCTTTATACATAAGCCCGAGGGGAGGAGCCACAGGCGGAGCTAGCCTGGACAAGCCCAGGCATGTACAACACACATTATGCAATACAGTGGTTTATCACATTCACCCCCTGTTCAAAAAAGAGTCCGGCGGGGGTGCAGTGGTCTGAAAGGTCCAGTCTGTCGGGGGCCTTGACCTTTCGCCATGATTGCCTCAGTCCCGGCAGTGGCGTGGGCACTGGTGTCGAGACCTGCGTGTCCAGGAGCGTGTTTTCTTCTTCACCCAGATGTTGAGTCGGCGAAGGGGGGGACGGTGTATGGGCGGAGGTGGTGGTGATTGTCACCGGTGGGCCTGTGGGTGCTAGTTCGTGAGGTAGGTGGGCAGAGGTGGGGAAAGACGGTGTAGGGTCGGGGGTGATGGTGATGATCGCTGGGGAACCTGCAGGTGCCAAATCCCGAAGGGAGACCGTGTCCTGTCGCCCGTTCTGGTGTGCCACGTAGGCATATTGTGGATTTGCATGGAGGAGCAGGACCTTCTCGACGAGGGGGTCGGTTTTATGGCTCCTCGCATGCTTCCGGAGGACGGGCCCTGGGACTGCCAGCCAGGACGGGAGCGAGACCCCGGAGGTCAACTTCCTAGGGAAGGCAAACATACGTTCATGAGGAGTCTCGTTGGTGGCTGTACACAGGAGCGACTGGATGGAGTGGAGAGCGGCGGAGAGTACCTCCTGCCAGCGGAAGGCTGGGAGTCTTCTAGACCATAGGGCCAGAAGGACGGTCTTCTAGACCGTCGCATCTCCCTCTCCACCTGTCTGTTTCCCCGGGTGTTATAGCTGGTCGTCCTGCTGGGGGCAATGCCCTTGCTGAGCAGGAACTGATGGAACCTGTCGCTCATAAAGGAGGAACACCGGTCACTGTGGATGTAGGCGGGAAACCCGAACAGGGTGAAAAGACTGTGCAGGGCCTTGATGATGGAGGCAGAGGTCATGTCAGGGCACGGGATGGCGAAGGGGAATCTTGAGGACACGTCAACGATGTTGAGGAAGTACACGTTACGGTCAGTGGAGGGGAGAGGCCCTTTGAAGTCGATGCTGAGGCGCTCAAAGGTGCGGGAGGCCTTTGCCAGGTTGTAGCGCACAAAGACTCACGAGAGACGAATAGAGATGAAGTCGATGAGGCTTTATTAAGCGTGACTTTTTCCCCGCAGTTCAGTAGCAGACTGGCCTGCGGGGGAGAACTCCTGGTTCTTATACTCCGCCTTCAGGGCGGAGCTAGAGGTCAACAGCCAACCAGGACCCGGGATCTGTCAGCCAATGACATCACGGCTTCACAGTCCCACATGACCCCTAATGCATACTACCACACAGGTGTGCACTGTCTAGCCGATAGAAATGCGGCTTGCACTCCGCGCAGACCTGGCAGGCCCTGGTCACAGTCCTGACCTCCTCGATGGAGTAAGGTAGGTTGCGGGCCTTGATGAAGTGAAAAAAACGGATGATCCCCAGGTGACAGAGGTCATTGTGGAGGGCCCGGAGTCGGTCTACCTGTGCGCTGGCATATGTACGGCGGGATAGGGCATCTGGGGGCTCATTGAGCTTCCCGGGTCGATACAAGATATCATAGCTGTAGGTGGAGAGCTCGATCCTCCACCTCAGAATCTTGTCATTCTTAATCTTGCCCCGCTGTGTGTTATTGAACATGAAGGCAACCGACCGTTGGTCAGTGAGGAGAGTGAATTGCCTGCCGGCCTGGTAATGCCTCCAATGTCGCACAGCTTCTACGATGGCTTGGGCTTCCTTTTTGACGGAGGGGTGTCGAATTTCAGAGGCATGGAGGGTAACAGGAGAAGAAAACCACGGGCCTGCCCGCCTGGTTGAGGGTAGCGGCCAGAGCAAAGTCCAACGCATCGCTCTCCACTTGGAATGGGATGGACTCATCCACCGTGTGCATCGCGACTTTGACAATACCTGCCTTGATGCGGTTGAAGGCCAGTCGGGCCTCGGCTGTCAGGGGAAAAGCGGTGGATTTGATAAGTGGGCGGGCCTTGTCCGCATAATTGGGGACCCATTGTGCAGAGTACGAGAAGAATCCCAGGCATCTCTTCAGGGCTTTGGGGCAGTGGGGGAGTTCCATGAGGGGGCGCATGCGGTCGGGGTCAGGCCCTAGGACTCCGTGTTCCACGATGTAGCCGAGGATGGCTAGGCGGGTTCTCCGGAAGACGCATTTTTCTTTATTATGTGTGAGATTCAGGAGTTTAGCGGTGTGAAGGAAGTACCGGAGGTTTTCGGCATGGCCCTGCTGGTCATGGCCGCAGATGGTGACATTGTCCAAGTATGGGAAAGTGGCCCGCAGCCCGGACTGGTCAACCATTCGGTCCATTTCTCTTTGGAAGACCGAGAGCCCACTGATGACGCCGAAGGGGACCCTGAGGAAGTGGTAGAGGCGGCCATTTGCCTCAAAGGCAGTGTATTAGCGGTCCTCCGGGTGGATAGGGAACTAGTGATATGTGGACTTCAAGTCAACTGTGGAGAAGACTCGATACTGCGCAATCTGATTGATATGCGGGGGAGGGTGTATGCATCGAGCTACGTGTACCGGTTGATGGTCTGGCTGTAATCAATGACCATCCGGTGCTTCTCCCCAGTCTTGATGACCACCACTTGGGCTCTCCAGGGGCTGTTACTAGCCTCAATGATCCCCTCTCATCGCTGGACCTCTGACCTGATAAAGGCCCCGTCCCGGGCACTGTAGCGTCTGCTCCTGGTAGCGATGGGCTTACAGTCCGGGGTGAGATTCGCGAAGAGGGAGGGTAGGGCGACCTTAAGGGTCACGAGGCTACAGATAATGAGGGGGGGCAGGGGTCCGCCGAACTTTAAAGTAAGGCTCTGGAGGTGGCACTGGAAGTCGAGCCCCAGTAATAGGGCAGCGCAGAGATGGGGGAGGTCGTAGAGTTGAAGTTAGCGTACTCTACGCCCTGTACAGTAAGGGTCGCAGCACAATACCCCCGGATTTCTACTGCGTGGGATCCGGAAGCCAGGGAGATTTTCTGGATCACGGATAGGATTGGGAGGGAGCAGTGCCTTACCGTATTGAGGTGTATGAAGCTGTCTGTGCTCCCAGAGTCAAAAAGGCAGGCCGTCTCGTGCCCGTTGATCCAGACGGTCATCGTAGACTTCACGAGGTGATGAGGCCAGGACTGGTCATGCGTGGATGGAGGCGAGCTTCGGAAGGCGGTTGGTAGGCCGGTCGGAGGTAGCGGCGGCCAGTGTACGGTCAGGTGAGCTGGGCTCCCGGGGGGCTGCAGGGTGGTCCCAAGATGGCGGCCCCCATGAGTCACGCGTGGCGGGTGGCATCGGCGATGGCATCCTAGATGGTGGCCCGATGGGTCGCGTGTGGCGGTTGGCAGCGGCGATGGCGTCCAAGATGCCGGCCACCGTGGGTCACGTGTGGCGGTTGGAGGATGCGTTAAAGATGGTGGCCCCCATGGGTCGCACGTGGTGGCCGAAATTGAAGCTGGCGGCACCACGGGTCACACATGGCGGATGGCATGGCAGCTGGCAGCGCTGCTGGGCCTAGAAGTTGTAAAGGGAGATCAGTCCTGGCAGGCTTTTGCAAAGTGGCCCTTCTTCCCACAGACATTGCAAGTTGTGTTGCGTGCCGGGTAGCGTTGTCTGGGGTGATTACTCTGGCCGCAAAAGTAGCACCTCGGGCCTCCGGCGTTGGTGGGCCGCTGCGCACCACACGCTTGCGTCGCACCCATGTCGGTTCATGGCTGCGCCCACGAGGGGCCAGTGGCCCCCCTTCTAGTAATCGCTGGCGGATATAGTTCGAGTTCATGCCCGCGACATAAGCATCCCTGATCAGCAGCTCTGCGTGCTGGGTAGCCAATATCGCCTGGCACTCGCAGTTCCGGCAGAGTATACGCAAGGCAGGCAGGAATTCTGCAAGTGATTCCCCCGGGCATTGCCGTCTCGTGGCGAGGTGGTGGCCAGCATACATCTCGTTAACGGACTTCACGAATTGTCCCTTCAGTAGCATTATTGCGTCCGCATATGAGGGGGCGTCCCTGATGAGAAGAAAGACTCTTGGGCTCACCCATGCGTGGAGGATCTGCTTCTTCTGGAGGTCTGTGAAGTCTTTGGTGAAGGATGCGAGGTACGCTTCGAAGCAGCTTAGCCAGTGCTCAAAGGTTTCTGTGGCGTTGGCCGTTTGTGGGTCCAGCTCCAGGCGATCCGGCTTGAGTGATGAGTTCATAGTAAAGTTTAGTGTATTAAATTGGTACGCCTTCAATAAGCACACGACTCGTGATGAATGTAACTGAGGCTTTTTTTTAATATACAATTTTTATTGAGGTATTTTCGGCATATAAAACAATGACATTGTATAGTACCGTACAAAAGGAAAAGTAAATAACACAGTGCAAACCACAATTCCATTCGCGCAAGGACCTGCCTAAACCACCCCCTACTCTACACTACCCTAGCCCCCTCTCCCCCTTCCCCCACCTGATGATTAATTCTCCGTGAAGAAGTCAATGAGTGGCTGCCACCTCCGGGTGAACCCCAATAGTGAACCTCTCAAGGCGAACTTAACCTTTTCTAGACCGAGAAAGCTCGCCATGTCCGATAGCCATACTTCGGTTTTCGAGGGCTTTGAGTCCCTCCATGCCAACAGTATTCGTCGCCGGGCTACCAGGGAAGCAAAGGCAAAGACATTGGCCTCCTTCTCCTCCTGGACTCCCGGGTCCTCCGACACCCCAAAGATTGCCACCTCAGGACTCATTACCATCCCAGTTTTCAAAACCCGGGACTTGATGCCCGCGAATCCCTGCCAGTACCCCCGAAGTCTAGGGCACAACCAGAACATGTGCACGTGATTAGCCGGCCCACGGGCGCATCTGGCGTCCTCCAGCCCGAGAGATTTACTCATCCAGGCCACCGTCATGTGGGCCCGGTGCACGACCTTAAACTGGATCAGACTGAGCCTGGCACACGTTGCGGTCGTGTTTACTCTGCCCAGAATTTCTGCCCAAATACCGTCCTCCATCTCCCCCCGAGCTCTTCTTCCCACTTAAGCTTCAGGTCATCAGTCTGTGTATCCTCTGCTCCCATTAGTTCTTTGTAAATATCTAAGTCTCTACCCTCACCTACCTCTCCCGTAGAAACTACCCTGTCCTGCCTCCCCTTTGGCAGGAGGCGTGGGAAGGACGGCACCAGTCTGCGCACAAAATCCCGCACCTGTAAGTATCAAAAGTCATTCCCTCCCGCCAGCCCAAACTTCTCCTCCAATGCCCTCATGCTCGGAAAGCTCCCTTCCAGGAACAGATCACCCACCCTCACAATCCCAGCCCTCCGCCACAGTCGATACCCACCGTCCATGTTCCCCGGGGCAAATCGGTGATTGCTGCAGATTGGGGTCCACACTGATGCTCGCACTTCCCCTAGATGCCTCCTCCATTGGCCCCAGATCCGCAAAGTCGCCACCACTATAGGGCTGGTGGACGACTGCACCGGCGGGAGTGGCAGAAGTGCCGTAACCAGGGCCCCCGCATGATGCAGCCTCCATCCGCTCCCAGACCAACCCTGTGCCCACCATCCATTTCCTTATCATCGCTATGTTGGCCGCCCAGTAGTAGTTGCGACAATGGTCTGAACTACGGCATGCAGCTCCTTTTCACAGACCTAATGGGTATTCTTGACTCCTTGCAGGTCTTGCCTTTATTAGGACATACTAAGAGACTGGAACATGGTCACTTTGCGCTGCAGCTTTCCTCCGTTTAGAGTCGTGACTGTCCGGAAGCCACTGTTCAGGAATCCATACCTCCACCAATACCACTCTGGGTTGCTGGCAGAGGGACGGACTGTAGCCGCAGGGGTGACCAAGTTTTGGGAAGTGCTGGGTGGCGGAGGAGCGAACTGGATGACACCCTATGGGTTAAGGCATTGCGCAGCAGTAGATGTCCAGCGAACAACCAATGCCATCCTTAAAACGAAAATGCCTGGACCTAATGGCAGCCATGGTCTTGAGGAGGCACAGATGTGCGGTGACCTCCCGTTTGAGCACATCGCTGCTCGGACTGAATTTTACATTGGCCCCAAGTCCTGTACCATCCCTCGGGAGCCAGCGCTCAACAACACAAGCCACCTTGCAGAAATGCCTTCCATGCCCTTTCGCACTGAGCAGAGGGGTTTCCTGTATGGGCTGCTGCTGCACTTCCACTTTCCTCGCTGAGACCGTCCGGCAGCAGAGGAACCAGTCAAGGTCTTTCTGCAGTGGAGTCCTCCCCTTAACATCGGGGACCTGGGGTGGAGGGTGTTACACGCAGTAGTCCCATACAATCAAAGGTTGCATCAGTTCTTGGACTCCCAAGAAGCCTTCCGTTTTTGCAGTCTTGCGGAATCCATAGCCTATGCTTACACAGGTTGTAGTAGTCTGAACCCTCTTTTGAGTTTCTTAAAAAAACTTTTTAAACTTTTGTTTCTGTGTTTCTTGCACTTCAGCCTCAGGTCCTCATGCGGATGGGGGGCGCGGGGAGGGAAGCAGAACTCCTCGTAGGCCTGCTCCTAGGCCTGGCTAAACTCCCCATAAACAGGTCCAGGCTACGGGCGACTGAGAGGGGTCATCCGACCCAACTGTCTGCCCCTCTACTACTGCTACATTTGCGGTTTGGTGTCCCTGGAGAGAGAGCACGCAGTGTGGACTGACAATGTCGAAGCCTCCCGTGCTTAGTGGGCACTGCGGGAGTGGGGTGCCTCTTCGACCCTCAATCATGTTTTGGCTTAATGTTTTAAGGTTCATATGTGATACACTTTTTTTTCCCAGTGGTATTCCTTTAAGGGGCTCCCTCCTTAATTTGTCCCTCAGTTTATTTGATTCCGCTTAATTAGTTATTTGTTTTCTTTAAAATAGGAGAGTGAATGAGCTGCCCTCAACCAGACAGGAGTCAGACATTCACAGAAGCTCTCTGAGGAACTATC
The DNA here is from genome assembly GCF_047496885.1 of Scyliorhinus torazame. Taxonomy (NCBI): domain Eukaryota; kingdom Metazoa; phylum Chordata; class Chondrichthyes; order Carcharhiniformes; family Scyliorhinidae; genus Scyliorhinus; species Scyliorhinus torazame. The sequence continues at coordinate 278,254,534 of NC_092712.1, forward strand.
CACTGTCCCAATGCAAGTCATTATCAACCTCCTACAATATAGGGACTGTGGGAAACCACTCTATCCCCATTACAGGAGCCTTATCACAGAGAGTGTGCACTGCCATCAGTCAGATGGAAGAGCATGCTCTCAGAAGCCTCCTCAGCCTCCCCTCTTCAACGTCCTTCTCCTCAATGGAATCATGCCGCTGCTCATCTCCTCAGGCAGTTCCTCCCCCTGTTGCAGTGCCAGGTTGTGCAGCATGAAGCAGGCAAACATGCTATGTGACACTCTCTGCAGATTGTGTTGCAGGGTTTGACCAAACTGGTCCAGGCACTGGAACCTCATCTTCAGCATCCATATGGTCTGCTCCCCCAAAGTGCGAGTTACTGCATGAGCCTCACAGTATCTTGTCTCAACTGTACTGTGTGGCCTCAGCATAGGTGTCACCAGCCACTCCTCAGCTCAGAATGTAGGATTTGTGCACAATCTCTGGGAATTCAGCACACACCTGCAGGATCCGTTTAGAGTGGGCACAGACCAGCTGAACATTCAGCAAGTGGAAGTCCTTGCAGTTCACATATTTCACAGCTTGATGCTCCAGAGATCGGAGTGCCACGTGAGTGTAGTCGATGGCACCCTGCACCTGTGGAAAACCAGAGATTTGCACAAAGCCCGTCACTCTTGCATCTGGCATGTCGGATCCCGATCAAAATGGATGAAGTTGTCCTCACAAAGATTGGATCTGTAACTTACTGGATGCACTTGAAAGTGACAGGTTTGACCAGCCAGTTCCTTGGAGCCAACAATTGTTCTTGGATATGTACAGGAATGTTAGACGCCATCTATATACCCTGGGTCTAGCAAGGAACCTCCGAGCAACAACTATCTGGGGTTCATCCTCTGGGCATGGAGCAGGACATGACTCGCCTTCCTGTTCATGGTTCTGGATCACCCGGTTTCCCCCGATTAGGCCCCCGGAACCCTGGAGTCTTTCTGCGCCATCTCCAACTAGGCCACTGGTACCCTGTAGTCTCCCCCCTCCACCCCCACCCAACTAGGTCCCAACTACCCCAGAGTCTCCCTGCACCTCCGGGACCCTTCCAGTGGTTACTCCAGCCTCCCTTGAGGTAAGCCTGGTCTCCCAGGTCAAGCCTGCTGTCCCTGGGTCAGAGCCCAGTACCGAGTCAACACCCTGAATAAGCGGAGCCGCTCCGCGAGCTCTGTGCTCCCCTCAGAGATGTGCTTGGTAGATGCAATCTTTTTGAAGCCAGTTGTGATTTGCGGCATTTTGATAGCAGGCCACCTTAGATAGATTTTTTGATGGGGTTGTGAGCAGCTTTTGGACCCAATAATGAGATGCAAATGGACTTCCGGTGGCAGCCATTGTGTGAATGGTCACACATTTGGTGGCTCCCACTCGTGGTGGAATCTTCGGACCTTTTGCCTGGCTAACGGGTGGATTTGTTAATTTAAAAAGGTGCAGGAGGGGTGGTAGGAGAGGGTGTCTCACCGGTGGATGGATTTGTGGACCAGAAATGTTCTAAAAAGAAAGGAACAGTTGGAGATAGTTGGAGTTGTGCCTGCGACAAAGATGAAGATGGCGGAGGGTCAGGGATTGGTCCTGCCCTCTCAATGGTTGATGGAGCAGCTGGTGGGCTTCCTCAATGAGAAGTTCACCCAGCAAAGGAAGAAGAATTTGAAGGACCTGGCAAGAGTGGTGGACCCAATCGAAGCAGGGATCGATCGCCTGGAGACAAGGCTGGAGGCCCAGAGCCAGGTGATCCAGAATATCGAGGAGACAGTGGGGAGCACGAGGTGCAGCTTGCCTCAATGGCAGCAGAAATGGGGGTGATGCGGGATCAACAGAGGCAGCTGCAGGAGAAAGTGGAGGACCTGGAGAATCGATCTCGCAGGCAAAACTTGAGGATCGTGTGACTGCCGGAGGGCAACGAGGGAGCGGACGCCGGTGCTTATGTGGCCTGAATGTTCGAGAAGGTGCTGGGTGACGAGTCATTTGAACAACCCTTGGAAGTGGACCGGGCACACAGGGGAACGAGCCACCGAGGGTGATGACGATGCGCTTGCACTGGGTCCTGAACAAGGAGCAGATCCTGAGGTGAGCCAGCAGAGAGTACTTGAGAGGGTAACGACCTGCGTGTGTACCAGGATCTGGGTGCGGAGTTGGCCAAGAGGAGAGCGGGCTTCAACAAAGTGAAGGTGGCCCTCTTTATGAAGGGGTGAATTTGGCATGCTGTAATAGTAACAGCGCACTTGTGGGTGACCTATAACGGTCAGGAGCTGTACTTTGGGACGCCTGAGGAGGCAATGGAATTTGTCAGGGACATTGAACTGGCAGGAAATGGAGGACATTGAACTTTGGAGGAGTTGTTCTGTTTCTGTGGCTTTGTTCGGGTTATTTTTGCATTTTGTTTGATACCATTACTCTGTGTTTCTTCTTGGTGGAGGATAGTGGGTTGCTCGGGGGGGGATTCAGTGGGAAGTAGGAAGCTAGGCGCCATGGGTGGGGGCTATCAGGCTAGCTGGTCGGGCTAGTTCACGGAAGCGCAGTGGGGGGTGAGTAGGTGGTTAGTGTGTTGATGGAGGTTGGGGTTATTTTGTGGTGGGGGGAGAACTGCTGACGGGAGGGGTTTCTAAAATGTGCTGTGGGGAGGATTGATGACAGTGGGCAACTGAGAGCGGGCCCGAGGTGGTGCGGGACGCGGGCTGGCCCAGGAGGGGCCATGGTTGATCTGCAAGGAGGGGGTAGCTCCCGACCAGGTTGATCACATGAAACGTACGAGGGTTGAATGGGCCAGTCAAGAGGGCCCATGTGTTCGCACATTTAAAGAGTCTGAAGGCGGACATGGCTCTGTTACAGGAGACACATCTGAAGGTTGGGGATCAAACTAGGCAGCGTAAAGGGCGGGTAGGGCAGGTATTCCATTCGGGATAGATTCTAAAACGAGGGAGCTGGCAATTTTGATTAACAAATGGGTGGTATTTGAAGTGGGAAGTATAGTAGCCGACTCTGGGGGGAGGTATGTTATGGTTGGTGGAAAATTGGAGGAGATGCCGGTGGTGCTGGTGAATATTTATGCTCCGAACTGGGATGATGTGGAGATTTTGTATTTATTTTTTTTTTAATTTAGAGTACCCAATTCATTTTTTCCAAATAAGAGGCAATTTAGTGTGTCCAATCCACCTGTCCTGCACATCTTTGGGTTGTGGAGGCGAAACTCACGCAAACACGGGGAGAATGTGCAAACTCCACAGGGACAGTGACCCAGAGCCGGGATCAAACCTCAGTGCCATGAGGCAAATGTGCTAACCACTGCGCCACCTTGCTGTCCCTGATGTGGAGTTTATGAGGTGGGTGTTGGGGAAGATACCTGGGGCGAAATTCTCCGGAAACGGCGCGATATCCGCCGACTGGCGCCCAAAACGGCGCAAATCAGTCGAGCATCGCGCTGCCCCAAAGGTGCGGAATGCTCCGTATCTTTGGGGGCCGAGCCCCAACCTTAAGGGGCTAGGCCCGCGCCGGACGAATTTACGCCCCGCCAGCTGGCGTAAAAGGCCTTTGGTGCCCCACCAGCTGGCGCGGAAATTACATCTCCGGGCGGCGCATGCGCGGGAGCGTCAGCGGCCGCTGACGGCATTCACGCACATGCGCAGTGGAGGGTGTCTCTTCCGCCTCCGCCATGGTGGAGACTGTGGCGAAGGCGGAAGGGAAAGAGTGCCCCCACGGCACAGGACCGCCGGCGGATCGGTGGGCCCCGATCGCGGGCCAGGCCACCGTGGGGGCACCCCCCGGGGCCAGATCGCCCCGCGCCCCACCCCCAGGACCCCGCCCGCGCCGCCTTGTCCCGCTGGTAAGGTAGGTGGTTTAATCTACGCCGGCGGGACAGGCATTTTAGCGGCGGGAGAATCGCGGGGGGGGCGCCAACCGGTGCGGCGCGATTCCCGCCCCTGCCGAATCTCCGGTGGTGGAGAATTCGGCAACCGGCGGGGGTGGGATTCACGCCAGCCCCCGGCGATTCTCCGACCCAGCGGGGGGTCGGCGAATCTCGTCCCTGATCTGGACTCGCATCAGTTGATAATGGAGTGGGTTTTAATACAGTTTTAGACTCAATGTTGGATCGGTCGAGTTCGAGGAGGGTGTCGACAGTAGCTAAGGATCTGAGGGGGTTTATGAAGCACATAGGAGGGGTGGTTCCGTGGAGGTTTGGGAGGCCGAGGGCGAAGGAATTCTCGTTCTTCTCGCATGTGCACAGGGTGTACTCCTGAATTGACTTTTTTTGTTCTCGATAGGGAGCTGTTGGCGGGGGTCATCGATGTGGAGTATTCAGCGATAGTGGTATCGGCTCATGCTCCGCATTGGGTGGACTTGCAGTGAATAAGGAAGGGAGCCAGCGCCTGCAATTGAGGCTAGATGTGGGGCTTTTGTCGGATGAGGAGGTCTGTGAGCGGGTGAGGGAGGCCATTCGGGGGTATGTGAAGCTAAACGACACAGGGGAAGTTTTGGCGGCCACGTTGTGGGAAGCATTGAAGGCAGTGGTGAGGAGGGAGTTTATCTCGATATAGGCACACAGGAAAAAGGCGGAGTAGGTCGCGATGGAAAGACTGGTGGAGGAGATCCTGCAGGTGGGCCGGAGGTACTTGGAGACCCCGGAAGCGGGGCTGTTGAAGGAGCTGCAGATGGGGTTTGGGTTGTTATCCATGGGGAAAGCGGTTGGGCAGTTGAGGAGGGCGAAGGGGTGGTGTATGAAAATGGTGAGAAGGCGAGCAGGATGCTGGCGCACCAATTGAGGGAGCAGGAGGCGGGGAGGGAGATCGGGAAAGTGAAGGACGGGGGGGGGGGGGGGGAATGCGATTTTGGATCCGGTGTGGGGTGAATGGGGTGTTTAGGGATTTTTACAGTAGGCTGGAAAGTTGGAGCCCCCGGTATGGGTGGAGGGGATGAGGCAGTTTTTGGAGGGGTTGGAATTCCCGAGGGTGGAAGAGGAGCTGGTGGACGGGCTGGGTGCCCTCATTGGGCTGGTAGAACTGGTGGAAGGGTTGGAGACGATGCAGTCGGGCAAGGTCTCGGACGGGTACCTAATGGAGTTCTATAAAGAGTTTTCGGGGTTCCTGGGGACCTTGTTGGTGAGGACGTTTAATGAGGCGAGGGAGTGGGGGGTGCTCCCCCCGACGTTGTCACTGGCCTCGATCTCCTTGATTTTGAAGCAGGATAAGGATCTGGAGCTGTGTGGGTCATATAGGCCGATCTCACTGTAATATGTGGATGCCAAATTATTGGCCAAGATCTTAGCCTTGAGAATTGAGGACTGTGTGCTAGGGGTGATAGGGGAGTGAATAAAGAAGGGGGCCAGCACCCGCAATGGAGGCTAGATGTGGGGCTTTTGTCGGATGAGGTCTGTGAGCGGGTGAGGGAGGCCATTCGGGGGTATGAGAAGCTAAACGACACAGGGGAAGGTTCGGCGACCACGTTGTGGGAAGCATTGAAGGCAGTGGTGAGTGAAGTCAGACGGGGTTAGTGAAGGGGAGGCATATGGTGGCTAATATCAGGAGGTTACTATATGTGATAACCCCCGAGGGACGAGAGCTGGAGATTGTGGTCGCCATGGACACGGAGAAGGCTTTCGATCAGGTGGAGTGGGACTATTTGTGGGAGGTTTTGGGGCAGTTTGGGCAGGGATTTGTGGATTGGCTCCGGCTGCTGTACCGGGCACCGGTGGCGAGTGTGAGGACGAACCGAGTGAGCTTGGACTATTTTAGGCTGCACTGGAGAACGAGATAGGGATATCCATTCTCCCCACTGCTCTTTGCCCAAGCTATAGAGTCGTTGGTGATGGCACTGAGAGCGTCGAGGGACTGGCAGGGGATAGTACGAGGGGGTTGGAATACAGGTCTTGCAAAATGCGGACATTTGTTACTGTATATTTCGGACCCGTTGGGTGGTATTGGGGGGGATCTTAGAGAAATTCGGCCAATTTCCGGGGTATAAATTGAACATGGAGAAGAGCGAGTTCTTTCTGGGCAGCACAGTAGCATTGTGGATAGAACAATTGCTTCACTGCTCCAGGATCCCAGGTTCGATTCCGGCTTGGGCTACTGTCTGTGCGGAGTCTGCACATCCTCCCAGTGTCTGTGTGGGTTTCCTCCGGGTGCTCCGGTTTCCTCCCACAGTCCAAAGATGTGCAGGTTAGGTGGATTGGCCATGATAAATTGCCCTTAGTGTCCAAAATTGCCTTTAGTGTTGGGTGGGGTTACTGGGTTATGGGGATATGGTGGAGGTGTTGACCTTGGGTAGGGTGCTCTTTCCAAGAGCTGGTGCAGACTCGATGGGCCAAATGGCCTCCTTCTGCACTGTAAATTCTATGATTCTATGAGGTGAGAGGCAGAAGAGACTGGGGGAGATGCCGTTCAAGGTGGTGGTGGGGAGTGGGGGGAGTTTCCGATATTTGGGCATCTAGGTGGCACAGGGGTGGGAGCAGCTGCATAAGTTAAATCTGACTCAGTTGGTGGAGCAGATGAAGGGGGACTTTCGGATGTGGGATGCACTCCCATTGTCATTGGTGGGGAAGTTTCAGACGGTAAAGATGACGGTCCTCCTGAGGTTCTTGTTTGTATTTCAGGGCCTACCAATCTTTATTCCCAAGGCGTTTTTCAGGAATATGAATGGTGGTCTCAGGGTTTGTGTGTGTGTGTGTGGGGGGGGGTAAAGCCCCACTGGTGAAAATGTTGCTGGAGCGGGGTCGGGTGGGGGGGGTCGGGTGGGGGTGGGGGGGGGGGGGGGGGGGGGTCAAGCTGGCTCTCCCGAACTTTATAAATTACCACTGGGCGGCGAATATAACAATGGTCAGGAAATGAGTAGTGGGGGAGGGGTCGGTGTGGGAGCAGATGGAGGCAGCCTCATTTAAGGACACGAGTTTGGGGGCACTGTTAACGGCGCCTCTGTCGTTCTCGCCGGCCTGGTGCTCCACAAACCTGGTAGTGGTGGCAGCCCTGAGGTGTGGGGACAGTGGCGACAGCACATGGGGTTGGAGGGGGCTTCGGTTTGGGCACCGATATGTGGCAATCATCGGTTTGTTCCGAGGGGGGCTAGATGGGGGGTTTCGCGGGTGGCAGCGGGCGGGGACCTGTTTATAGACGGGGGCTTTCTGTGTTTGGAGGAGTTGGAGCTGCCCGGTGGGAATGGATTCCGTTACTTGTGCGGCACACCCCCAGGTGAAACCAACCCTAACTCTGCACTATACGCGCAACCGACGGCGTGCATTCATATACTGTCTAACACTGTTGCCCTTTACCCCTGCCACCCACCCGCCCCCCACAGGACAAGCGCGCACACAATAGGGAGCATGAGACAACTGGAGAGGGCCCAGCTGATGAGAGGCCACTCACCGTACACGAGGAAAGGGCCCTGGAACTAGCTGGCGGACCTCAGGACCGGGAGGTTGCCGATGCAGAGGTCAGGGGCCCACCAGCAAGTGAGCCACTGACAGCCCTTCCCTATCTCCCCTCTCCCCCATTTCCCCCCTCCCCCATATCCCCCCTCCCATATCCCCCCTCTCCCATATCCCCCCTCTCCCATATCCCCCCTCTCCCATATCCCCCCTCTCCCATATCCCCCCTCTCCCATATCCCCCCTCTCCCATATCCCCTCTCCCATATCCCCCCTCTCCCATATCCCCCCTCTCCCATATCCCCCCTCCCCCGTATCCCCCCTCCCCCGTATCCCCCCTCCCCCGTATCCCCCCTCCCCGTATCCCCCCTGCCCCATAACACCTGATCACCGCCTGCGTGTCTAACCATGCATGCTTCATTGTGTATCACTGAAGCAAACGTCGAGGCATCCATCCCCACAGATGCCGACCGCCCGCAGGATGCCCCAGGGCGACCATGGGATATGGAGAGACCCGGACCCTCGGCAGGCGATGCCCGCAGGATGCCCCAGGGCGACCACGGGATACGGAGAGACCTGGACCCTCTGGCACGCGACGCCCACAGGATGCCCCAGGGCGACCACGGGAGATGGAGAGACCAGGACAGCCCTACCCAGGAGACCCCTACCCAGGAAACCGAAATACAGGACAGTGACACAGAGTGGATGGGTGGAGACGAACCGCCACCCCAAAGTACCATGGACTCAGAGTCGGATGATGCGCACGACACAACGCCACTGCTGTCTCCAACACCCTCCACCATCGCAGAGACACTCACCTCGGTTGGGCACTTTAGTGATGAGGCGTCTGGTACACTCACTGGTGCGCACAACACAGCCGTACAGGTAAACCAGCTGCTGGATGTAGGAGCAGCAGAGGGGCCGGGAGGTCGGAGGGCATCCTGGCGCAAGCGAACATCTGCCGCCCAGATGGATCCCGGGTTCCTGGAGTTACCACACCCACCCATAGCCCGATGCAACCACCGAACCTGGGATGAGCGAAGAGGGTAACGGCTGGCTTGCAGCGGCTACAGTCGCAGATGGAGGAGTGCACCCGCGTCCAGGAGCTGGCAGTGGTGCCGGTCATGCGTGCCACCCAGGCGGACACCGCACGGGTGGTGTCCGCGGTGGAGGCAATGGGTGCGACGGTGTCAGACATGGGGAGCAGTATGCGAGGCCTGGGGCTTTCCGTGCAGGCGGCGTCTGTGGCCCAGGACATGGCTGCCCTCTCACAGGAGGCCATGAGCCAGCGCCAGCGGCAGATGCGCTCAACGCCGTGGCCCTGTCTCAGCAGGCCATCGCTGAGGGCATCGGCGCCATTGCCCATATGCTAGCCGGTGTCGCACAGTCACAGACAGGGATGGCCAACTCCCTGAGCTCCATGGCTGCAAACCTGCAGACCCTTGTCGATACCAGCACGGGCCTCCAGGACTGGCAGCGCCAGGTGTCCGGGAGCGTCGGATGGCCGGTCCGTTGGCACCCCCGACCCATGTCGAGGCCTGGGGGCCATTGGGCACCCCAAGGGAGGAGGAATTGGTAGCGCCCATCCCTGGTCCCCCTGTAGGGGAGGTCCAGGAACACTGCAGGACCTCGGACTCCCCCCCCCCCTTCCGTCCCAGGTGCATCAGGTGGGCAACGGGCAGGACAGGCTGGCAGCTCGCCATCCCAGTCGCCCGGGCCGCAGCTTGGCCCATCTAGGCCAGGACGCCCCAGGAAACGGCCGCCAAAGTGATCCCAAGTCAGAGGGCAGGAATCGCAGTACACCTCCAGTTCTGCTGTACCATCTGGGGAACCACCTAGGCGTAGTCAAAGGGGCCGTAAGGCCAAACAATTAGACACTGAGTAAGTTGGCACGGGTACAGGGCACAGAAAAGTTTTAGGGGCTAGGGCACGTGTATGCACTGTTTGTTATTAAAATCACTTTAACACCTACAGAAGCTGCCTTTGTGCTCTGTCCGAAGCGTGCGGGTGTGTCATGTACGTTGAGCGCCAGTGTGTGTGAGGGGTGGTCTTACATCGGCCTCAGGTGAGTCTGCCCCCTTCCCCCTGGGCCGCCCTCACCATCCCCCCGGGCAGAGGACGGGACCGTGCGCTGCAGTGTCACAGCCGCATGCCGGGATGGTCCGAGTGGATGGTGATACTGTGGCCATGGGTCAGACATCGTCCAACGATGTGGAGCCAGGAGCTTGTTGCAGAGCGGGTTGTCATCATCCTCCATGGCCTTCAATAGACACACTTCCACAGGCGCCTGTGAGAGCACGGCCGTCGTGCCACAGGTGGATCTGCAATGGAGGGGTGGTGTGCATGCGGGTAGGTGTGGTTGGGGGGGGGGGGTTGCCTTGGTGTGCGGTATGTGGCCATACTCGCCGATTCCCACGCCCATCTAGTCAGTGAACCGGGCGGCTATCAGCCTGTCCCGTGTCCGCTGGCCCAGCCGGTAACGGTGGACAGCCACCCGCCCATGTCTAGCCCATCTGCCCTGACCATTGCCCCCATCCCCCTCATCTGGAGAGGACTGCGCCTCTTCCTGCTGCTCCTCCACTCTACCCTCCTCTGCCTGCGGAACATCGCCCCTCTGCTGGGCTATGTTGTGCAGGACGCAGCACACTACAATGATGCGGACGACCCTATCTGATGGATACTGGAGGGCGCCCCCAGAGAGGTCCAGGCACTTGAAACGCATTTTGAGCACGCCAAAGCACCTCTCTATCACACCATGAACACCGTTTAGTCGTGAACACCGCCCAGTCCATCACACGAACCTGCCTCTCATCCATTGACTCCATCTACACCTCCCGCTGCCTGGGGAAAGAGGGCAGCATAATCAAAGATCCCTCCCACCTGGGTTACTCACTCTTCCAACTTCTCCCATCGGGCAGGAGATACAGAAGTCTGAGAACACGCACGAACAGACTCAAAAACAGCTTCTTCCCCACTGTCACCAGACTCCGAAATGACCCTCTTATGGACTGACGTCATTCACACTACACCCTGTATGCTTCATCCGATGCCAGTGCTTATGTAGTTACATTGTACACCTTGTGTTGCCCTATTATGTATTTTCTTTCTTCCCTTTTCTTCCCATGTACTTAATGATCTGTTGAGCTGCTCGCAGAAAAATACTTTTCACTGTACCTCGGTACACGTGACAATAAACAAATCCATCCATCCATCCACCCCTTGTCGCTGCATGGGCATCATTGTAACTGTTCTCCGCGTCATTCTGTGGCCTCCGTATAGGCGTCATCAGCCACGACCGCAACGGGTAACCCCTGTCGCCCAGCAACCAGCCCCTCAGCCGGGGGTGGCGTCCCTCGTACATGACGGGGATGTAAGACCGCGACAACATGTATGAGTCGTGTAGACTTCCCGGGTACCGGGTGCTGACGTGCAGGATGATCATGCGGTGATCGCAGACCACCTGGATGTTCATGGAATAGGTCCCCTTCCTATTGGTGAACACGGCCCTGTTATCTGCAGCTGGCCGCACAGCGACGTGCATCCCATCGATCGCGCCTTGGACCATGGGAAACCCGGCCACGGCAGAGAAGCCCACGGCCCGGGCATCCTGGTTGGCCCAGTCCACAGGGAAGCGGATGTAGCGGTCCGCAATGGCATATAGGGCGTCTGTCACTGCCCAGATGCACCAGTGCACCGATGTCTGCGAGATGCCGGACAGGTCTCCACCTGGCGTCTGGAATGACCCCGTGGCATAAATGTTCAGGGCCACGGTACCCTTGACAGACACGGGGAGAGGGTACCCCCGTCAGTGCCACGCGGTGACAGGTGTGCCAGCAGGTGGCAGATGTGTGCCACCGTTTCCCGGCTCATCCGGAGTCTGCTCCTGCATTCCCGGTCCGTGAGGTCCTGGTACGATAGCCAGGGCCAGTCCACACGGTGCCTCCTCGGGTTCCGTGGCGCCGCGACGTCCCCCTCCCCCTCCTTGTGTTCCTCCTCCACTATGTGCTCCCCCTGCTCCTCGTCCTGTCAGGCGGGTGTCCCTCCAGCCTGGGCGGCTGTCGCCTGCCCCTCTGCAGCAGCCTGTGCCGCCTCTCTGGCACGCTCCTCCTCCAGGGCAACATGGAGAATAGCGGCTGCCTGCCGCCACGGCAGCCAACATCGCTGGCTGATCAGAAAACATGACGGCCTGCGGGGGGGGGAACGACGACATGTCATCATTGCCCGTACCCCCCTCCTCCCAGCCAGGTGGCATGGGCTGCATGGGCGCGACTGTTGGAGGATCGCACCTGGCCAGGCGGACGAACTCCCTTGCCCTCGCACCCCCCGTCCCCGGCACTCATCCCTCCGTATCCGGAACTCATCCCCCCGTACCCAGCACTCATCCCCCCGTACCCGGCACTCATCCCACCGTACCCGGCACTCATCCCCCCGTACCCGGCACTCATCCCCTCATCCCCAGCACCCCCCGTCCCCGGCACTCATCCCCCCCTTCCCCCTCCCCGGCACTCACCCCCCCCCTCCCCCCTCCCCGGCACTCACCCCCCCCTCCCCGGCACTCACCCCCCCCGTCCCCGTCACTCATCCCGCCATCCTCCTCGCCGGCACTCACCCCCCCCCCCCCTCCCAGGCACTCACCCTCCGTCCCCGGCACTCACCCCCCCGTCCCCGTCACTCATCCCACCGCCCCCCTCGCCGGCACTCACCCTCCGTCCCCGGCACTCACTCCCCCGTTCCCGGCACTCATCCCCTTGTCCCCAGCACCACCCGGCCCTCATCCACCCCCCCCCCGTCCCCCTCGCCGGCACTCACCCTCCCCCCCCCCTCCCCGGCACTCACCCCCCCGTCCCCGGCACTCACCCCCCCCCCCCCCCGTCCCCCTCGCCGGCACGCACTCACCGTCCGTCCCCGGCACGCAGCCCCTCATCCCTCTCGCCTTCACTCACCCCCCCATCCCCGGCACTCACACCCCCGTACCCGGAACTCAGACCCCTGTACCCGGCACTCACACCCCCGTACCCGGCACTCACACCCCCGTACCCGACACTCACACCCCCGTACCCGGCACTCATCCCTCCCTTCCCCCGTACCCGGCACTCACCCCCCACCGTCCCCCTCAACGCACTCACCCCCCCTTCCCCAGCAATCACCCCCCCCGTCCCTGGCACTCACCCCCATCCCCCATCCCTGGCACTCATCCCCCCCCCCGTCCCCCTCGCCGGCACTCACCCCCCGCCCGTACCCGGCACTCACCACCCCCTACCTGGCACTCATTCCCCCCCCGTACCCAGCATTAATCCCCCCCGTACCCAGCACTCATCCCCCCCGTACCCAGCACTCATCCCCCCCGTACCCAGCACTCATCCCCCCCGTACCCAGCACTCACCCCCCCCTGTACCCAGCACTCATCCCCCCGTACCCGGCACTCATCCCCCCCGACCCGGCACTCATCTCCCCGTCCCCCTCGCCGGCGCTCAGCCCCCCCTTCCCCGGCAATCCCCCGAAGCCCAGCCCACCCCCACACCCCCCCACACACCCACACACCCACACACGCACCCACACACACCTCTCCCCCACACACACAGACTGCGGCCACGCCATCACCTCTCCTGTGGCCACCCCCCAGGCCGTGACCTACCTCCACGCTGGACGGCGTCAACCATCAGCACTGGTTGACGCCGTTAAAAAGGTGTTTTGATTTACGCCGTGACTCGTGGTCGCGTCGGCGGGACTTCGGCCCATCCAGCCGGGAGGATATGGGCAGCCCTGGAGTCCATTGTCTCGTGCCCGCCCCTGCCATTCTCCGAGGCGGGCGGTGCGATTGACACCCCGCCGATTTTTCACCCTTCGGAGAATTCGGCGGGGGCGGGATTTACCCCGCCCCCCCAGCAATTCTCCGACACGGTGGGGGGTCGGAGAATCCCGCCCAAGGTCTGCCATCGACAGGCTGGGGACGATCACGGGAGGTTTTCACGCTGAAGTAAAATGTGGGCTTGAACTTCTCGCAATGTTTTCCACTCCCATCGCCAAAGCCAGCAAAAGGTCGGCATGGTTGCACAATGGTTATCACTGCTGCCTCACAGCACAGGGACCCAGGTTCAGTTCTGACTTTGGGTGACTGTTTGTGTGAAGTTTGCATGTGGGTTTCCTCCGGGTGCTCCAGTTTTCTCCCACAATCCAAAGATGTGCAGGTTAGGTGGATTGGCCATGCTAAATTGCCCCTTAGCAGGTTAGGTGGGGTTACAGGGATAGGGCTGGGGAGTGGGCGTAGGTAGGGTGCTCTTTCAGAGGATCAATGCAGACTCGATGGGCCAAATGGCTTCCGTCTGCAATGTAAGAATTCTATGGTTCTAACTCACCCGATATCAACGGGAGCAGAAACCCCCGACCATTGTTTATGAAACTAACAGAAGTATAGCTATTTCAGGCCTAACAGTGAAAATGCATGCCTTCCCCTGCACTCTTCCCCCCCACAACTCCTTCCAATGACTCACCCATTGTTTAACGCTAGTTGCCTTTCATTGACATGACTGTTTTTGTCTGTTGACCAACTGCCCAACATATTCTATTTGCTGCGTTATTTTTGTGCTGAGGTTTTCTTGTTTCGGCCACACTTTGGGAACATTATTGAACTGTCAATACAACACAATACGGAGGCCTGTTTGGACATGGGCTGAAACTGTTTCCTGTCTTAAGCCTAGCTGATAAAATTCCCACTCGATCCAATGACCAAGTAATAGATGCTCATATTCACAAATGGGAACCACACTGTTGCCAGCCACTATGCCCACAATGAGTTCTTCATATTTGTCAAAACCCTAACACTTTGAGATTGCCAGGAGTTTTCACTCTCTCTTGTAGACTTCAATCCAACCATGAAGCTTATAATGCTAAATGTTTCTTGAGGGTTTCAGAGACCCCAAAAATTGCACAAACATGTGGTAGGCAAGTAAATATTGGGAGGCATGTTGCACGTGTAACTTCCATCACTGAATGATTCACAGGAAGGGTAGGTTGTGTAAAACCTTAGCCGTCTTGTGCTAGTCTCAGAGGAATGGAAGCGTTCCCTGGGAGTTTGCATATTTTGAGGGATATCTGTGAAACTGTAGGTATGCCATTACTGGAACCATTTGGCCATTCCTTCCCAGACTTACGCAACTCCAGCTCGTTGAGTAAGTTTCCCCTCACACACAAAAAGTCAAGTCTTCTTGTCATTGGAGCTGGAGTTTTGCAAACATCGTCATCAAGCAGACAGCATGGTGGCAGTGTGGTTAAAATTGCTGCCTCACAGCACAAGGGACCCGGGTTCAATTCCAGCCTTGAGTGACTGACTGTGTGGAGTTTGCTAAATTCTGCTTGTGTTTGCGTGGGTTTCCTCTGGGTGCTCCTGTTTCCTCCCACAGTCCAAAGATGTACAGGTTGGGTGGATTGGCAATGTTAAATTGTCCCCGAGTGTCCAAAAAGGTTAGGTGAGGTTACTGGGATGGGATAGGGGCATGGGCCAAGATAGGGTGCTCTTTCGGAGGGTTGGTGCAGACTCAATGGGCTGAATGGCTTCCTTCTGCACTAAGGGATTCTATAATTTTAGAATGCAACAAATGTTCACCAGAAACACCCTGGGATGGTGAGATTGTCTTATCAGGAAAGATCAAGGAAACTGAGCCTATATTCTCCAGAGTTTAAGAATAAGAGCTGCTTTCATTGAAACTTATAAAATTCTTAGTGTGTGATAGGGTAGATGTAGATAGATTGTTTCCCCTGGCTGACGAGTCTAGAGCCAGAGGATACAGTCTCAGAACAAGGGCAGGCCATTTAAGACTGATATGAGGAATGTCTTCACTCAGAGGGTGGTAAATCGTGGAGTTTTCTAGACAGAGAGATGTGGAATCTCAACCGTTCAGCATGTTCAAGACCAACGTCGATAGATTCCTGGATAGCAGTGACATCAAGGGCTATGGGGATAGAGTGGGAAAGTGGCACTAAGTAACATAATCAGTCATAATCTAATCACATTGTAGGGCAGCACGGTGGCGCAGTGGTTAGCATTGCTGCCTCATGGCGCCGAGGTCCCAGGTTCGATCCCGGCTCTGGGTCACTGTCCGTGTGGAGTTTTCACAATCTCCCCGTGTTTGTGCGGGTTTCGCCCCCACAACCCAAAGATGTGCAGGGTAGGTAGATTGACCATGCTAAATTGACCCTTCATTGGAAAAAATAAATTGGGTACTCTAAATTTATTTTTAAAAATAATCTAATCAAATTGCAGAGCAGGTTCAACTGGCTGAAAGGTCTTCTCTTGCTCCCATGGCATTAGAACCAGTGCTTTTCAAGTCGAATTATCAATGTGATTGCCGTGAAATGAATTCCTGGTTCATGGACAGTACATGCACTTCTTTCTTTGGATGGGACACGCTTTGAGTCAGCCCGATCTTCACTTTCTTCCTCAGTCCAGGGATTTACTTCTCTATTTGTCACTGCAGCCAATGGAATAGGAAATTGCATTCACTCTTTTGGCCTCCTTCAGCAATGCTCACTGTGCACTGTTTGTTTGGAAAGATTCCTCAATGTCATAAATGGCCAATTTGCTGCAATCCTCCAGCAGCACCTCCAGGCTTCATTATGTGAAGGGGCAGTTCTCATATCTCTGATTGACTGTGGCACAACAGTCAGGCTTTAAGGAAAGCCATGTATCAAACCGATTGACTGTGGCACAACAGTCAGGCTTTAAGGAAAGCCATGTATCAAACCTATGAGATGCTACATTCCTGACTGCTCACTCACATCTCACACAGGACTCCTGCACATCCGGGAAATGCACAGCGGTCATCTAAATTTTAAAAATCACTCAGTCACCAAAAGTTTGGGAAACACACTGGAACTTAGCAAGTGGATGATTTTCAAATACAATCACTTGTTAGCTATACAGTGTTGGAAAACATTTATGGCAAGTTAATTGTATAAGTGCAAACTTATTCAAAGATTATAAAAAGACAGATGTTGACCATAGAGTAAACATATCAATAGGGGGCGAGAAGCAAGTAAACTGAAGAGAGAATGAACACAAGTGTCAAGCACAGAGGGACATGAAATGGTTTCCTACATATGAACAAAAGTCACTTCTCCTTACCTTGAACTTCCAGGACATAACTGAATAAATGATAAGATATAAAGTCGATTTTACGTCTTAAGTGAAACTCATAAACTCCACTGTCAGCCATATCCAAATTGAACAACACAAGAGATGTATTTGATCGATCGTACGTAATTCGATGGGTATACATTGGACTTTCAAGATAGCGCGCCATCGGAATATCATGACTCACAATTTGATTTATACCGTTACGGGAAAGAAAGTACCAACCAGCAGTCTGTACATCAAAAATTGATCCATTTGTGTATCCACTTAAGTAAATAGAAGAGTGTCTGGTAGTAAGATAGTAGTACGTTTCAAATGCGGATATTGTAGTCTGCAAATGAACTGCAAAAAACATTGAATGTGTTCAGTGAATTTAGTCAAGATATTTTGTTATATCGATACAATGAAAATAATAACAAAAGCCAATAACTGAAAAATAAATGACCCTGAGTCCAAGATGAATGCAGGAAGAATCTAAGCAGGTATTGAACATAGTAGCATAGGAACAAGAGTAGGCTATTTATCCCCTCGAGCTTGTCCTGCCGTTCAATGAGACCATGGCTGATCTGTGGCCTAACTCCAGATACCTACCTTTGGTCCAAATCCCTTAATATCTTTGCTCAACAAAAATCTATCTATCTCATATTTAAGATTAACAACTGTTCTAGCTTAAACTGCTGTTTGTGGGAGAGTTCCAAACCTCTAGCACCCTTTTAGTGTCAAGATGTGCTTCCTAACATCTCTCCTGAATAGTCTGGCCCTAGTTTATAGACTATGCACCCTAGTTTCAGAATTTCCAACCAGTGGAAATAGTTTGAGCATGATCTAACAGCCGCACCACACCGACGCAACGCAGCCAGTAAATCTCGCGAGAGGCCTCTTGTGAAGTGTGAGGAAGATAGTGTAGTACTTCAAAAATGCATAGACAAATTGGTGGAGTGGGCAGATAGGTGGCAGATGAAGTTCAATGCGTTGAAGAATGAGGTGGTGTATTTTGGTGGCAGGTTGGTGGAATGGGTGGATCGAGAGACAGAAGTTCAACACAGAGAAATATAAAATGATTCATTTTGGCAGGAAGAACATGGAGAGACAGGAGAAAATAAGGGAATGCAGGAAGAGGAACCTGGGCATGTATGTGCATACGTTTGTAGGGATAGGACAGGAGCACAGTATCTTCAGCTTTATTTAGAGGGGCATAGAATACAAGGACAAGGAGGTTACATTAAAATTAGCACAACGCTAGTTCACCCTCATTTGGAGTATTATGCCGTTCTGAGCACTGAACTTTAAGAAAGATGTGATGGAATTGGAGAGAGTGCAGAAAAGATTCACAAATATGGTTCATGGTTCAGGGACAAGGGATTCCAGTTGTGAGAAGAATTGGAGAAGTTAGGACAGTTTCCTTCGAGAAAATAATGCTGAGAGGAGATTTGAAAGAGGTATGCAAAATCCTGAGGAGTTTGGACATGGTACATAGGGAGAACCTGTTCCCACTCAAGAAAAGATCAGGAATGAGAAGGCAGACGGTAATTTGCAAATAAGCAAATGCTATAAAATACTTTTTCATGCTTCGAGTGGTTAAGATCTGGAATGCATTGCCTGACAGTGTGGTGGAGGAAGGTTGAATCGAGGCATTCAAAACAAAATGAGACTTTTATTTGAAAAGGAACAATGTGCAGGATTTTGGGGCAACGGCTGGAGAACAGAATTATGGAAATTGTTTAGAGAACTAGTGCAGACATGAGGAGCCGATTGGCCTCCTTCATAACTGTAAATATTCAGTGATTCTGTAAAGAAAATAATAGCATTAAAGAGTGACAAATTATATGAACATGCGAAATAGGAGCACACTCAGTCCCTGAAGGCTTTCGACAAGGTCTTATATTGCAGATTACTAACTAACTAAAGATAAAGCGCCTGGGATTGCGGGTAGTGTCCTGAGATGGACAGAAAGCTGGTTAGCTGACAGGACGCAAAAAGTTGGAATAAATGGATCTTTTTTTGATTGGCAGGCAGTGACTAGTGGGGTACCGGTGGGATCTATGCTAGGACCCCAATTGTTCACATTATACATTGATTTAGACGAGGGAACTAAATGTGTTATCTCCAAATTTGGACAAGGTACAAAGTTGGGTGGGAGGGTGAGCTGTGAGGAGAATGCAGAGATGCTTCAGCTAGATTTGAACAGACTGAGTGAATGGGCATTTCCATGGCAGATGCAGTATAATGTGGATAAATGTGAGGTTATCCGCTTTGGTAGCAAAAAATAGGAAGGCAGATTATTATTTGAATGGGTGTAAATTGAGAGAGGTGGATACTCAGCGAGATCTTGGTGTCCTCCTGCATTAGTCACTGAAAGTAAGCACACAGGTACATCAAGCAGTAAAGAAAGCAAATGGTATGTTTGCCTGCATAGCGAGAGGATTTGAGTACAGGAATAGGGATGTTTTACTACAATTGCATCGGGAATTGGTGAGGCCACATCGGGAGTATTGTATGCAGGTTTGGTGTCCTTATCTGAGGAAGGATGTTCTTGCTATGATAGGAGTGCAGCGAAGGTTTACCAGGCTGATTCCTGGGATGGCGGGGCAGTTATATGAGGAGAGACTACGTCGGTTAGGATTATATTCATTGGAGTTTAGAAGAATGAGAGGGAATCTCTTAGAAACTTATAAAATTCTAACAGGATTAGACAGAGTAGATTCAGAAAGAATGTTCCCGATGGTGGGGGAGTTCAGAACTAGGGGTCATAGATTGAAGATAAAAGGGTAAACCTTTTAGGACCGAGGTGAGGAGAAATTTCTTCACCCAGAGAGTGGTGAATCTGTGGAATTCACACCACAGAAAGTAGTTGAAGCGAAAAAGTTGTGTAATTTCAAGAAGGAATTATATTTAGCTCTTGGGGCTAAAGGGACCAAGGGAAATGGAGGGTAGGCAGGATCAGGGTATTGAACTTGATGATCAGCCAAATGGCCTCCTCCTGCTTCTATTTGCCCTGTATGTTTCTGTGTAAGCCTGCTCCACTATTCAGTGAGATCATGGCTCATCTAGTTGTGTTCCAAATTCCCCATTTCCCCATCTACGCCTTAGATTCTTGCTAGGCAATGGAATCAATCTACCGCTGCTTCAAAAATATTCAATGACTCCATCTCCACCATCTTCTGAGGCACAGAGGTCCAAAGTCGAACAACCCTCAGAAAACAATTCTCCTCATTTCCATCCTAAAAGGGCAACTTCAAATTTTAAAACAGTGCCCTCTAGTTCTGGACTCACACACAAAAGGAAACATTCTTTTTCCATCCACCTTGTCAAGACCATTCAGGATTTTACATACTTCAATCAAGTCACCAGTCACTCTTCTAAACTCCAGTGGAAACAAGCCCAGTGTGTCCAACCTTTGAACTTAAGACAACCCACTCAATCCAGGTATCATCTGGTAAACCTCCCCTGAAATGCCTCCAATGCATTTATATCTGTTAGGGGGAAATAAATAATAACGGTTGAAGTTTTAATATGAATACATAGTGAGGTTTAGGAATTAAGAAGAAAATATTAGAAAAAGGTTAGAGATCACTCTTTTTTACAAAGTCAGCATATCTCTTTGTTGCAAAAGTCAGCATGGAGCACATTTTAACAGCAGTTGACCATCATGAAATTTGGTCAGCAGAATCTCCAGCATCAGACAGTCAAGTGCTTTTCACAGAGAAAAAGAGGAAGTGAGAACACTTAACTGTCTTTGATGTGGTCCAAGAGCTGTCAATCATAGCTAAATGTTAGGTTAGCTTGTGGTTAGTTTCACTGATGACAACTTGAAATCCACTCAAGTCTGAAAGGAACTATCCTTGATGTGGTCTAAGAACTGTCAATCATAGCTAGATGTTTATAAACATTGTGGTTAGTTTCACAGATGACAATTTGAAATCCACTCAAGCTTGAAGATAAATGAGATTAAATAATCCAGACAGCTGGCTGTGTGTGGGAGATGTCAATCACAGCCCAGTAAAATAAATTTCACATTGATAGGAATGAAAGCATTGCAGATCAAAAATATATTTTTTAATATTTTTATTGCAAAAAATAATTTTCCATTATTACAAAATAAATCCATACTAACCAACAAATACATGCAGGTACAGTACAGAAATATCACCTTCAAAAATTTACCACACTACCAATCCTCCCTCCCACCTACAACTAAATATAAACTAATAATTCCACCCCCAACAGCTGAAAAAGAAAATGAATGGCTGCTATCTCGAGTAGAATTCTTCTCCCGGATCTCTGATGGTGTACTTGACCGTTTCAAAGTGTAGGAACTCCATTAGATCTCCCAACCAAGCCGAGGCACTGGGGTGGAGTTGAACTTGCCTCCAGGCTATCAACGAGGCAAGGGTGAGAACATCTGCCTTCAACCCTGTCTGCTGCACCAGCGAGTCCGAAACCCTGAAAATGGCCACCAGTGGACAAGACTAGCTCGATATCAAGAATCCCTGACATGGTGATAAAGGATACCCAGAAGCTTACAAGTTTAGGACACAACCAAAAGATATGGGTATGATTTATCGGACCCCGAGAGCAATGTTCACAACTATCATCCACCGCCGAGAAAAAAACAATCATCCTCGCCTTGGTCAGATGCACCCTGTACACCACATTAAACTGAATCAAGCTGAGCCTAGTATAGGAGGAGGTTGAGTTGACCCTGTAAACAGCCTTAATCCACACTCCTCCCTCAAAACCAGACCCAGCTGTGCCTCCCACTTTTTCCTCACCTCAGCCGACAGGATTTGGCCATAAATTTCCAAACTCTTTCCCTCACCCACCATGGCCAAAGATAAAATCCGATTCAGGGGAGACTGCAATGGCACCAAAGGAAACAAAGAGATCTCCTGATGCAGGAAATCACGCACCTGAAAATACCTAAATAAATTAGACCTCGATAGTTGAGGTTTATCCATCAATACTCAAATCTGACAAACCTACCCTTCACAAAAAGGGCCCCAAACCTCTCCAGCAACCCTCCACCCCATCCCAGACCTGGACTTCGAGTCCAAACCCAGTGGCGCTAACAGATGATTCCTACAGACAGGGGCTGACAATGATATAGAGCAGAGCTTAAAATGCTCCCTACACTGCCTCCAAATCCACATTATAGACAATACTACCAGACTGGAGGTAAATTTTGCAGGCGAAAACGGAAGCGAGACAGTTACCAAGGCCACTGATCTAGAACCACGACAAGAGCCTACTTCCTGCTGCCTGCATATGGAATTTGGATCCCTCAGTCATAAAGTTCCTACAGTGTAGAAGGAGGCCATTAGGCCCATCGAGACTGCTCTGAAAGAACACTCAACTTAGGCCCTCACTCCTGACCTATTCCTGTATCCTCCTCTAACCTGCACATCTTTGGACACTAAGGAGCAATTTAGCATGATTGATCCACCTTACCTGCACATCTTTGGACTGTAGGAGGAAACTGGAGCACCCAGAGGAAACCCATGCAGACACGGGACACGGGTAGAACATGGAAACTCCACACAGTCACCTAAGGCCGGAATTGAAACCGGGTCCCTGGAGCTGTGGGGCAGCAGGGTTAACCACTGTGCCACCATGCTGCCACCCCAGTACTTTATCAATATTAGCGGCCCAGTAATAAAATTACAAATTAGTAAGGCTAAACCACCCGACTGTCTCTCTCTATGAAGAAACACCCTAAGAGTCCTCGAAATCTTGCCCACCCTAATGAAGGAAGCTATCATTTCATTGACTCTAGTAAAAACTAATTTGGGGAGATAAATGGGGAGACACTGAAAAAGAAATAAAAACCTCGGAAGAACATTCATCATAACCGTCTGAACCATGCCAAGGACGGAGGGAGGTTATCCCACTTCTGCAAATTATTTATAACCCCACTCACCAGACTAGCATGATTTTGTTTCTGAAGCAAAGCCCAATCGTAGGTGACCCGGAATCCCAGCTAGATCTGGCAAGGCGGAACAGCAACACCCCAAGTCGGCTTCCCTCCCTGGGGATTCACTGGCAAATATTTGCTCTTATCCATATTTTACTTTTACCCAGAAAAGGAGCCGAAACTCCAAAGTAGTGACATTATTTAGTCAATGGTGGTAACTAGGTTTGTGATATAAAGAAGCAGATTATCTGCATGCAAGGACATCTTATGCTCTCTCCCTCCCCACATTATCATCCCCCTCCACCCTGTGAAAGACCTCAACGCTGAGACCAAGAGTTCGATTACCAAGGCGAACAGAAACGGAGACAATGGAAAATCACCCTTCTACCCAGCTGAAAATAATCCAAGCTCAAGTCATTTATGGGAACACTAGCGGTGGGCACCCTATACAACAAATGAATCCAAGCTATAAACTTTGGCCCGAAACCAAACCTCCATAAAGTCTCAAATAAATACCCAATTTGACCCTATCAAACGCATTTTCTGCATCCATTGAAACAATCATCTCCACTGGTAGGGGGACAGTATAATATTGAATAATTGCTATCTATTGACCAACAGCTGCTGGTCTTGACAAACTCTGTTTGTTCTTCCAAAATCACCCCTGGAAGGCAAGGCTCCAACCGCACGGCCAACAGTTTAGCCAACAACTTAGCAGCAGCATTCAACAATGAGATAGGCTGATATGACCCACATGCTGCAGGGTCTTTATCTTTCTTCAAAATCAAGGTAATAGAGGCCAGCGCAATGTAACCAGCAAGACCACAGGGATGGGGAATCGTTAAACAGGTCTAATATCAGTGGTATCAACTGTCCTACAAATTTTTCCTATAGAATTCAATGGGGAACCCATCTGGACCCGAAGCTTTGCCTGACTGCATTGAACTAATGCACATCATAACCTCCTTGGGGGCCCAATGAGGATTCCAACTCCTCCCTTTGCTCCCTCTCCACCACTGGTAAGTACAACCCATCCAAAAACTGCATCATGGGCATCCTCTGGTCTCAGGGTTCCAAATTGTACAAATTATGATTAAAAAGCTGCAAACATTGTATTCATCCTCGATGGGATGGAGACCAACCTGCCACCCGAGTCTCTTACCTGTACAATCTCATGGGAGTAAGCCTGCCGCCTCAGCAGATGCGTTAAAAGGTGACTGGCCTTCTCTCCGTGCCCATAAAATGTGCCCTCGAGCATTGCAGCTGGCTTACCTCCTTACCTCAAATTGTATCTGCAAGTTTTTTTTGGAGTGTACACATTAACTAGGACCACTGAGGTTGCCACCAAAGACCTACTGGCAATCATGTGTCTCCCATTTGGGTCTTCCATGATCTCAGAAGCCGAAAAACAAACCCTTTTATTAATCAGAACTGCAACTCCCTGGGCCCTACCATCAAAACCCGAGTGGAATACCTGCCTCACCCTTCCCTTCTGTAATCATGTCTAGTCCCTGATCCGCAAACGGGTTTGCAGCAGAAACACCACATCCGGATTCGAACTTTTCAAATGAGAAAATATCCTTGACCTTTTTATTGGGCTGTTCAAACCCCTTACATTCCAAGTGACCAGCCGAATTGGAGGCTGCCCACCCCACCCCCGTACCCGAGTCACCCATTTCCACCAAAAGAAATATTCCAACAAACCCTTAAAAAGTTCAGGCATCGAGCCGAGCCAAGACGCCCCCATCAAGAAGGAACAAAAAACAAGGTCTAGTCACCGTCAGAAAACCCTCCCCACGCCCCACACCGCTCCCCCCACCTCCCTGCCTCCCAACACCATACCAAATAGCCAAAAGAAGAACAAAATCCCAAACCCCTAACCCCTACCTCAATTACCCTTAACCACAAAACAGAACAAAAATCCTAAGCTCATTATCTAAACCTACCACGACGCTCCTGTCAGCTAACTTTTTCAGCAAGCAGGGCAACCCCAGCAAAGAATTAAGATCTAATTTTAATAAACACAGAAAAAGAAAACACTCGTCCCGCACAAGAACAGCAAACAAACAAACTGGTACAAGAAACCCCAACAAATCCCCATAACGCATGTCCTCCCCACAAGGCCCCATACAAATAACAATTAACTCACCCCAGTCCATGCTGTCTAACAAAAGCGTCAGCCTCCTCTGGCTCATCACAATAACAGTCTGCTGAGTCAAAAGTTGCTCAGAGGCGTGCAGGGTGTAGAAGGGACGTTAGTTGGCGGATTAGCTGCCTTAATACTCTATTCATTTTAACCGGCTGCTTGACTATATTTCTTGGAAGTAGGCACTTGGCAAAGCATGATGGATATTTAGCCTTATTTTTTTAGCCAAGAAGTTCTGTATGGAGCAGTCAGAAGGTCATACAGTGTAAACAAGCATACAGCTGCACACTGTTTTGCTGACAGCAGACAATTATTATTTTTCTTAGGCGAGGAACTCAAGGCCTGTTATTAAACTCTAACACCGGCCTGCTCGCTTTTCGGTTTTTTTTGTTAATCTAAAGAATGCATTTTGTCCTAGATGTTGCTTACTGTATCATATAAATTGCTTGCCTTACCTCTGTCGAAGGGGGACATTTGGAATGATTTTGGTCTGTCTAATCCCCCCACGAACTTTGTGTTAAATAAAGGACCTTTGGCGAAAACTCAAAGTGCTGACTATTATTTTCTTCAACACGGTAAGCCACTCCCAACCGCACTCCACTTTTATATAACGCAGCCTTGGCCTTGTTAAATGCCACCCGCCTTTCAGCCAGCTGTGCTCCCACATCTTGATAGAGCCTGATGGCATGGCCCTCCCATCTGTAGTTTCAGTGATCCTTCGCCCACCGCAGGAATCATTTCTTCTCCTGGTAGTTGTGGAACCTGACAATGATTGCCGGTGGTGGTTCGCCTGAACGGGGCTTCTGCCAGTGACAGGCGGGCCTGATCCAGCTCAAGGGGGGACAATGATCCACGCTCCCCATCATCTTCCCAAACATATTCGACAAATAATCAGTTGGGTTTGGGCCCTCTACTCCCTCCGGTAGCCCCACGATTCTTAGGTTCTGCCTCCTGGAGCGATTCTCCAAATCATCCACCTTAGCATGCAGTGTTTTATTAAAACCAGCCAACATCACCATTTCAGCCTCCAAAGAGAGAATTCGAGAGTGCCGCCTCCACACCCAGCAACACTGAATCATGCGCCTTTACTGTTTTACCTTTTCATCTGTCTTCGCTAGTGCTGAACAAATTGGAGCTAGGGCCACCTCTATTAAATCATGGAAGTCTTTGGAGACAGCCTGCTGCTGTTCCTTAAATTCTGCTGCCAGGTTGCCTCCAAGCAACAAAGTGACCTGAGCCAAGGCAGCTGCCTCCGCCATTTTCTCATCAGACGAACATCGAGAGGTTTCGGAATCGGTTGACAATTCTTTATTTGCCAGTTTCTGGACCGAGAACTTCTAGGCATTTCCCTTGTTTGGGACCATTAAACCCATTGAATTCTTCAAGTTTCAACCCAGATTACCCCCCCCCCCCCCCAAGAAAAACCGGGCGAAAAGGGCCAAAATCAAAGGGCGTGATTCTCCGTTGCCCGACACCGATATCCTAATCAGCGATCGGGCGGAGAATCCGTTTTTGGATGCTCCGCCCCATCCAAACTGGCATCATCGAGGAGTACGGCGCACGTCGTTGGGACAGCCTCAGAATGTTACCTGAAGGTCCTCCCCCGATGCTCCTCCCCTGATGGGCCGGGTTCTTGATGGCGCGGGACACATGTGCTCTTAGTTTTCCGGAACCCGGCGTGGCGGCTGCGGACTGTGTTGGGTGGGGGGGGGGGGGGGGGGGGCGCCCTGCTGCTGGCCAGGAGGGGAGCTTCGGTGAGGGCTAGGGGGACTGCTGGGGGGTGGCCCAGGGGGGCACTATCTGGCAGGTCGGGTCTGCATGGGGCCGGTGCCATGTTGTACGGCACGACCGCTGCAGGTCATCGCCAGGCGCATGCGCGGCCACGAACCCAGCAATTCTCCAGGCGTTTATATTGGAAAGGCCGTGCATTTTACATGGCGCGGCAGCTAGCCCCTCACCGGTGGAGGATCGGTGCTGGGGCTGCGTTGATTTTTTCGTCGTAAAACCAGACACTTCCTCCGGACATAGCCTCAAAATCGGAGAATTCAGCCCAAAGTATCCAGGTGGGAGCCACCTCATGTGCGATCCGAGGGGATTTAAACCCAGCTGATGTGATTTTCTCTTTGTAGGAATTTAAAGGTGATGCTTCCTCTGCCAGAGCCAGCTGCTCTCCAGCTTCCAGGCAGGGGTCTCTATAAAGGGGGGCTTTCAGGCAGAGGTTTCTCTTCTGGCTGGTTTCCAGGCAGGGGTCTCTCTTATAGGGGGCTTCCAGGCAGGAGTCTCTCACAAGGGGGCCATCCAGGCACGGGCCTCTCTTCTGGGGTGTCTCTGTAATGGGGGGGGGTTTCTGGTGGGGGTCTCTGTACTGAGGGACCTAGTAATGGGGGTCTTTCTTATGGGAAGGTCTCTGGTCAGGGTCTCTCTTCTGGGAGGTTTCTGGTGGGGGTCCTTCGAATGGGGAAGGTTTCTGGAGGAGGTCCCTCTTATGAGGAGGTCTCTCTTATGGGAGATTCGGGTGAGGATCTCTGTAATGGGGTTTTCTGGTGGGGGTCTCTCTTATGGGGGGTCTCTGGTGGAGGTCTCTCTTTTGGGGGCTTTCTGGTGGGGGTCTCTCTTAAGAGGGGGTTTCTAGTGGTGGACTCGCTTATAAGAGCTTGTGGTGGGTGGTCGGATCAACGCTGTACTGTGGGGGGAGGGGATGGGGGGGGGGGGTGGCGAATGACCGAAAATCCCATGGTGGGGAGGGGGAACGATGAGAAGAAACATCAATCCTTGGAAAGGTCCTCCGAAATCCGCATGCGGGCACACCCAAGGCTGGCCTGGCCATTCCCACGAATGCAGCGGGATGGCAGGCGGCAGTTTCTGCTATTCTTAATATGTGAAGCACTGTTGGGCCAGTCGTTCAACAGCGCCATCCAGGACCGGCAACCACACATATAGCTATGGGCTCGCATCTAACTATCATTTTTGACACAAAAGAGAAAATGCTGGAAAATCTCAGCAGGTCTCGCAGCATCTGTCGGGAGAGAAAAGAGCTAATGTTTCAAGTCCGAGTACTCTTTGTCAAAGCGGACTGTGTTGGGCGGGTGGGGGAGACACCAAGCTTTGACAAAGAGTCAACGGACTTGAAATGTTCGCGAGCTTTGACAAAGAGTATTCGGACTCGAAACGTTAGCGAGCTTTGACAAAGAATCATCACTCAAAATATTAGCCAGCTTTGACAAAGAGTCATCAGACTCGAAACATTAGCTCTTTTCTCTCCCTACAGATGCTGCCAGACCTGCTGAGATTTTCCAGCAATTTCTCTTTCGTTTCAGATTCCAGTATCGGCAGTAATTTGCTTTTATCATTTTTGACACCCTTAGTTGTCCATTGCTCAGATCCCGTAGGATAGCATCACTGCCCTGGCGTGGGACCACGATGCAAGCCCCCCACCGAAGGATGCCATCTGCAATGCCGAGCTCCAGCATTTTGGTAGCAACGACCCGTAGATCCTCGGGCAGCTTCCCTTGCTGGCCCTCCCATATAAGACAATGCAGCGCACTTTCGCCAATACGGAGTCCATTTGCGTCCAGTCACGTATCTGGGCAGCAGTCACTGGCAGGGAATCCATAAAGATTAGCGTTGAAACAATGTCTTAGGCTCTCGGGTGGAGACGGAGGACGTCAGGAATAAATTTTCCCAGCAGTTTACGAGACCAAAGAACAATGGTAACTCGTCAGTTTCCGGAGTAGGGGTTTGTCCAAACGCCGGCACCTTCTCCTCTACTGGGTGTAATCCATCCCGATCCACACAACACCCCAAGTAGGTAATCATTGGCGTAGAGAACACACGTGAACCCTCTTGGGGCGGACACCTGTCTCGGAAAACTGGCGGAGGACTTCCTCAATGTTGCTCAGGAACTCCCTTTCCATGTCGTCCAAGTAGACCGCCACACGCAGTAGACCTGCAGTATGTACTCCATAACATGCTGAAACATTGTGCACACTGACGACATTCCAAACGGCAGTCTTGTGTATTTGTCAGGACCTATGTGGATATTAATATTTAGGCAATGCCTGGAAATGGGGTCCAGCTCCAGCTGGAGATAAGCGTGGCTCATGTCGAGCTTCGAAAAGGAATGACTTCCAGTTAACTTCACGTACAAGTCTTCTATTATCGACATATGGTACCTGTCCAGACAGGGGGCCTTGTTTACGGTAAACGTCTAATCACCACACAGGTGTACATTTTTGTCAGGTTTAAGTACCAGGGCTACTGCCATTGCCCAAACGGAAACCGTACCGGTCAAATGATCCCGAGGCCTTCCAATCGGCTGAGTTCGTCCTCGACCTTCGCCAGCAGTGCATTGGGGACCGTGCAGGCCCAGAAGTACTTAGGCTGGGCCTCAGGGTCCACATGAATTTTTGCCACAGCTCCCTTAATTCTGCCAGGTCTTTCCTGGAAAACTTCAGGGTATTCTCCAGTACTTCATAATGTCCCCCGGTGCCCACCTGGAAGATCCAATGCCAGTCCAACCGGAGGCATTGTAGCCAGTCGCGACCCAGCAAACTCGGTCCAGGGCCTTTGACTATTATTACCGACAGCTTAATGGACCGCTGCCTGTAAATTGCCAGGATTATCGTCATGCCCGCAATGGCTGGGGGTTCACCTGGGTAGGTCGCTTGTCTTGCCTCAAATGTCCCGCAGCCTTAAACGTTGAACTCGTCCTGAATCTCCTGAAAGGCTGTCTCACAATTACCAAACCTGTGGCCCCCGTTTCCAACTCCATCTCTAGCGGGTGGTCGTTCACCTGGATGGTAATCCTAACAGGGGCAACCCACGGTGCGGTGACACAATTCAATTCCATACACTCCTTGTCCTCAGGTTGGTCTAAGTGGAGGATACGGGCTCTGGGCAGGCATCTCCCTCTGGCAGGGCGGCGAGTCTGTTGGCTGGCTTGCAGCTTCCTATCCCTGCAATTGCACCAGCCACAAGTGCCACAGCTCCATGGATGGTCCTCCATCAATTCCGGGGAGGCATCCCACCTGGCTAACGTGGCCTCTGCCCAACAGGTTTGGTCTCGGGCCTGGGTGGCGTCCTGCTGTTCACCTCCATCCCTGACATCCCCTGGGGTTCCTGTACTTCCTTCTCGCACTGTCCCGTAACAGGGAGATCTCAACAACCTACTTTAGGTCCAGCAATGGCTTGGCCAGCAATTTTCGCTGGGTCACCATATTGTTTACTCCACATACAAGTAGTCCCCGCAGCATCGCGGTAGGAAGGAGCCATAGTCGCAAATGTTTGCAAATGTGCCAAAAACCCGGTAACGAATTCCCCTGGGGTTCTGTCGGCCGTATTAAATTGGTACCTCTGTATGATAACGGACGGCCTGGGATCCTAGTGGTGTGCCTCTGCCCAACAGGTTTGGTCTCAGGCCTGGGTGGCGTCCTGCTGTTCACCTCCATCCCTGACATCCCCTGGGGTTCCTGTACTTCCTTCTCGCACTGTCCCGTAACAGGGAGATCTCAACAACCTCCTTTAGGTCCAGCAATGGCTCGGCCAGCAATTTTCGCTGGGTCACCATATTGTTTACTCCACATACAAGTAGTCCCCGCAGCATCGCGGTAGGAAGGAGCCATAGTCGCAAATGTTTGCAAATGTGCCAAAAACCCGGTAACGAATTCCCCTGGGGTTCTGTCGGCCGTATTAAATTGGTACCTCTGTATGATAACGGACGGCCTGGGATCCTAGTGGTGTGCCACTAGTTCTTCGAATGTATTCGGAGTGTGAGGCCACGGGGCTCTTTAGGATGCTGAAAGCGGTGAGATAGAAAGCCTTATATCCAAGTTTGCCTACAACAAAGATATATATAATTGTAAGGAATGCAGGTGGAACCATAAAATTAGAACGAGATATTGGTGGATTATATGAATGGGCAAAACTGGGACAAATTGATTTCATGGAAGGTTATAACATAGAATTTGCAGTGCAGAAGGAGGCCATTTGGCCCATCAAGTCTGCACTGACCCTTGGAAAGACCACCCCACTGAAGCCCACACTTCCACCCTTTCCTTGTAACCCAGTAACCCCTCCTAACCTTTGTGGACACTAAGGGCAATTTAGCATGGCCAATGCACCTAACCTGCACATCTTTGGACTGTGGGAGGAAACCGGAGCACCCGGAGGAAACCCACGTATACACGGGGAGAAGGTGCAGGCTCCGCACAGACAGTGACCCAAGCCGGGAATCAAACCTGGGACCCTGGTGCTGTGAAGCCACAGTGCTAACCACTGTGCTATCGTACTGGTTAATGTGAGGTCATCCACATTGGACCTAAAAATAGAATGGTGAATTTTCTAAATTGTAATTAACTACAAACAGTGGAGATTCAAAATTGGCTCGGTGTTCCTGATAGACAAATTATGTAGATTTCAGAAACAGGTTCAGAAAATAAACAAAAGACCTAGTGAATGCGAGCCTTTATTACAGAGGATGAAATACAAAGGGGCAGGAATCAAGCTTCAGCTACACAAATCCATGCTTAGACCACAGCTGGGAGTACGGTGAGCTGTGCAGGCTTTGGAGGTACTACAGTGTATGTAGGTTTACTTGTGACACTAATAAATTATTAGTACAAGGAAAGATTATACAAACTATGGCTGTATTCTCTGGAATTTCATAAGTAATGGGATGATTTGAGAAGTTTTCAAAATATTAACAAGAACAGAGATAGATAGAATAGATAGATATTGGAGAATCAAGAACTAGGACAAATGATCACAAAATTACAGCCAGACCTTTCCACAGCGAAATGCGGAAACACTTCTACACACAAAGGGTGTAGAAGTTTAAAACATCCACGGACAGCATTTGATGCCATATTGATTGTAAATTTTAAAGCTGTAATCTCTCCTTGTACTCCTTCCTCTTTTCTCTCACATTCCTGATTGCTTTCTCCTTTATCTTTCAATTCCTCATCTTCTCTCACACTCCCTTTGTCTCCTCTGGCACTGATCTCTCACACTCCAGGGAGAATCAAACCACATTTGAAAATACTATCAAGAGGAATCTGCATTTGTTCCTCAGAGTCTATGTGTTTCACCCATCTGTATTATATTCCTAGAGGCACCCTCTGTAGTGTTGGGTGTTCTGATGTACAGATGAACCAACACGGTTGTATTTGGTACAACGTTGTTTTATTTCAACTTGTTATTTACAGTTCTGTCTTGATACTCTGCACGTGGTGACTCCCTGTGTGTGATGTTAATCAGGTCCTGTCCTTGTTCTGGTCTCCAGATCTACTGGCCACCAGGTGTCGTGTTTCTTCTCTTATACTGTCACTGCCCTTGTCTATGATTGGTTGTCGTGTTGTGTGTGCTGATTTGTCTGTTGGTGTGTCTATCATGATATGTGTGTTTGAATATCATGACATCCCCCCTTTTTTTACAAAATTATGTGCCTACGTGGTTATAAATACGAATGTGTCGTGAGTGCATCTAAAAGTGTGTGCGCGTGATATTTACAGCAGGTGCATGTGGCGTAACTATATACATGGGGCGATGTTGGGTGTGTCATGCTAACGAGGTTGTACCATAACAAAACAGGAAGACGAAAAACTTTGAAGTGTGGTCCGGTCAAACGATATCTGGAATGATAAAACAGTAACATGTTACAATACAATAGTGTTTCAACTTTAACGTGTGAACAGTCTCATAAGTCCAATCTAGTAGGTGTGCGACGAATTCGGGTTGACCGCCTCAAGGGTGGGTCGAGAACCACCGGCTGAGGTGCGAGCCTGGCCACGGGTGGCGATGGAAGGGGCATGATCTGTGGCAGCTCCACGAAGTCATCCTCGGGAACCAGTGGAGGACCCGGTGTGTGTGCATTGTTCGGTTGCGAGCGTGGAAGGCGGCGAAGGGCTCGCCGATTGCGGCGACGCACTGATCCATCCGGCATGCGTACCAGGAACGAGCGGGGAGCCATACGTCGGAGAACTTCGGCAGGTGCTGACCAGCCACCATTTGGCAGATGAATGCGGACTTTATCCCCGGAGGACAGGGGGGGGGGAAGATCAGTCGCCCTTGTATCGTACAGACTCTTCTGGCGATCACGCTGCAGTTGCATCTTGTGCAGTACCTTAGCATGGTCCGTTGTTGGTGTCAGGATGGAAGGCACAGTTGTCCTGAGGGTGCGACCCATCAGTAGCTGTGCTGGCGAGAGACCCGTGGCTAGCGGGGCCGATCGATAGGCCAGCGGGGCGAGGTGAAAGTCCGATCCGGCAGCAGCAGCCTTGCAGAGGAGCCGCTTGGCAATGTGAACGCCCTTTTCCGCCTTTCCATTTGACTGTGGACGTAGAGGGCTGGATGTTACGTGTGTGAAACCATATGACGCGGCAAAGGACGACCATTCACGGCTGGCGAAACAGGGCCCATTGTCCGACATGACAGTCATCGGAATGCCGTGGCGAGCAAAGGTGTCCTTGCAGGCCCTGATGACTGCAGACGATGTCAGATCGTGTAGGGTTATGACTTCTGGGTAATTGGAGAAGTAGTCTATGATGATAATATAGTCCATGCCAAGCGCGTGAAATAGGTCGACATCCACCTTCGCCCAGGGGGACGTCACCAGCTCATGGGGCAGAAGCGTCTCAGGAGGTTGCGACGGCTGAAACCTCTGGCAGGTTGTGCAATTGAGTACCATGTTGGCAATATCGTCATTAATGCCTGACAATATACCGCCTCTCGGGCCCTCCGTCTGCACTTCTCGACTCCCAAGTGGCCTTTGTGTATTTGATTGAGAATCATCTGGCGCATACTGTGCGGAATGATGATCCTGTCTAGCTTCAGAAGGATCCCATCAATGGTGGTTAGGTCATCTCGCACATTATAGAACTGCGAGCACTGCCCTTTGAGCCAACCTTCCGTCATGTGGCGCATCACTCGCTGTAGAAGGGGGTCGGCCGCTGTCTCTGTACGTATGCGGGCCAGACTGGGGTCGTTAGCCGGCAGATTTGCCGCTGTCAAAGCCACGTGTGCCTCAACTTGACATACGAACCCCTCCGCATCTGGTGGTGTACTCACTGCTCGGGATAGGGTATCCGCCACGATGAGGTCCTTCCATGGAGTGTAGATCAGTTGGAAATCATACCTCCTGAGTTTAAGTAAGATGCGCTGGAGGCGAGGGGTCGTGTCGTTCAGGTCCTTGTTTATTATGTTGACCAGGGGGCGGTGGTCAGTTTCGACCGTGAATCGTGGAAGACCAGATACATAATCGTGGAATTTGTCCAAACCAGTTAGCAAGCCCAGGCATTCTTTTTCAATTTGCGCGTA
Source organism: Scyliorhinus torazame (assembly GCF_047496885.1). Classification (NCBI taxonomy): domain Eukaryota; kingdom Metazoa; phylum Chordata; class Chondrichthyes; order Carcharhiniformes; family Scyliorhinidae; genus Scyliorhinus; species Scyliorhinus torazame. The sequence goes on from NC_092712.1 coordinate 278,288,417, forward strand.
GCGCTGTTCCGTAGGGGTCATGGCCCGTGATGCATAGGCAACCGGGGCACATGACGACGTGTTATCTTTCTGCAGGAGCACTGCTCCAACACCAGATTGGCTGGCATCAGTTGAGATTTTGGTGGGACGAGACGTGTCGAAGAACGCCAACACTGGTGCCGTGGCCAGTTTGTGTTTGAGCTTCTCCCATTCCAGCTGGTGTGTATGTTGCCACTGGAACTCTGTAGATTTCTTTACGAGATGGCGCAGAGCCGTTGTGTGGGAAGCAAGGTTGGGAATGAATTTCCCGAGGAAGTTGACCATGCCCAGGAATCGTAGTACAGCTTTCTTGTCGGCCGGCAGCGGCATGGCTGTGATGGCGCTTACCTTGTCCGCATCGGGACTGACCCCTGATCGGGAGATGTGGTCCCCCAGGAACTTCAATTCGGTCTGGCCAAAAGCACACTTGGCGCGGTTGAGGCGCAGGCCATTGTTTCGTATGCGGGCGAAAACGCGTTGGAGACGATGTATGTGCTCCTGCGGAGTGGTGGCCCAGATGATGATATCGTCCACATATATGCGTACCCCTTCGATGCCTTCCATCATCTGCTCCATTATTCTGTGGAAGACCTCGGATGCCGAGATGATGCTAAATGGCATCCGATTGTAGCAGAATCTGCCGAAAGGGGTGTTAAAAGTACATAGCTTTCGGCTGGACGGGTCCAGTTGGATCTGCCAAAATCCTTTGGAAGCATCCAGTTTGGTGAATAGTTTGGCTTGTGCCATCTCACTGGTGATTTCCTCTCATTTAGGTATGGGATAGTGTTCCCGCATAATGTTATTATTTAGGTCTTTAGGGTCTATACAGATGCGGAGCTCGCCAGAGGGCTTCTTGACACACACCATGGAGCTGACCCATGTCGTGGGCTCCGTGACCCTGGATAGGACCCCTTGGTCCTGGAGATCCTGCAGCTGCAACTTGAGGCGGTCTTTAAGTGGCGCAGGAACCCTGCGAGGTGCGTGAACGACCGGGATGGCGTCCGGTTTGAGGCAAATTTTGTATGTGTATGGCAGTGTCCCCATGCCTTTAAATACCTCCTGGTTGTGAGCAAGGAGGGATTGGAGATTTGCGTTGAAGTCAGCATCCAGGAATTCGGATGTGTCGTCTGGAGAGACATAATTCGCTGTACAAGGTGAAGAGCCTTGCATGCCTGTGCGCCCAGCAAGGAATCTTTCGATGAGCCAACAATTTCAAAGGGGAGTGTGGCCGTGTGCGTTTTGTGTGTCACCTGGAGCTGGCAAGATCCCATGGCCGGGATGACGTTCCCGTTATAGTCAACCATCTTGCACCGGGATGGCTGGATAGGTGGTTTGACCTTCATGGCATGGAATGCTGAATATGCTATGAGGTTGGCGGATGCGCCAGTGTCCAGGCAGAAAGTGATCTGCGATCGGTTGACCGTCAGGGTGGCATTCCAATCATCGGCCGGATTGATGGTGTTGACCCTGTTCACATCAATGACTGAAACCCGAAAGGCATCTTGGTCATCTGTGTCATTTGGCTGGATGTCCTGATGTACGGGCTGAACGGTCCTGACGTGTCTGCGAGGTTGTCGGAGATGTGTAGGATCCATCGGTTGAACCGCTCGACAGTAGGCAGCGTAGTGGCCCATCTTGCCACATCGTAGGCATTGTCGTTTTTTTAGCAGGACATTGCCCTTTTAAATGTACAGCTCCACAGTTGCCGCACGTCATGAAGTCACGGCGTTCGTTACGCCACTGCGCATGCGCAGTTCGGTCTTGCATCGGGCGCGCCTGCGCAGTGCATCCCTCGATGTTGCCGTTGGTTTTGGCGCACACAAGCGCGGGAGACCACGAAAAGCGGCCGCCCTCGTCCGGGCCGCGGGCCGGGAGATAATCAATTGCCTGTATGCGTTCGGCCTCGTGGGCGGCCTGACTTGCCGATTCGACGGCTAGGGACCCCCTCCGTGCCGACTCGATCGCCTGAAATTGGGCAAAACGGCTGGTTACATTTTCATGGAGGACACAAGCTTCCACCACAGACGCTAAGGTCAGGCCTTTAATTTTAAGAAGCTGCTGGCGTAGGCCACTGGAGGCAACACCAAAAACAACCTGGTCCCGGATCATGGACTCTGAGGTGTTGCCGTAACCGCAGGACTGCGCGAGTATGCGGAGGTGCGTCAGAAAGGATTGAGAGCTCATCCTTACCTTTCAGGCGTTGCTGAAAGATATACCTTTCAAAACTTTCATTCACTTCAACGTTAAAGTGCTGGTCTAGCTTGAGGAGGACCGTGTCATACTTGGATTGGTTCTCACCTTCCGCGAACACCAGTGAGTTGAATACATCGATGGTGTGCTGACCTACGGTGGTGAGGAGCATCGCAATCTTTGTTTCGTCCGAGGCACTCTGTTTCTCGTTGGCTCGCATGTACAGTTCAAATTGCTGCTTGAAAAGCTTCCAATTGGTGCCAAGGTTCCCAGCGACTTGCAACTGCTGCGGTTTGTTAGTGATGTCCATATCTCAGGATGGCAGGTTTGCTGGCAGGTATCGATCCACTCCTGTACCATGTAGTGTTGGGTGTTCTGATGTACAGATGAACCAACACGGTTGTATCTGGTACAACGCTGTTTCAACTTGTTATTTACAGTTCTGTCTTGATACTCTGCACGTGGTGACTCCCTGTGTGTGATGTTAATCAGGTCCTGTCCTTGTCCTGGTCTCCAGATCTACTGGCCACCAGGTGTCGTGTTTCTTCTCTTATACTGTCTCTGTCCTTGTCTATGATTGGTTGTCGTGTTGTGTGTGCTGATTTGTCTGTTGGTGTGTCTATCATGATATGTGAGTTTGAATATCATGACACCCTTTAAATTGGTCACCTCCTGGACCTCCATCCAATTAAGGACCTCGGAGAGAGCTTTGCAGGGTTACAAGTTCTGAGTTTTGGAAGGCCGGCAGCCCCACTGAGAGAGGTGTACACTGCTCAGGCAAGGAGATATGAGGGCATTTCAAACGATTGCACCTTCAGATGCATCCATTGAGTCACAGAAAAAACATAAATTGAAGCTAAGAGGAATCTCGGAGCAAAGTAGAAGCCTTTTCGGTGGATCCATTTGGGCTGCACTCTTTAACTCCTCCAGCTTCATATTCTCTCTTTTCCTGCACATGGTTACATTCAGTGACAAGTACAGCTGAGGGTTCAATCCTTACAGAGTTGGCCGTCTATATATGCACCATTCTTTGTTTTACAGCTTTTACCTCCTCATTCAAGTCTTCGTAATCATAGCCTTTATCTCTCCATTTATTAATTCAGACTGAAACAATTTGTGCTTTCCAGATTTCAACTGTTCTTCTTTACTTTCCGAATCAGATGGTACGTCATTGGCTCCATGAACTATCAGGTTTTCGTTAACAGATGCGGTGGCAGAATTACAACATGGTTCTCCATCCACGATCCTCTTAATTTTCAAAAGGAATTGATTACTGATTATTTCATCTCTTTTGCTATTTGCTTCCCTCACCTTGAAGAGGTTCTATGGACCTTAAAAAGGTGTGGGTTAATCAGCTGTTTGCTTGGTGTCACTTCACAGTCCTTGCTATCCTCGTTCTGAGTAACTGATGCCATGCTATTATGTATATTGTCCTTCAAAACAGGCAAACTCTGGGAAATATTTGCGCCTGAAGTGGATGGCAACGGGTTTACTGTCAGAGGCTGTAACAAATTAGTTTTAGAAAAGTCCAGTTCACTTTCTCCTTCGATGTGCTGTCTTCTTTCCTGGCTTTGGAAGAATTACTTCCCGTTTGTTCAAGATCAGTTAGTGACAGGTCTATTAGGTAACAGCTGTTTATCATTACTTCATAATCAGAACTGAAATCAAACTAAGAATCCTCATCTGTGACTCTTCATCACTGTTATTACTATTAGATTAAACGTCTCTTTCTTATGGTCACCTTCGGTCTTGGAATTCTCAGAGTCTGGTTCTCTAAGTTTCTGTAATGAATCATTCTTGTAGAGATAATTTCATCAGTATCATATTCATCTCCATTGTCATTTGATATGTGATTAATGTCTTTCAACATCTCTTTCTTTGAGTCATTTAATGCCCAATGAGTTTTTCTAACTCTCACATACCCTACCGTTGGTATCTGATGTGGTATCTGTAATTCTTCCGTCGGACTCATGGGTGAAGTTACAACCTTCACTCCTGCCAAATCATTCCCTAAAACTAAGTCTACTCTGTCCACTGGGAATTTATTAACCACTCAGAACACAACTGGACCTGACACTAAATCACACTCGAATTGTACTTTATAACATGGAACTGTGATATAATCTCCACTTATCCCATTCACTAATACCGTAGCTTACATTCAGCTCTTTGAAGTGGAAACCAAATCCTTCCCCAGTAAGAGTTTGAGTAGCCCGTATGCCCCATAAAATAGCAATGGATGTGGCTACATCAGTTGAAAAAAATGAGGTGAATTTCCCCTTGGACAAAATCCTGCATATGTTTCATCGGCCTCAGTCCTCACACCTGCTCTCACAGCAGTGTTTACCTCAGGTCTCCTAAGTCCAATTAAAGCTCCAGTCTGCCCTGTAGTATTCTCCACTTTTGTTCCCTTTTCGGAATCCTCCAGATAAACTCCCACCAGTCCCATAGGCTTTCCTTACAACTTCCAATATGCTGAATGAATGTGTCCCGCCTTGTTACAATGGTAATACCCTGGCATCCGAGTCTAACCTCCACCCTCCACCTTCCTTCCTGGTCTGAGGAGGAGATCTCGGAGCATTCCCAGCTATTCATTCTTTTTTAAAATGTTTTCAATTAAGGAGCAACTTAGCGTGGCCAATCTACCTACCCTACACATCATTAGGTTGCAAGGGTTAGACCCACGCAGACATGGGGAAAATGAGCCGGGATCGAACCAGGGTCCTTGGTGCCACGAGGCAGCAGTGCCAACCACTGCACCTCCGTGCCACCCAGCTATCCATTCTTTACTTTGACTACCTACCTACCTTTCACTCTCCCACTTCCTGTCCTTTTCAAAAGTATAGGAGTGATGGAACAATGGTTAACATTTATGGATTAGCTCATAATTGTCAGCCATAATTGCTGCCTGTCTAGCAGACTTCATCCTCTGGTCTTCAACATGGGCTCTTAGTATAGAAGGTAGGGATTCTTAAATTCCTCTAAGAGAGGGACCTCTTTCAGAGCATCATAGATAGTTGTAACTCCCAATGCTCGTACCCATCTATCAAAATCGTTCCACTTAACCCTTTTGAATTTGGCATATGTCTGTCCTGGCTGTCTCCCTAAATTCTTGTTGGAACCTGCCTGAATACGGATGACTGGGGACTACTGATTATTCCAGAACTTTTGGGGATTATGAGATCCCCCATTGAGCTGGCCAATGTGGTACCATCTGGAACAGGAAGCAGTGGTGAACTATTGCTGCAGTATATATATTATTGTAAATAAAGTTATTTTCTTTTGTCTCTACAAACTCGTGGTCCTCACAAAACTGGCGAGGGTTAAAATTGGATAACCATCTATGCTGTTGAAGCCACCTCATTGGACCTTTGTTGGATACAGGTTGGGAGTTTTATTTCTGTTGCATCATGCCTCTTTACGGACGTTTGGATGTCTTTGATGCTACGCTGGAAAGTTGGAGCCAGCACGCACACAGATGTGTTATTACTTCCAGGCGAATAACATCACCGAAAACAAACGGCAGGTGGTCATTTTGCTAACCGGCTGTGGCACATATACGTTTGGGGTGATAAGAAGCCTTACGTACCCAGCCGCACCTGACAGTAAAACATTTGATGAACTTGTGACCTTGGTGGGGCAACATTTTAACCCAACCCCGTCCACGATAGTCCAGCGTTACCGGTTTAACAGCGCAGAGAGGACCCCTGGAGATTCCCTTGCTGAGTTCTTATCCAGGCTGCGCAGGATTGCGGAGTACTGTGACTATGGTGACACTTTGTCAGTGATGTTACGAGACCGTCTGGTTTGCGGCATCAACAATGCTGACACTCAGAAGAAAGTTAGCCGAGCCGACAGTGTCTTTTCAACAGGCCATCCAGATAGCGCTGTCCCAAGAGAGCAGAACAGGGAGTGCAGGAGCTACAGGGAGTGGAGGTGCACACCTTGGGGCGAACCTCTTCCATCCAAAAGCATCTCCCCGCACCCCTTCTGTAACTTGGGCGGGGCACAGTAAGGGTCGTGGCAGTGGCCATCAGACGGTCCTCCCCCCCAAAGGGAACCTTCTCCAGAACCAAGGGATGAGGAACCTTGTCAGTGTAGGACTTGTGAGCGGACACCGGTTCTGGGGGCATCAGAGGCACTGTCGTTCTGGCAGAAGCTGGGGCCAGCCGAGGGGCCGTACTTTACTTTTCGATGGGCCTGAGGGAACTGTTCCCAAGGATGTGGAGACAAAGGATGACTGCCTGCAGCTGCATTGTGTGGCAGTACCCCAAGTGACCCCTATTAAGGTGATGGTACGGGTCAATGGTCACCCGCTTGAGATGGAGTTGGACACTGGCACAGAGGTCTCCGTGGTTGGCCAGAAGACATTTGACCACATTAAGCAGGATATACAGACCCTTAAATTGACCGATACACAAGCCAGGCTGGCCACCCATACAGGGGAACCATTGGCCATTGCTGGGACTACGATGACCCCTGTTGCTTACGGACGCCAGCAGGTGCGATTCCCGTTCATCGTGGTGCACGGCCACGGGCCAAGCCTGTTGGGTCAGGACTGGTTGCGCCATTTGCCGCTGCAATTGCAGAATATTCTTCAAACGGGTTCTGGAGATTTGACGGAGGTATGAGGGTGATACCCAGAAATATTCCAGCCCAGTTTGGGGAAGATAAAAGGGGCCATAAGCCCGTATTCAGATTAACCTGGAAGCCACACGCGGTATTTCCAGGCGCACCCGTTCTCTAATGCCTTGCTTGAAAGAGTAGAAGCGGAGTCACTCGTTTTGACACCCTGGGTATTATCAGGCCTGTCCGTTTCGCTGATTGGGCAACGCCAGTCTGAAGCCAGATAATACGGTTCACTTGTGCGGCAACTATAAACTTACGGTGATCACGGCTTCCCGGCTCGACTGATATCCCATGCCCCGTATAGAAGATCACTACGCAAAGTTCGCAGACAGACTCTCATTCATGAAATTGGATATGAATCGCGCCTACCTGCAGCTGGAGTTGGACTTTGCCTCCCGGTCACATATTACTATCAATACGCATAGGGGCCTGTATGAGTGTACATGATTGTCCTTTGGAATATCCTCTGCCTGTGCTATTTTTGTGTCATGGAGAGCATCTTGCGAGGTTTGCCACGTGTCGCTGTTTACTTAGGCGATGTCCTGATTACAGGAGCTTCGGAGCAGGAACATTTGGATAATTTGGAGGCTGGAGTCCGTTTCCGTCGTGCAAAGAGTGTCTTTTAAGCGAAGGAAGTGGTCTACCTTTGTTATCGGGTGGACTGTGAAGGTTTGCACCCCGTCAGGGAGAAGGTGCGCGCAATCCAACAGGCCTCAGCCCCGACTGATACTTCGGGTCTTTGTTCTTTTCTTGGCCTTGTAAATTATTACGGGAAGTTTCTCACCAATCTGGCAACTACGCTGGCCCCGTTGCACCTTCTGTTGAAGAAAAATTATGCCTGGGTTTGGGGTCAGCCGCAAGAAACCGCTTTTCAGTGGGTGAAACAACAATTGTCATCATCCGGGTTACTAACGCACTATGATCCTGCAAAGCCTTTGTTCATCACGTGTCATGCATCCCCACATGGTATTGAGGGCGTCCTGTCTCACAAGATGGAGAACGGAACCGAGCGGCCTATAGCTTTCACCTCCCGCACGTTTACTGCAGCAGAAAAGAAGTACACGCAGATTGAAAAACAGGGCCCCAACGGTGGTCTTTGCAGTGAAACATGTCCAGCAATATATTTATGGCCGCCACTTCACTATCTTAACCAATCATAAGCCTCGGCTTGGACTTTTCACAGAGGATAAGCCAATTCCGGCCATTGCTTCTGTGCGGATACAGCGCTGGGCTTGCTGCTCGCTACCTTCAAGTAGTCCTTGGAGCATAAACCAGGACCCAGATTGCGAATGCCAATGAACTGAGAATTGCCTTTGTCGACCGGCCCTTGCCGACCCCCGTGACAGGCGAGGTTGTCGCAGCCCTAAATAGAATGGACTGTTGGAACAGTCACAGCATCGCGGATCCGAGAGTGGACCTGGACAGATCCAGTCCTATCCAAGGTTCGGCACGTAGTCCTGTATGGTGGGCAGCATTGACAGCTCCCAGGTGAGTTGTGGGCATTTTCCTCCAAGCTGTCAAAATTCAGCATGGAAGATGGTATCCTCTTGTGGGGGAGGTATGTGCTCATCCCGGATAAAGGGCAAGAGCTGATACTAAAGCACCACAATGGTCATCCGGGTGTGACCAAAATGAAAATGTTGGCACACAGTTATGTCTGGTGGCCAGGCCTCAATGCCGACATTGAGAAGGTGGCCCAACCCAAGCTGGGGGTTGGCTATATTCGGGGTTGCAGAAGAGCCGGGAGTGCAGGAGGCGAAAGAGGCTGATGTTTTGGCCTTTGCGTCCCTAGTAGCCCGGCGCAGGATACTGTTGATGTGGAAGGAAGGTGTGGATACCTGGATAAATGACATGGCAGGGTTTATAAAGCTGGAACGGATTAAGTTCGTCCTAAGGGGATCGGCTCAAGGGTTCACCAGGCGGTGGCAACCGTTCGTCGAATACCTCACAGAAAGATAGAGGGAATGGAAAAGAAGAAGACAGCAGCAGCAACCCAGCCAGGGGGGGGGGGGGGGACCAGAAGGACTCTCAGGGATGTTAGTGTATAAGTATAATATGTATAGGTTGTTGTTATAGGTAATTGTATACTGGACTGCTGAATTGTATTTTTGGAGAGTATTTATTTGGGACAAGGCAGTTGCCATTTAGTTTTGTTTTTTAATTTTGATGTTGTTTATATATTATTTATTTCTTGTTTAAAAAACTGGCCATTGTTATTTATATTGTTATATTACTGTGTAAAATATACACAATGTACTGTTATGGTTGGCCAAAAATTTTGAATAAAATATATTTTTTTTAAAAAAGAGAAGGTGGCCCAACACTGCTCCGTTTGCCAAGAGCATCAGAAGCTTGTCGGCCGCGTCCCTGCATCACTGGTAATGGCCAGGGAGGCCTTGGGCACGCTTACATGCAGATTTCGCTGGCCTTTTTCAAGGCTTCATGTTCCTTTTTTTGATCGATGCCCAATCGAAGTGGTTCGAGATACATAGGATGTCTAACCGTAATCTTGTGTGTTTAAGTTTTCTTTCATTTTGTCAGTAAATGTTTTAATTTAACATTTAAGATCTCCAAAAGTGTTACTGGATTTCTTTTATCCTTAAGTTTAGTGTGCTCACTTCTCGAATTAATTGCAAATCGTTGTGATAGCTTGATCAAGTTTCCCTTTCGAACTTGTCAGCCTAGCGATTGCCACTTACCAGATCATAACCTTGACCCACCAACAAATTAACCTTTCCAATATTTTGCTCTTGGCTCCACCTCTGAAGTCACCTTTGTGGATCTAATATGATTCCTCCTTCCCTCTCTCCGAGTACACGCACCTCTTTCTCACTCTCCTCCATGACTATCATACACTCTCTCTCCCCTTTCTATTTCCTCTCTCCTTCCCTCTCCTCTCTCACCCTCCCTCTTCTCAAACTCCCCCCACTCTTCTAACATTTCTATTTTCCCCTCATATCCCCATCTAGCTCCTCTTACACATTTGATTTCCCACACTACTCCCTCTCACTCACACTCCCTCAGAATCTCATTTCTCACATTCCATTTCTTCAATATTTCACTTTCCCTCTTCCTTCTCTCATCTGTCACACCATCAGCCTCTTTCACTATGCTCTCTACTTACATCTCACTCTCATTTAATTCCTTCAATCCATTTCTCACTCCCTCTCTTATCAGACACTTACTCTACTCCTCTACCATGTTCCTTCCCTTTATCCTCTTCCCTCTATCGTATCCCATTCTCACTCCCACCATCCTATTCAAAACTGCCTACCTCCTCACAGCCGCATCCACATCCCTCGATCTGTATTCTTACTCCAACCATTTTTACTCTCGTACCCTCTGTCTTTCTGCCTCACATTCCCTAACCCTTTATGGACAGACTTGGGGGTGGTTTGGGGTCCTTAAAATGGCAGTGGGAAGACATCAATGAGTGCCTATTGATCTTACACTGCCATAGCAATTTGGTGGTCAAGGCTGAAGACAGCCTTCCAACCAAGAGGCCAATTTTGCCATTTGGGAGCCAAGTAGGGCAAATTCTCCCCTTCCTCCATCGTTGGTGCACTCACAGCTTCTTGGGAAGACTGCTCAATAAACCTTGGCAACCTCATTGCAGGTTTGTGGGGATTTGATGGAAATGGAAGACCTCCTGTTCAGGTGTTAGGTGGCTCTCAGAGAGCACCCCCTCCAGCCCCTCCCCTCCCCCCCCCCCCCCAAGAACAAAGAACAAAGAACAAAGAAATGTACAGCACAGGAACAGGCCCTTCGGCCCTCCAAGCCCGTGCCGACCATACTGCCCGACTAAACTACAATCTTCTACACTTCCTGGGTCCATATCCTTCTATTCCCATCCTATTCATATATTTGTCAAGATGCCCCTTAAATGTCCCTATCGTCCCTGCCTCCACTACCTCCTCCGGTAGTGAGTTCCAGGCACCCACTACCCTCTGCGTAAAAAACTTGCCTCGTACATCTACTCTAAACTTTGCCCCTCTCACCTTAAACCTATGCCCCCTAGTAATTGACCCCTCTACCCTGGGGAAAAGCCTCTGACTATCCACTCTGTCTATGCCCCTCATAATTTTGTATACCTCTATCAGGTCGCCCCTCAACCTCCTTCGTTCCAGTGAGAACAAACCGAGTTTATCTTCCAAAATCACCCCCTCACCAACTTGTGCCCCAACCACAGCCAATGCTGATTGACAGGCCCTGGCGACCCAATACCCCACCCCAGGGGCGGATCTACTGTGAAACTAATGAAGCTTAAGCTTCAGGGCCCCTAATCCCGGAGGGGCCCCAGAAGCGACTTTAGTCCACATTGCTTAAAAATTTTGGGTCTACTGAATGAGAAGGGGTTTTTAAAAAAAATAATATTAATAATATAGTGTAATTCAATACAAAATAATAGTTAAAATAAAAATTAAAAGATTATTAAAGTATCATGTAGGCTAACCGTAAACGACAAAAACATTCAAATTAAGGATGTTTCATTCTAAATATATTTAATATAAAATAATTATAAATAATTTAAAACATATTAACATTTATGACAGAAATACAAACAGTAGATGACGTGTCATAACAAAAAAGGGGAGCCGTTGAAAAGGCAATCACAATGCTAACGTGAATTTTCAAAGTGATAGCACTCGTGATAGTGATCTAGACAAGAATTTTTTTCAATAAAGTGCTCATAAAGATACAATATTTTAATTACCCCTACTCAAAAATAAATGTTATATTTAGAAAAGTAAGTTAAGTAATAATGGTGGAATAAAGGTGAAATAGTGTGAGATTAGCCTAAGCCTATTGTTTTTATGGAGAGGTGAACGGAAGGTAGGCTACAACCACATAGCCTAGGCTAATACTATATTACACGTATTTATGAAAAAGTAATAAAAGGGTGAATTTGTGTTAAATTACAGGTGTTTATTGTGAAAAGTGTTCAAATAATGGTAAAATTGTGTTATATTACCTTAGCCTATGAGTTTTGGTGGCCTAGTCTTGCCAACCTTAGTCTAGCCTAGCGTAGGCTAGCTTGAACATAGCCTAGTTTAGCCTATTTAGCTTATTTATTATAAATCTTTAAAAATGGCACTTTACTTTCTGAGAAGGAGTTTTTTAAAAAAACCTTTCTCAGAAAGTAAACCTAAAATGTTTTCCTGTGAAAGCATGCGACAATAGTCGGACGACTCAAATTGATTAATTTTTTGTTGTATATATTTCAACAATCCCAAAGTTTGAGAGTCAGTAGCACAGATGTTGTAAAGGTGGAGTGTCGCGGTAAGTTGGCTGTTCTGCTATGGCTAATGTAATTTTTTCCCGCTTTTTAACAGCGGTCAAGACCCTAGAGGAATAACAATGAGTTCACGAAAGTACTTGAGTGGATACCAAAAACGCAAACTCAATGAAAAGCGATCTGACAAAATTTCTAAATGTCAAAAACTAACAAGCTATTTTGCAATGTCAAGTTTGTCAACACCTACAGTTGAAACAAGCCAAGCAAACACCATTGAAGCCAGTGATAGTGCACAAACCGTGGGAGCTTTTTCTAGCAATATTCAACCCACTGTTGACGCTTTTGATACAGATGACGATCACAGTGGTCAACATGAAAGTACCGCGGAACAAGCAGAGACTGAGCAGAAACATGAAACAGGAAGCAAATTCAGTGATTTCAAAGAATACAGTGACCTCAAAAACTGGCCCATAACAGTTGATAATGATTTCATACAGAATTGTTTAATGCAAAACATAGGTTTTTTTCAAAATAAAAAAACAGATTATGTATATACCAAATCAGAGTTTACAAGGAGCAAAACAGAAGTTTCTCAAACAAATATTTTGAAAAACGATTGAAAAATGGCCAGACTGTGATGAGATCCTGGTTAGTTTACTCAAAGAGCAACGGCTGTATATACTGTTTTGTTTGCAAACTCTTTTCTAAATGCCAAACATCACTTACAACAGGTGGGTTTTCTGACTGGATGAATGTACTCAGAACTCTGGAGAATCATGAAGACAGCATGGAACATAAGAGGGCGATGTTGTGTTGGATAACAAGAAAGTCAAATAAAAATACTGTGGATCAGCAACTTGAAGAACAGATGAGAAAAACCATACAGTACTATTTTGAAGTACTGAAAAAAGAGTTGTAGCTGTTATAAAGTTTTTAAGTGAAAGAGGTTTGGCATTTAGAGGTCATGAGGAGAAGTGGGGCTCACCAAATAATGGAAACTTCATGGGGGCCATGGAACTTATTGCAGAGTTCGACCCATTTTTACATGAACATCTCGAGAAATGTAAAAATGAAAAAGTAAATGCTACTTACCTATCCAAACCGGTGTATGAAGAATTGATAGAAATCATGGGAAAACATGTGCAAGATGAAATTGTGAATCAAATCAACAACCTAGACATCAAATACTACTCTATTATTGTTGACTCTATGCCTGACCTGACACATGTTGACCAGCTGGTAATTGTGGTTCGATACTGCGATAAATGGACAACCCTGTGAGAGATTTGTAACATTTTTATCGATAGAAAACCATTCATCCACCACCTTGTTCAACAAAATACAACAAATCCTGGGTAACATAAGCTTTCACTTGAAAATATCCGTGGTCAGTCCTACGATAATACATCTAACATGAAGGGCTCGGAGAAAGGGCTGCAAGCACTCTTTATAAACATTATCAGGTACGCAGACTATGTACCATGTGCAGCCCATTCACTTAACCTTGTTGGAGAAAAGGCAGTGTCTACTGTACCTGAAGTTGTTGACTATTTTGGCATTTTGCAGGAGCTGTATGTTTTCTTTTCTGGATCTCCACAAAGATGGGGGATTTTAAACACACAGGGCAATCTACATTTTTCTCAAAAGAGCTTAAGTGTAACTAGATGGTCTGCACACTATGAAGCAGTCCGGGCAATTAAAAATGGATATGTGGGTATTTTACAAACTAACATATTTTTGAAGACTCAGGAGAAGCCTGAATGTAAACGAGATGCAAAGAATTTATACCACAAGTTGGTGAAGCCGGAATTTGCTATTTTAACAGTCGTTAGGAAGAAGTGCTGGAGCGCTTCAACAAAACAAGTAAGAAACTCCAAACCCCTGGTTTTGATGTATTTGAAGGTTATCATCTGCTATCATCTTTACTTTTGTTTGTTAAAGAACTCAGAGAAAATTCAGCCGATAGGATTGCACACCATGAATCAGAAGCAAAAGGTTTGTGTGAAGATATCACCTCAAGTTATTCTGATGCTTCCAAACGCATTGTTACAAGGAAATTTTCAGATGGAACAAGTGGTATTGCTTCTTTGCGAGGAGCTGAAAAATTTAGGATAGAAGTTCTATATCAACTCTATGACTGCTTGATAATCCAGTTACGCAAGAGGATTGACCCATATGAGCAGATTGCGAAAAGGTTCAAGTTCCTCTCAGAATTGGTGAACAATTCTGAAATTGATGAGGACAGTATTAAACTTAACATATCGTATTACAAAGATGATATTGACCACAAATTAGTAAACGAGTGTTATCAGTTCAAAGAATATTTGCACCTTAGGAAATCCCAGAACACAGAAGAAAACACGCCATCTAAAATGCAATGCGCAGAAGTTCTTCAGCTTATTTGTGAGCAACACCTAACTGAAGTGTTCCCCAATATTACCACTGCGCTTAAGCTGTACTTGACAATGCCTATCACGAGCTGTGAAGCAGAAAGGAATTTTTCAAAGCTATCCTTTATAAAGAACAAATTTTTGTCTACCATGACTGAAGAGCGCTTAAATTCTTTATGCATATTGTCTCTAGAAAATGACATTGCAAGGAAGCTCTCATATGACAAAACTGTACATGAATATGTTGCTAGAAAAAACAGAACAAAGAGTATTTTGTAAAATGTGCTTCATGTAGTATGTATTCTCATAGGTGTCTAAGATAAAAGATTATACTGACCGTGGTCTTTTCTATGTTTTATTTCATCATTCTATGATGCATCATGCATGTATATAACATTTCCCTAATTTTCACACCCCCATAACTCAAAAACTATAAGGCATAGGCAAGTTTTATTCACACCAGTGACTTTGACATGTGCGATAATCCAGTACAGCAATTTTAATCAAAATCTGAGTTGGAGTGGTTAATTTTAAAAAAAAATTGTGGTGATCTGCCGTGGAACAACCCCATTGAAGAAGATAACAGTGGTTACCCAGACCTCATTGCTGGTTGCGAAGGGGCCCCCATAACAATTGAAGCTTCAGGGCCCCAAAAATGTAGGTCCGCCACTGCCCCACCCACCCATCAAGTTGTGAGGATGGTGACATTTGAAGTGTTCTCTGATGGGTGCTGTCCCAGCCATGGCCATTGCTCCCAAATTCGCTGCTAAGCTGCAGGTTCTCTGGTGGGAATCTCTCGTTTTTAAAGGGACAGGAGCCAAATAGGAATTAACATATTCTCGAAACGTTTGCTCCCTTCCCTCTCCACAGATGCTGTCGGAGCTGCTGACACTGTCCAATATTTTCTTTTTGTTTCAGATTCTAGCATTTGCAGTAATTTTCTTTTAATCAGGAATTAACCTGCTGCTGGATGAGTCTATAATTCAGACATGGTTCCCCTCACTGCTAACGGTGGAGCTGCCCTGGTTATGCGACCAGGGCACCTGTTGCACCGACTAAATTCAGTGCATTCTCCGCACTTGCTCTCACATTTCCTTCCCCTCTTTCCTTCACACCCCCTTTCTCATTTCTGTCATCTCCCTCTTCTCATTCTCTCTCTCCTATCTTACACCCCCTCTCATACTCACTGATCCAGGCCACTCTGATGACTATTCCCAGCCTCATGCCGCTGGCGCCAACTGAAAACGAACAGGCTCGCGCTTCCGCCACTTCCCGCCCAAAACCCCCGCGCGCTCTCCGGGGGCGTGGCCTCCTGTAAAGGCGGGGCCACAGGTCGAGTGTTGAGTCTTGGATTGAGATTGTACCATTGATCGGGATGGAGGAGGGGGTTGGGACAGGTAGTGACCATTCACCCAGTTACGTAAAGAGCGAAGGGAGCCTCGAGTAGGGGCGGGGTCTTGTGCATGTCGGAGTCTTGAGTGGGGGCGTAGCCTTCGATATGAGCGGAGTCTCGTGCGGGGCATGCTGATGATTTGTTCTCCCTGAGTCCGCGAGCTGAAATCAAACAGAACTCGCAAACGGTTGCTGAGGAGAATGAGGTTGATTGAATTTCAAAAGGTGATTGATGCAGGAACACATAATGGACTTCAGTTTTGCTGACCTATGAAATGAAAGAGACAGCAGCAGCAGCTCAGATGTGAAATTAGCTGTGTGACAGTAAGTAGAGAATGGCGGCTCAGCCTACGCAGAGTGGCATTCCCCAGGCTTCTGGATCAGGGGGCGAAATTCTCCGTTATCGGCGGAAACTCCGCCGATCGGCGCAAAAAACGGTGCAAATCCCACTTGCGTCACGTCATAAAGATGGGCCGATAGTCTGCGGCCCGAAATGGGCTAGCAGCGACGTAACGGGATCCGCGCTTGCGCAGTGGTTCACGCCGTGCAGCGTCATACGCGCTGCACGGCGTGACGGCTCATAAGGCCGCGCAGCTCCCCCCCCACCCGACCGGAACAGCCGACCGCAACACCCGACTTGATGGCTGGCCGTCGCTCAGCCCCGAGGTTCGAGTCACGCGATGTGGAGGCGCTCCTGGATGCGGTGGAGCAGAGGAGGGACGCCCTGTATCCCGGGCACGGCCGCAGAGTTGCCCCACGCCACAGCCGGCGTCTGGGGAGGGAGGTGGCAGAGGCCGTCACCGCTGTGGCCCTGACACCACGGACAGGCACCCAGTGCCACAAGAAGGTGAACGACCTCGTCAGAGCAGGCAGGGTGAGCGTCCCCCATATCCCCCATATCCCCTCTCCCCCAAATCCCCCCCTCCCCCATATCCCCCCCCTCCCCCATATCCCCCCCTCCCCCATATCCCCCCTCCCCCATATCCGCCCTCCCCCATATCCCCCCCTCCCCCATATCCCCCATATCCCCCCTCCCCCATATCCCCCCCTACCCCATATCCCCCCTCCACCATATCCCCCATATTCCCCCCTCCCCCATATCCCCATATCCCCCCTCCCCCATATCCCCCCTCCCCCATATCCCCCCTCCCCCATATCCCCTCTCCCCCAAATCCCCCCTCCCCCATATCCCCCCCTCCCCCATATCCCCCCTCCCCCATATCCCCCATATCCCCCCTCCCCATATCCCCCCCTCCCCCATATCCCCCCCTCCCCCATATCCCCCCTCCCCCATATCCCCCTCCCCCATATTCCCCATATCCCCCCCTCCCCCATATCCCCCTCCCACATATACCCCCTCCCCCATATCCCCCCCCTCCCCCATATCCCCCATATCCCCCCTCCCCCATATCCCCCCCTCCCCCATATCCCCCCTCCCCCATATCCCCCCTCCCCCATATCCCCCCTCCCCCATATCCACCCCTCCCCCATATCCCCCCCTCACCCATATCCCCCATATCCCCCCCTACCCCATATCCCCCCTCCACCATATCCCCCATATTCCCCCCTCCCCCATATCCCCCATATCCCCCCTCCCCCATATCCCCCCTCCCGCATATCCCCCCTCCCCCATATCCCCCATATCCCCCCTCCCCCATATCCCCTCTCCCCCAAATCCCCCCCTCCCCCATATCCCCCCTCCCCCATATCCCCCCCTCCCCCATATCCCCCCCTCCCCCATATCCCCCCTCCACCATATCCCCCATATTCCCCCCTCCCCCATATCCCCCCTCCCCCATATCCCCCCTCCCCCATATCCCCCCTCCCCCATATCCCCCCTCCCCCATATCCCCCCTCCCCCATATCCCCCCTCCCCCATATCCCCCCTCCCCCATATCCCCAAGTGAATCCAGCCCTAACCTTAACCTCTGCAATGCACGCGCAACCGATGGCGTGCATTCATATACCTGCCTAACACTGTTGCCTTTTACCCCTGCCACCACCCCCCCCCCCCCCCCAGGAGAAGCGCGCACACAACAATAGGGAGCATGTGAGGACTGGAGGAGGGCCCGCTGATGAGAGGCCACTGACCGTACACGAGGAAAGGGCCCTGGAACTGGCTGGCGGACCTGACGACCGGGAGGTTGCTGATGCAGAGGTCGGGGCCCCACGAGCAAGTGAGCCACCAACAGCCCGTCCCCATATCCCCCCTCCCCTATATCCCCCTCTCCCGTATCACCTGATCACTGCCTGATGTCTAACCATGCATGCTTCATTGTGTATCGCAGGACCAAACGTCCAGGCACCCATCCCCGGAGACGCAGACCGCCCGCAGGATGCCCCTCCGAGACCACGGGAGACGGAGAGACCCGCACCCTCCAGCATGCGACGCCCGCAGGATGCCCCTCCGAGACCACGGGAGACGGAGAGACCCGCACCCTCCAGCAAGCGACGCCCGCAGGATGCCCCTCGGAGACCACGGGAGACGGAGAGACCCGCACCCTCCAGCATGCGACGCCCGCAGGATGCCCCTCGGAGACCACGGGAGACGGAGAGACCCGCACCCTCCAGCATGCGACGCCCGCAGGATGCCCCTCGGAGACCACGGGAGACG
The DNA here is from genome assembly GCF_047496885.1 of Scyliorhinus torazame. Classification (NCBI taxonomy): domain Eukaryota; kingdom Metazoa; phylum Chordata; class Chondrichthyes; order Carcharhiniformes; family Scyliorhinidae; genus Scyliorhinus; species Scyliorhinus torazame. Next base: position 278,306,886 of record NC_092712.1, read on the forward strand.
GAGAGACCCGCACCCTCCAGCATGCGACGCCCGCAGGATGCCCCTCGGAGACCACGGGAGACGGAGAGACCCGAACCCTCCAGCATGCGACGCCCGCAGGATGCCCCTCGGAGACCACGGGAGACGGAGAGACCCGAACCCTCCAGCATGCGACGCCCGCAGGATGCCCCTCGGAGACCACGGGAGACGGAGAGACCTGGAGCAACAGGGAGACGACACCCCCGTCACGTGCGGGAGCGACCACCCAGCGATGAGGGGGGCAGCCACAGGCCCCCGTCACATCCGAGCCAGGACACCACTACCCAGGACACCACTATCCAGGACACCCCTACCCGGGACACCACTACCCGGGACACCACTACCCAGGACACCACTACCCAGGACACCACTACCCGGGACAGCACTACCCAGGAAGACGAAATACTGGACAGTGACTCAGAGTGGATGGGTGGAGACGAACCCCCACCCCAAAGTGCCATGGACTCAGAGTGGGACGAAGAGCACGACACAACGCCACTGCTGTCACCAACACCCTCCACCATCGCAGAAACACTCACCACGGTTGGGCACTTTAGTGATGAGGCGTCTGGTACACTCACTGGTGCGCACAACACAGCCGTCCCGGTACAGCAGGTGGAGGTAGGAGCAGCAGAGGGACCGAGCGGTCGGAGGGCAGCCCAGGCCAAGCGAACATCTGCCGCCCAGATGGATCCCGGGTTCCTGCAGTTACCACACCCACACATAGATCCGATGCAACCACCGACACGGAGACGAGCGAATAGGGTGACGGGTGGCTTGCGGCGGCTGCGGTCGCAGGTGGAGGAGTCCACCCGCGTCCAGGAGCTGGGAGTGGTCCCGGTCATGCGTGCCACCCAGGCTGACACCGCACGGGTGGCGTCCGCGGTGGAGGCAATGGGTGCGACGGTGTCAGACATGGGGAACGGTTTGCGAGGCCTGGGGCCTTCCGTGCAGGCGGCGTCTGTGGCCCAGGAAATGGCTGCCCTCTCACAGGAGGCCATGAGCCAGTGCCAGCGCCAGATGGCAGAGGCGCTCAACGCCATAGCCCAGTCTCAGCAGGCCATCGCTGAGGGCATCGGCGCCAGTGGCCATGTGCGAGCTGGCGTCGCACTGTCGCAGACAGGGTTCGACAACCCCCTGGGCTCCATGGCTGCAAACCTGCAGACCCCTGTCGATACCAGCACGGGCCTCCAGGACTGGCAGCGCCAGATGTCGGGGGCGCGTCGGATGGCCAGTCCGTTCGCATCCCCCACCCATGTAGAGGCCTGGGGGCCATCGGGCACCCCGAGGGAGGAGGAGGTGGTGTGGTCCGTCCCGGCTCCCTCTGTAGGGGAGGTCCCGGTACACCGCGACACCTCGGACTCCCCCCCCCCCCCCCTTCCGTCCCAGGTGCATCGGGTGGGCAACGGGCAGGACAGGCTGGCAGCTTGCCATCCCAGTCGCCCGGGCCGCAGCCTGGCCCATCTAGGCCAGGACGCCCCAGGAAACGGCCGCCAAAGGGATCCAGTGTCAGAGGGCAGGAATCACAGGAGTCCACCTCCAGTTCTGCTGTACCGTCTGGGGAACCACGTAGACGTAGTCAAAGGGCCCGTAAGGCCAAACAATTAGACACTGAGTAAGTTGGCACGGGTGCAGGGCACAGATGAGTTTTAGGCGCTAGGGCACGTGCATGAACTCCTTTGGTTATTAAAGTCAATGTTACACCTACCGAAGCTGCCTTTGTGCTCTGTCCAAAGTGTGCGGGGGTGTCATGTACGTTGAGCGCAAGTGTGTGTGTGAGGGGTGGTCTTACCTCAGCCCCAGGTGAGTCTGCCCCCTTCCCCCTGGGCCGCCATCAACATCCCCCGGGCAGAGGACGGGACCGTGCGCTGCAGTGTCACAGCCGCATGCAGGGATGGTCCGGGTGGATGGTGGTACTGTGGCCATGGGTCAGACATAGTCCAACGATGTAGAGCCAGGAGCTCATCGGAGGCGGGCTGTCATCATTCTCCATGGCCTGCGATAGACACGCGTCCACCCGCAACTGGGTGAGCCCGGCCCGTTGTGCCACCGGTGGATCGGCAATTGGGAGTGGGGGGGTGGTGTGCATGCGGGTGGGGTGTGTGGGGTTGGGGAGGGGGGTGATGGTGCTGGGTGGATGGATGGGTGGGGGGTGTGGGTGGTCGGCTGTTGTCATGGTGTGCGGTCTGTGGCCATACTACCCGATTCCCACGCCCATCTAGTCAGTGAAGCGGGCGTCTATCAGTCTGTCCCGTGCCCGCTGGGCCAGCCGGTAACGGTGGACAGCCACCCGTCTCTGTCTACCCCGTCTGCCCTGACCATTGCCCCCATCCCCCTCATCTGGGGAGGACTGGGCCTCTTCCTGCTGCTCCTCCACTCCGCCCTCCTCTGCCTGCGGCACATCGCCCCTCTGCTGGGCTATGTTGTGCAGGACGCAGCACACCACAATGATGCGGCCGACCCTATCTGACCGATACTGGAGGGCGCCCCCAGAGAGGTCCAGGCACCTGAAACGCATCTTCAGCACGCCAAAGCACCTCTCGATCACTCCCCTTGTCGCTACATGGGCATCATTGTAGCGGTTCTCCGCCTCATTGCGTGGCCTCCGTATAGGCGTCATCAGCCACGATCGCAATGGGTAGCCCCTGTCGCCCAGCAACCAGCCCCTCAGCCGGGGATGGCGTCCCTCGTACATGCCGGGGATGGATGACCGCGACAACACGAATGAGTCGTGTACACTGCCTGGGTAACGGGCGCAGACGTGCAGGATCATCATGCGGTGGTCGCAGACCACCTGTACGTTCATCGAATAGGTCCCCTTCCTATTAGTGAACACGGCCCTGTTATCTGCAGGTGGCCGCACGGCGACGTGCATCCCATCGATCGCGCCCTGGACCATGGGGAACCCGGCAATGGCAGAGAAGCCCACGGCCCGGGCATCTTGGCTGGCTCGGTCCACGGGGAAGCGGATGTAGCGGTGCGCCATGGCATAAAGGGCATCTGTCACTGCCCGGATGCACCGATGCACCGATGTCTGCGATATGCCGGACAGGTCCCCACTCGGTGCCTGGAATGACCCCGTTGCATAAAAGTTCAGGGGCACCGTAACCTTGACGGACACGGGGAGAGGGTGTCCCCCGCCAGTGCCACGCGGTGACAGGTGTGCCAGCAGGTGGCAGATGTGTGCCGCGGTTTCCCGGCTCATCCGGAGTCTCCTCCTGCATTCCCGGTCCGTGAGGTCCTGGTATGACTGCCGGGGCCGGTACACACGGGGCGCCCTCGGGTGCCTCCGTTGCCGTGGGGCCGCGACGTCCTCCTCCCCCTCCTCGTCCTGTCGGTCAGGTGTCCCTCCAGCCTGGGCGGCTGCCGCCTGCCCCTCTGCGGCAGCCTGCGCCGCCTCTCTGGCACGCTCCTCCTCCTCCTCCTCCTCATCCAGGGCAACATAGACATGAGCGGCTGCCACCACGGCGGCCAACATCGCTGGATGATCTGAAAACATGACGACCTGGTGGGGGGGAGGGGAACGACGACATGTCATCATTGCCCATATCCCCTCCTCCCCCCAGCCAGGTGGCATGGACCGCATGGGTCCAACTGTTGGAGGCTGGCACCTGGCCAGGTGGACCAACTCATTTGCCCTCCCATCACCCACCCCGGCACGGACCCCCCCCCCCGCCCCAACCTCCACCCCAGCACGGACCCCCCCCCCAACCTCCACCCCGGCACGGACCCCCTCCCCAACCCCCAACCTCCACCCCAGCACGGACCCCCCCCCAACCTCCACCCCGGCACGGACCCCCTCCCCAACCCCCAACCTCCACCCCAGCACGGACCCCCCCCCAACCTCCACCCCGGCACGGACCCCCTCCCCAACCCCCAACCTCCACCCCAGCACGGACCCCCTCCCCAACCTCCACCCCGGCACGGACCCCACCCCCAACCTCCACACCGGCACGGACCCCCTCCCCAACCCCCAACCTCCACCCCGGCACGGACCCCCTCCCCAACCCCCAACCTCCACCCCAGCACGGACCCCCCCCCCAACCTCCACCCCGGCACGGACCCCCTCCCCAACCCCCAACCTCCACCCCAGCACGGACCCCCCCCCCAACCTCCACCCCGGCACGGACCCCCTCCACAACCCCCAACCTCCACCCCGGCACGGACCCCCTCCCCAACCCCCAACCTCCACCCCGGCACGGACCCCCTCCCCAACCCCCAACCTCCACCCCAGCACGGACCCCCCCCCAACCTCCACCCCGGCACGGAACCCCTCCCCAACCCCCAACCTCCACCCCAGCACGGACCCCCCCCCCAACCTCCACCCCGGCACGGACCCCCTCCCCAACCTCCACCCCGGCACGGACCCCCTCCCCAACCTCCACCCCGGCACGGACCCCCCCCCCCAACCTCCACCCCGGCACGGACCCCCTCCCCAACCTCCACCCCGGCACGGACCCCCTCCCCAACCCCCAACCTCCACCCCAGCACGGACCCCCCCCCAACCTCCACCCCGGCACGGACCCCCTCCCCAACCCCCAACCTCCACCCCAGCACGGACCCCCTCCCCAACCTCCACCCCGGCACGGACCCCCCCCCAACCTCCATCCCGGCACGGACCCCCTCCCCAACCCCCAACCTCCACCCCGGCACGGACCCCCTCCCCAACCCCCAACCTCCACCCCAGCACGGACCCCCCCCCAACCTCCACCCCGGCACGGAACCCCTCCCCAACCCCCAACCTCCACCCCAGCACGGACCCCCCCCCCAACCTCCACCCCGGCACGGACCCCCTCCACAACCCCCAACCTCCACCCCGGCACGGACCCCCTCCCCAACCTCCACCCCGGCACGGACCCCCTCCCCAACCCCCAACCTCCACCCCAGCACGGACCCCCCCCCCAACCTCCACCCCGGCACGGAACCCCTCCCCAACCCCCAACCTCCACCCCAGCACAGACCCCCCCCCCAACCTCCACCCCGGCACGGACCCCCTCCACAACCCCCAACCTCCACCCCGGCACGGACCCCCTCCCCAACCTCCACCCCGGCACGGACCCCCTCCCCAACCCCCAACCTCCACCCCAGCACGGACCCCCCCCCAACCTCCACCCCGGCACGGACCCCCTCCCCAACCCCCAACCTCCACCCCAGCACGGACCCCCCCCCCCCAACCTCCACCCCGGCACGGACCCCCTCCACAACCCCCAACCTCCACCCCGGCACGGACCCCCCCCCCCCAACCTCCACCCCGGCACGGACCCCCTCCCCAACCCCCAACCTCCACCCCGGCACGGACCCCCTCCCGGCACTCCCCCGGAGCCCAGCCTACTCTAACCACCCCCCCCCCCCCCCCCCCGCCGCACACACACACAACCCGAGACACACCTCTCCTCAGGCAATCAGTCTGCGGCCACGCCATTTCCTGCCCAGAGCCAACCCCCAGGCCGTCACTCACCTCCTCGCTGGTCGGCATGAGCCTGGAGCACCGGGTCACGCCGATGAAAAGGAGGTTTGATTGACGTCGACGTGATGACCGTTCACGTCGACGGGACTTCGGCCCATCCGGAAGGGAGAATATCGGCAGGCCGAAAATCGGCTGCCTTGCGCAGACCCGTGACATTCTCCGCGGCAGCGGCGCCATTAACGCCCCGCCGACTTTTCTCCCCTCGGAGACTTCGGCGGGGGCGGGGGCGGGATTCACGGCGGCCAACGGCCATTCTCCGACCCGGCGGGGGGTCGGAGAATGACGCCCAGGACCACTGCCTTTATTGACGTAAACTCGTCACTTGAACTTGGGTGTGCAGGATACAATTTCAAATGACACAACTTGGAAGTATTCTGAATTATGAGGAGGCTAGCGATAGACTTCAGGTGGACATGGACAGGCTGATGGAGTGGTGGACATGTGGCAACTGAAATTTAATGCAGAGAAATTAAAAGTAAACATTTTAGTAGGTAAAACAAGCAAAAGCACGATAAAACAGAATACGCTTTTAAAAGGCATAAAATAACTTGGTGTCGCACAAATCATTGAGGGTGGCACCGCAGGTTGAGCATGTACTTAAAAAGGAATTGGGGATCTTGGGCTTCATTCTTTATGCATGTGGGCAACATTGGTTAGGCGAGCATTTATTGGCCATCCCTGATTGCCCTTGAGAAGGTGGTAGTGAGCCATCTTTTTGAACCATTGTAGTCCATGTACACCTACAGTACTGTTGGGAAGAGAATTCCAAACTTAATTTTGGTCAGTTTTCCTGTTGCCAGGAATCCACTCCAGGTAGCGCTGCCCAATTTTCCAACTCCCCCTGACCACCATCATGCCCACTCCAGCGGGCTCCAATAACTTCCATCTAATATTCCAGTTGAGGCTGACCTGATGATCTGAAAAGGTTTATCATAAAATCTGACCATAATGCCTCCCCAATACTTGTTGGTCGTCTACAAGGATACGGCAGGAAATATGATGGAAACTCTCCACTTGCATGGTATTTCTGTGTAGTGAAAAGCAAACATTGTGTTTGACTACAAAGTTTAGAGGCTTGTGTTCTATTATCAGATGAGCATGTATTAATTTCCTCTTATTGGGCTCCATCCTGCACTCAAATTCATGTTGAAGTGGAGCAATAAAATGAACTCCTTTTCCATGACACACTCGTTGAGAAATTTGTCAGGGGATTCTTTACCACGGGCTACCTTCACTGGCCAATCTATGCGTCACACCAGCCTCCCCAAACAGGTGCCGGAATGTGGTGACTAGGGGCTTTTCACAGTAACTTCATTGAAGCCTACTTGTGACAATAAGTGATTTTCATTTCATTTCATTTTCATTTTGGCCCTGAAAAGTACTCAATTTACAGTCGTAACGTGAGTGGTATTCACCACTAACAGGATGCTGCCATCAAACCAAAAAGACATTCTGCCAATCACACAAATGAATAATGTAATATATGAATTTCCGTGCCAACGTGATCCCAAAGACTAGTAGATTGTGTCAAACCGCATGTCCCTTCCACTTTTTTCAATGGGCAAGAGACAAACCGTATCCAATCAACTTAAAACAGTGTCCAACATTTGATGTGATTCCGCATTATACAACATTTGTGAATAATCCTCAATGTTCTAAGAATTATGCTGACAATCAATTTAAGATTGTCAGTTTGGCTTGCAGTGTGGCACATATGCATGCATTAGAAGCTATATCTATTAATACGCAGGACTTGGTTCTTTCCAAACGGAAAGAATGTACACACATTGTGCCAGTTTCAGCTAAACAAAGTGACAGTCATTCTCAGGTCAATGCTTTGACTGACCAGAGTCAAGCTGCTTGGTTTAAATTTCAAACAATGCGAAGCAATTAACTGTCAGTCATCATCAACTGCTACCCTGTCTATGGCAACACTTCTTTCAGAGTCCATTTGCCATCCAATCAATACTCTTTCATACAGTATAAATATTGTTTTCCCTTGCATTGGTCTTCTTGCAAATTGACTTGAAGAGAGCAAGCTGAAAAGTTTCTCCAAAATGTCCCTTTTTTTTTCAGTAATTCTCAAATACTAGCAAACTTTGAAAATGTAATGTAAATAGTTGAAATAAAAGTTTCAGATTATTATTGAAAAGTTGAGATTTTACTTGGGTGAGATGTAGAATAATGTGTTAGTAGCTACAATAATGAGATGTGTATGTGTATCGTGAAATAACAGTAACATCAGCAATTGTGTGCAAGAAACAGAAAATAAGATAGAATAGTCTGTACAAGATAGAGGGATGTACCTATCTAGAAGCTTAGAATGTGCTATGGTGAGAATAAGGGAGCTTTTAAAGAAACATACTGGGGTTCGACCCAAGTCACTCAGAAGTAGTGGGAAACCTTCCCAATCTCGAACAGGCCACAAGTTACCCACAAGTAAACCCAAATAGCATTTGAAGGGAAACCAAACCACAGACCAACAGAATGCACTGAATTTTAAGTTCTAGTGTTATGTAGGTATTTATGTCTAATATTTAATTTTGATCTAATCCGCTGGACTTGCAGATGGAACTATTGATGCAAAGATAATTACTTAAAATGGCTGCCAGAGGTAACCTTACATGTCTGCAACTGCATGTTAGTCATACTTGGAAGTTTCCAATGTGGATTACAAATAGGGCATGCCCAGACAACAGTCCTGAGGAATTCCACACCTGCTAATGTCAATTGCTACTTCAAGGACAAGTTGAAACTTAAAATGGCTGCCATAATTTGCATCACTATGTAGTTACATTCCATTTTTGTTGGAACATAGTCGGAGGATCTACAGAGACAATGAACCTGATTTTCTGGGTCCGTTTGTTGCAGGTGCAAACCCATTATGACCACGAGGGCTATAACTGGATGTATGCCAGGAAGATCTCCGTTTCAGAACTTCCCTGCACCCCCCACCAGTAAGGTGATCAGGTTGACGGCCAGTAAGGATGTGAACCTGATTTCCATGTATTTGCATGGATTTTAATATCATTAGACGAATACACTGCACATTCCAGACTCATGTCATGTTCTCCTCCTGGCGGCATGGTATCACATCGGCGTGAAGCACTACTGGTTTTCGAAAATGAAGGAGAGCGGAGCTGAAGGTGAATTCAACTGGATAACTGAACGAAAGCCCTCGTACGTAGTCCTGACAAGAAAAACATGTTTCTATACTAGGTAGTGGAAGGCAAATGAACAGTGTGCATGGGAGGTTTTCTCACACAGGGCTCACAAGGGCCCTGGCAAAGTTTGATGCTCCCATACGCAAGCATAATTCAGACGGACACAGATCCAGACTGGGTCGGTCCCTTTGTCATGGGAGTGCCCCTTTAAGAAATATTTATCTTATCAAATAGCTTGTGATGTCATTGTGTGAGTGGAGCTGTGCTGTGGCTCTGGGTTTTACTTTTGTTTTGAGCTGGGAACTGACTGTGTCTCTGAGTTTTATTTTCGTCTGTACAGTTGGATGCTGGATTCAGACAAAGAAGGTTTCTCTTGTGTCTCTCTGCATGTTAAAAGGTGTCCAGATCACTTGATAATTTAAAAGTGATAACTGTTTTCTGGAAAGTATTCAAACCTACTGTTTTGGTAAAAGGGTTTTTCTGGTTTATTGGATGTTGTTATCAAATTGAAACAGTTGAAAGGGAAGTTATTAAGGGTTATATATAGAGAGAAAACTGTAGCTGTGTGGGGTATTATGTTTGTAGTTGATAAAAATGCTTACTGTGTGTTTATAGAAATGTTAACTAAATTCGTAGAATAAACTTTGATTTTGATTAAAAGTGCTTAAGGCCTTTGTTGAATAACGCCTGAAAGGTAGGCCCTTATGGTCCTCATAATCACAATCTATAAACAGTGTGGGTCAGGTGAACTCCATGATATACTTTGTAGTTTTCTAAACCAAGGCCCATAACACCTTGAAATTGCAGGTGTTTCTTTTGGGGGGGAGGAGGTGCACGGAGGTGGTCATGGGGGATTTTACAGTATTCAGGTATTAATACAAATAGAGGAAATATAAACCCAGCAGACTTGTAAAGTGCAATTAAGCATTTACAACTCTTCAACAACTATTTAGAATGTTTGTACACCCATGCTACCAGAATTAATTTAGAACTTTTTATTTTTCCTACATTCACGCTAGATGCCTCCCTGAAATCTGAAGTGGGGTGGGGGCAGCCAGCTGGTCACTATGCCCTCGCGTCTATGATTACCTTGGAGGCCATCATTTGGAGGCTAGAGGCCTGGAGGGTCCAATCCTTCTTTTGGTCTCTATATGTAGAAATGTATTGTTTTCCCTTGAATTGGTATTCTTGCAAATTGTCTTGAAGAGTGCAAAATGAAAGGTTTCTACAAAATGCACCCACCCAGATCTGAAGCTTGCAGAGGGGACTCAAAACACCTGGACACCTTTGGAAAAGTCCTAAGTGGAGGCCATCAGGGTGTCCAGCTGACACTTCTCTTCCCTTTGGGTTCCCGAGGGTTCTTCCCAACCGCCTTGAAGGAAACTAGCACCTTGAAGGACGTTGAGGTACCTTGTCCCCAGCTTGCCTAGTAAGGCAAAAATTCTGTTGCTCTGTTTATTTGGTTCTAAATATGGTGGTCAATATGGTCGCCTTCGTTAATCCTAATTACGTTTGCTTTAGTCGCCAGGTATCTTTTGATACTGCCACAAGGTTCAAACCCGAATACTGATCAAAGAGCCGATACACCAGTTAGTTAGTTCAAAGTCAATACTATTTATTTACATACACAGCAATATCTACTCCTGCACGAAATACTACAGACTGAACTATCTGTAATGCTAAAGCCTATACTTAGCTTTGGGTGCCCAGTCAGTCAGAGGAACAATGGCCGTTGTTCGGATCTGAGGCTGCTGGGGTTGAAGTGGTACAAGAGAACAGCTAAGGTTGTCCGTCTGGTAGTGAGCGTTGACCTTGGACTTACTTGCTTCTGGTATAGCTGGTGGAAGGGTGTCTCCGCTTTGAGAGCCGATTCAAAGAGAGCGATTCTCTCCTGGGGCGGCCGCCTTATACCTGAAAGGGCTTCACGCGCTTTTGGGCGTGCCTTGAACTGGCCCCAATCTATTGGGACGTATCTTGATCACTCGTATTGATCTTGACCAATAAAGGGGTGGGTGCCCTGATGGCTGGGTGTGTCCTAGGTGGCCGTTGGCCTGGCTTTGTTTGTGCTTTCAGTTTGGGGAACTGGCGCCGTGAGGTCTGGAGCCAGATCGGTTACTTGAGTATCTCCCCTTTGTTCCTAGAGATGGGCCATCAATATGCTAATAGACCTACAGTTTCAGTCTCGTCTGGGAGCTGCGGTCCCAATACACGTACAGGCTCTGTGCCTGCTTGTTTTCTTAGCATTGTCTATAGTTCCCTGCAATCTTTGCAAACATCCATTTTGTATTCTGGAAGTGGCCATCCCAGATGGCTACACCCCCTCCTTGTGATCCTCAACACGAAGCATGAAGGATCAAATTACCACGTCTTCTTCATTCTCCCAAATTGGGCACCCATAAGCACTGATGGGCTATACACTGCTCTGTCCTATGAATTTAAACTTTTACCTAAATTATTTTATGTACATACATCATTATAAAATTCTATGGGGCGCAATGACATTCAGACATGCATTACAAAATTTAAAAACTGGAACCTCTAACTGTCCTTAACTAAACTATCCTCAATCAATCAAAATAATTTACAACATTGGAAACTACAATAGCAGCAACACAGGTCTCTCTGGCTTGGCAGTCAAGCACAGAGTTTTACATTTCTTTATTAGAGCAAAACAAACACACACAAAAAAACAGATGTACTTTAATTCACTTGAAGGGATTGGGAGAGTTTGTTGAAGTCCGAAAATAGGGGATCTGAAGGTGTATACCGGGGTGCGGGAGGCTTTCCTCCGCCATTTCCTGAGTCTAAGGGTTTGAACGACACTGCAGAGTATCGCAATTACTAGCACTGCTTCCACAACGTAGGACAGGGAATACCAAGTTATGAACTTGTCACACCTGGTCGGTGTATCGGTGACTATCTCGGGGTACAGTGTATGGCAGGGGTGGGAAACATTCACGGCCTGTGTGGTAGGGGTCAGGGGGGTAGCTCCCGCGCGTAACTGGAGGGATCCCGCTAAGATCCAACTGTAGAGCATGATGGTTGTCTTCATCTCTCCTTTCTTTCTTCCTCTTGAGGCTTCCGTGGTTCCGGAATTTCTATGGACACAAGCATAATTTCTGTTACTATCTTGTTTAAAATCTCGTATGTCTGTCTGTCCTTTATTGCCAATTACCCGTTATAATTGGTCACCATCTGTGACTCCCTCAATTTTTTTTTAAACCAAATATTTGGGACAAGATACCGAGAAAAATACTGACACAGTGCGAGCCGTCTTGCAGCATGTGAGATCTACCATCCAAGTGTTTGTGGATGTAAACAGCATCGGGAAGCAAGCTAAGGGTCGCCATAAACAAACGAAAGAGTTTCAAACTAAAAGTGCCAAAATGGGGTGGGTACGGGCCGCGACGGGTAAGAATGGGTGGAATCCACGGGTAGGACGGTGACCAATGCCATATGTGCTCCACCCGAGCGCAGCTGACCAGATGGGGGTCCTCAGGCAGGGCGAGGACCAGTGCCGTTTCTCCACTGCCTGAGTGACCGGCAAGAACGGTAGGAATTTGTGGTCGTCGTGGGGGCTGCCTCTTATGATTACCTTCGAATCAGAACAGTAGCTATGATTGGTTGTCTACCGACAAACTTGTTCCATTAACTGCCAGTGGGCGTTAAAAGAGTGGTGGCGTGGGGCCATGAAAACTTTAAATGGACATTCACAATAACAAACAAACATACGGACTTCCGGGTGCGGCGATGACCAGCTGAGTCGCACGTTTCGGCAGCTCCCGGTGAAACAGACTTTTGGGCTCTTGATAGGAGCCCAAACAGCAATTTTGACGGCTAAAAACACTGTGCGGTAAACCAGAAGGGAATCCCCCCTGGATACGGATGAAAAAAGGAGGAGAAAGTGGCCGGATTGCAGTGGATCCTTTAGAACAGCGGCAAGGAAGGCAAGCAAAAACCAAGATGGCGTCGGAAGGTGGCAGTTTAACATGGGGCCCTGAACAACAAGAGTTCTTGAAATGCTGTGTGGAAGAGCTCAAAAAGGAAATGAAGAATGAGCTGTTGGCCCCGATACTACAGGCGATCGAAGGGCTAAAGGAGGAACAAAAGACCCAGGAGCGGGAGCTTCGGGTCGTGAAGGCAAAGGTAGCCAAGAATGAGGACGACATACAGGGCCTGGTGGTGAAGACGGAGATGCATGAGGCACATCAGAAACAATGTGTGGAAAGGTTGGAGGCACTGGAGAACAACGCAAGGAGGAACAACCTGAGGATTCTTGGTCTTCCTGAAGGTGCGGAGGGAGCGGACGTCGGGGCATATGTGAGCACGATGCTCCACTCGTTAATGGGAGCAGAGGCCCCGGCGGGTCCGTTGGAGGTGGAGGGAGCATACCGAGTGATGGCGCGAGGACCGAGAGCAGGAGAAATTCCCAGAGCCATAGTGGTGAGATTCCTCCGTTTTAAGGATAGAGAAATGGTCCTTAGATGGGCAAAGAAAACACGGAGCAGTAAATGGGAGAACGCGGTGATCCGCGTTTATCAAGACTGGAGTGCGGAGGTGGCGAGAAGGAGGGCGAGCTTTAATCTGGCCAGGCGGTGCTTCATAAAAAGAAGATGAAAATTTGGAATGCTGCAACCGGCAAGACTGTGGGTCACATATCGAGGGAGGCACCACTACTTTGAGACGTCGGATGAAGCGTGGACTTTTATTGAGGAAGAAAAACTGGAATGAGCGGTTTATTAAAAAGAACGTTTGAACAAAGTGGTGGGGCGAATGTGGGGGGCGAAGAGTGGGGTTAAAAAGGGGGGAAAGAGGAGTTTTATGTACTAATCCTGCGATGTGGTAACTTTTCTCTCTTCCACAGGTGGTGATGGGGGGAGGAGGGGAGGTGGAGGAGATGGGGCGTTGGCCATTGGGGGCGGGGCCAAGGGAGAAGCGCGGGCTTGGTTCCCGCGCTATGATAATCATGGCGGGAATAGAGAAGCAGGAAGGAGGGGGCGTTGCACGGTGCGAGCCGAGGTCACGGGGGGAAGCCGAGGTCGGCCAGAGTTTGCTGACTTCTGGGAGCAACATGGGGGGAGTAATTACGCTAGCGGGGGATCTAGCGGGGGGGGTGAGAGGGGGGAATTACTGGGTTGCTGCTGCTGGGGAGAGGGGGGAGCTGGTATGGGAGGGGATGGGCGGGGGGGGCACCGCCTGGGGGAGATACAGCTGCGTGGGAACCGGGTGAGGAGCTGGAAAAAGGGGATGGCTAACCGACAAGGGGGGGGGGCGGTAGGAAGCCCCCCAACCCGGCTGATCACGTGGAACGTGAGAGGGCTGAACGGGCCGATAAAGAGGGCACGGGTACTCGCACACCTTAAGAAACTTAAGGCAGATGTGGTTATGTTACAGGAAACGCACCTGAAACTGATAGACCAGGTTAGGCTACGCAAAGGATGGGGGGGGCAGGTGTTTCATTCGGGGCTAGATGCGAAAAACAGGGGGGTGGCTATATTAGTGGGGAAGCGGGTAATGTTCGAGGCAAAGACTATAGTGGCGGATAACGGGGGCAGATACGTGATGGTGAGTGGCAAACTACAGGGGGAGACGGTGGTTTTGGTAAACGTATATGCCCCGAACTGGGATGATGCCAATTTTATGAGGCGGATGCTAGGACGCATTCCGGACCTAGAGATGGGAAAGCTGATAATGGGGGGAGATTTTAATACGGTGTTGGAACCAGGGCTGGATAGGTCGAAGTCCAGGACTGGAAGGAGGCCGGCAGCAGCCAAGGTACTTAAAGATTTTATGGAGCAGATGGGAGGTGTAGACCCGTGGAGATTTAGCAGACCTAGGAGTAAGGAGTTCTCGTTTTTCTCCTATGTCCATAAAGTCTACTCGCGAATAGACTTTTTTGTGCAGGGAAGGGCGTTGATCCCGAAGGCGAGGGGAACGGAGTATACGGCTATAGCCATTTCGGATCACGCTCCACACTGGGTAGACTTGGAGATAGGGGAGGAAACAGGAGGGCGCCCACCCTGGAGAATGGACATGGGACTAATGGCAGATGAGGGGGTGTGTCTAAGGGTGAGGGGGTGCATTGAAAAGTACTTGGAACTCAATGATAATGGGGAGGTCCAGGTGGGAGTGGTCTGGGAGGCGTTGAAGGCGGTGGTTAGAGGGGAGCTGATATCAATAAGGGCACATAAAGGGAAGCAGGAGAGTAAGGAGCGGGAGCGGTTGCTGCAAGAACTTTTGAGGGTGGACAGACCATATGCGGAAGCACCGGAGGAGGGACTGTACAGGGAAAGGCAAAGGCTACATGTAGAATTTGACTTGTTGACTACGGTCACTGCAGAGGCACAATGGAGGAAGGCACAGGGTGTACAGTACGAATATGGGGAGAAGGCGAGCAGGTTGCTGGCACACCAATTGAGGGAAATAGGGGGAGTGAGGGATGAGGAAGGAGAGATGGAGCGGAGAGAGTGAATGGAGTGTTCAAGACATTTTATAAAAAATTATATGAAGCTCAACCCCCGGATGGGAGGGAGAGAATGATGGGCTTTTTGGATCGGCTGGAATTTCCCAAGGTGGAAGAGCAGGAAAGGGTGGGACTGGGAGCACAGATCGAGATAGAGGAAGTAGTGAAAGGAATTAGGAGTATGCAGGTGGGGAAGGCTCCGGGACCGGATGGATTTCCAGTCGAATTTTATAGGAAATATGTGGACTTGCTTGCCCCGATATTGATGAGAACCTTTAATGAGGCGAAGGAAAGGGGACAGCTGCCCCCGACTATGTCGGAGGCAAAGATATTGCTTCTCCTAAAGAAGGAAAAAGACCCGCTGCAATGCGGGTCCTATAGACCTATTTCCCTCCTAAATGTAGACGCTAAGATTCTGGCCAAGGTAATGGCAATGAGGATAGAGGATTGTGTCCCGGGGGTAGTCCATGAGGACCAAACTGGGTTTGTGAAGGGGAGACAGCTGAATACGAATATATGGAGGCTGCTAGGGGTAATGATGATGCCCCCACCAGAGGGGGAAGCGGAGATAGTGGTGGCGATGGATGCCGAGAAAGCATTTGATAGAGTGGAGTGGGATTATTTGTGGGAGGTGTTGAGGAGATTTGGCTTTGGAGATGAGTATATTAGATGGGTACAGCTGCTGTATAGGGCCCCGATGGCGAGCGTGGTCATGAATGGACGGGGGTCTGCGTATTTTCGGCTCCATAGAGGGACGAGGCAGGGATGTCCTCTGTCCCCATTATTGTTTGCACTGGCGATTGAGCCCCTGGCAATAGCATTGAGGGGTTCCAGGAAGTGGAGGGGAGTACACAGGGGAGGAGAGGAACACCGGGTATCTCTTTACGCGGACGATTTATTGGTGTATGTGGCGGACCCGGCGGAGGGGATGCCAGAGATAATGCGGATACTTGGGGAGTTTGGAGAATTTTCAGGATATAAGCTGAACATGGGGAAAAGTGAGCTATTTGTGGTGCATCCAGGGGGGCAGAGCAGAGAAATAGAGGACTTACTGCTGAGGAAGGTAACAAGGGACTTTCGCTACTTGGGGATCCAGATAGCCAAGAATTGGGGTACATTGCATAGGTTAAACTTAACGCGGTTGGTGGAACAGATGGAGGAGGACTTTTAAGAGATGGGACATGATATCCCTGTCACTGGCAGGGAGGGTACAAGCGGTTAAAATGGTGGTCCTCCCGAGATTCCTCTTTGTGTTTCAGTGCCTCCCGGTGGTGATCACGAAGGCTTTTTTCAAAAGGATTGAGAAGAGTATCATGAGTTTTGTGTGGGCCGGGAAGACCCCGAGAGTGAGGAAGGGACAGTATATGCAACTGAGGGCTTTTGCGAGGCAACAGGTGAGGGAATTCCCGCAGCTCCCGACGCAGGAGGACAGAGTGATCTCAAAGACATGGGTGGGGGACGGTAAGGTGTCAGACATATATAGGGAGATGAGAGACGAGGGGGAGATTATGGTAGACGAGCTGAAAGGGAAATGGGAAGAGCTGGGGGAGGAGATTGAGGAGGGGCTGTGGGCTGATGCCCTAAGTAGGGTAAACTCATCGTCCTCGTGTGCCAGGCTAAGCCTGATACAATTTAAGGTGTTACACAGGGCGCATATGACTGGAACACGGCTTAGCAAATTTTTTGGAGTAGAGGATAGGTGTGCGAGATGCTCGAAAAGCCCAGCGAATCACACCCACATGTTCTGGTCATGTCCGGCACTACAGGGGTTTGGGTGGGGGTGACAAAGGTGCTTTCGAAGGTAGTGGGGGTCCAGGTCGAACCAAGCTGGGGGTTGGCTATATTTGGGGTTGCAGAAGAGCCGGGAGTGCAGGAGGCGAGAGAGGCTGATGTTTTGGCCTTTGCGTCCCTAGTAGCCCGGCGCAGGATACTGTTGATGTGGAAGGAAGCCAAGCCCCCGGGTGTGGAGACCTGGATAAATGACATGGCAGGGTTTATAAAGCTGGAACGGATTAAGTTCGTCCTAAGGGGATCGGCTCAAGGGTTCACCAGGCGGTGGCAACCTTTCGTCGAATACCTCACAGAAAGATAGAGGGAATGGAAAAGAAGAAGACAGCAGCAACAGCCCAAGGGGGGTGGGGGGGGGGGGGGGGAGGGGAGGAACCAGAGGGATTCTCAGGGATGTTAATATATAAGTATAATAGGTATAGGTTGTTGTTATAGATAATTGTATATTGGACTGTTAAAACATATTTTTGGAGAATATTTATCTGGGACAAGGCAGTTGCCATTTAGTTTTGTTTTTGTTTATATATTATTTATTTCTTGTTTATAAAACTGGCCATTGTTATTTATATTGTTATATTACTGTGTAAAGGATACACAATGTACTGTGATGGTTGGCCAAACATTTTCAATAAAATATTTTTTTTAAAAAAAAGTAAATGCCCTGTAAAACCACTGAGTGTAATGGTGTCTGTCGTGGACCACGTGTCTCGATGAAACATCGTGGAGGAATTGAGCGTGGTGCGGGACCCCCATGTGTCCCAAAGGAATTCTACGGGGTGTCCCCAGACTGTGCCTGCCATTACCGGACTTGTCCCAAAGGGTGTCGCAGACCCAAGTTGGGGACCCCGAACACCGTCAGTCGGTGCCATTCATATCTGTGCTGTCTGCACGGGAGCTAATACTGTGGATTGGCTTTGCCCTATTATTCAGGGTGCCCGTCTGTTGGTTTCTCTGCTGCTTCTGGGGCGCATTGCATTCTCGTGCATAGTGTCCTAATTGGCCACAATTATAACATTCCTGGGATTTGGGTTGCAGTGGGCTGTTCCTGCCCTCATTTACCCATGCGGGGTTCTGGTGCATCCTAACTGGATGCATGTCTGCCTGCTCTTCCTCTGCTCTAACAAACACTGTTTTGCCTTGGATGGACTGTTCCCAAGTGCGGGACAAACTTTTCAAAACCCATTTCTCATTGTGGGCCTCGTCTGAGGGGTCGTAATTTGTGCAAGCTCTCTGTCCTGCCTCTGTCGCATGAGAGACTAGGATGCGGGTCCATTTGGCCATATTATCTGGGGACAAATGGGCACGGGCTAACTCTCCAAACACTGCAGTAAAATGTATCCACAAGTGTCCAGCAAACGCTGTGGGGTGCTCTGTCTTCTTTTGCCTACACTTGTTTAGGCCTTCTACGTGGTCTCCTTTGTTATAGCCGATCGCATCTAGGATCGCTGTGTGCATTTCTTGGAGTGTGCCTCCTCCTACATTTTGTGGGTCGGGAAGGGCTGCCACGACTGAAGGGTCGAGGCTTAAAACTGTGAGCTTTACTTGCTCCTTTTCATCCAGGCTGTACATGGGCGCCTGCTGTTTTACCCTTACAAAGAACTGGTAGGGGTCTGATGTGGGGAGGAACGGTGTTATTTTATCACACGTGTCCCGTAATTGAGTGACGGTTAATGGGATAGTGTATAGGAAATCTGGGTCTCCTGTTTTGGCCCTGCGCTGAGTGGTTACATGGTTCATGGGGGTGTGTTCTGCTTGTGCAGTCAGGGGTTGGGGCGCTTGTCATTTCTGGGGTCTGTCCTGTGTACATGTCCCATGTACATATCTGTGGGCAGTCTCATTTAACTCCTGCCAATCGGGGCCATTTCCTTGGACGAACTGGGGTCCAAACGTGCTCTGAAATCCATTCTGAACAGAAAGCAGAGATTGCAAATTGCTTCCGGCACTTTGCGTGATCTACTGAGCTCTGCCTTTGTTCCGTTGTGGAAGTGTGGAGTGCTCGTAGGGCTGCTTTTAAATCGTTGCACTGTTTCTGCAACTGCTCAACCTGTTCGGTTTCCTGTCTTACCAACACCGCGCGTTGCGTGTCTTGGTAGGCTTTGTCATATTGGGACTGAAAACTGCTCAAATGGGCAAGACAAGATTGGTGTGCCCGCTTGGCATCAGCCATCTCCTTGTCCCTCGCCGCTAACTGCTCTCTCAGTTCCCTGGTGTGCCCGCTTGGCATCAGCCATCTCCTTGTCCCTCGCCGCTAACTGCTCTCTCAGTTCCCTGTTCTCTCTCTCATGTCCACTCACATCTCCTTCACTACTCTTGTCTCTCTCCTTAATCTCTCTACAGAGCGTCCCAACGACCTCCTCTATACCTCGCAATTGTGTCAAGCAGGACACGATTGCCATCGGCCTGCGAGCTTTCCCTAAGCTCTTCCTATGGATCTCTGTCAGGTTCTCCCACCAAGTATGCCCTATACGTCCGGGACCTGTTTCATCATTGGCGCAGAATTCACTCCAAAGGGGCCATCCTTTCCCTTTGAGATATTTTCTGATCTCTTCTTCCCATATGGGACACTGTCCTACTCTACTGGTCGCTGCGACCTCGAATTCTTGGGGGTTCATAAGACGTTCCATTGCCTTCAATGCCATTTTTCTCGCTATCTCTATGGTCTCTAACGAATTTGGAACAGGGGTGATAAAGTGGTGATGTAACACGGGTACGGCTTACGCTAATTTCCGGCCTACAAAACACGCAGCAGTTTTACGCAACAAAATCTCTCGGGTTTACCTTATATCCCTGTTATTACGCATGCAATAACACACTTCCGAATCTTGGAGGTTTGATCAGTGTCGTTCTTACACATGTGGTTTTTCTGTTTCCAATTGGATTCTAATTCAAATTTTGGGTTCTCTCGGAGTGACTAGGCCACTTCTAGGTGGAGTCCCGTCAGAGTCGCCAGTAAATGTTGCTCTGTTTGGTTCTAAATATGGCGGTCAATATAGTGGCCTTCCTTAATCCTATTTACGTTTGCTTTAGAGTCGCCAGGTATCTTTCGATACCGCCACAAGGTTCAAACCCGAAAACTGATCAAAGAGCCGATACACCAGTTAGTTAGTTCAAAGTCAATACTATTTATTTACATACACAGCAATATCTACTCCGGCACGAAATACTACAGACTAAACTATCTCTAATGCTAAAGCTTATACTTAGCTTCGGGTGCCCACTCAGTCAGAGGAACAATGGCCGTTGTTCGGATCTGAGGCTGCTGGGGTCGAAGTGGTACAAGAGAACAGCTAAGGTCATCCGTCTGGTAGCGAGCGTTGACCTTGGACTTACTTGCTTCTGGTGTAGCTGGTGGAAGGGCCTCTCCGTTTTGAGAACCAATTCCAAGAGAGCGATTCTCTCCTGGGGCCTTCTTCTTATACCTGAAAGGGCTTCACGCGCTTTTAAGCGTGCCTTGAACTTGGCCCCAATCAATTGGGCCGTATCTTGATCACTCGTATTGTGTCTTGACCAATAAAGGGGTGGGTGCCCTGATGGCTGGGCGTGTCCTAGGTGGCCATTGGCCTGTCTTTGTTTGTGCTTTCGGTTTGGGGAACTAGCGCCGCGAGGTCTGGAGCCAGATCGGTTACTTGAGTATCTCCTCTTTGTTCCCGGAGATGGGCCATCAATATGCTAATAGACCTACAGTAGCTGTCTCGTCTGGGAGCTGTGGTCCCAATACACGTACAGACTCTGTGCCTGCTTGTTTTCTTAGCATTGTCTATAGTTCCCTGCAATCTTTGCAAACATCCATTTTGTATTCTGGAAGTGGCCATCCCAGATGGCTACAGTTCACCTGTGGCTACAGAGATTGTAGGTCCAAGTTCATTGCTGGCAGAACATGAGCATTCCACTGGACCAGGTACACGATGGCATTTGCTTTCGTCCACAAGGAGACCTCACTTGTCGGTTCCACTTCATCGAAGAGCAAACAAACGCCTTCACCTCACATGATACTCGGGTGTTGGCCTCCAATTCCTCTGTCTGATGTTTCCCACGTCTCCAGCATTTTGACAATGACTGTTCCCAGAGGCTTGTCACCAGACTCGAACTTAGCAGAAGCCTTTTCCCCAGCAATCCTCCAAGTGCTGGGAATCTTGGCTGTCCTTGCCTCCTCCTATTGCAGACATGTGTCCATGATGTGAACATAAGAGTGTGAGCCCACACATAAACTAATACCCACTGAGGTGTGTTCCTGGCCTGGTAGAGGGTGCAGGTGACTGCACTACAGGTGAGAATTCATTGTCATTGTCCTCAGCCCTCTGTGGACTGGGATTGAGTTCAGTATTGGAGTTTGGCCTCGTACTCTTCCTGCTGGCTTCTGTAACAGAAAGAAGAATGAAGGAGCAACTGCGTGGACTTCTTCCTACATTGTGTCATCTCACCTTCAGGTTTCAGTGTGCAAAGTTTAAGCTTCCTCACTGGATATTTGGGGAGGCCAATCTTTCTGATGGCACCTGTGTGGTCATGGTCCTCCCCCTGCCAGCAAGGGGATGGACATTGGACATGACGCCTCCCGTCTTCCCCTTCTCGTGTCTGTTGTGCACTGCACTGCCTTCTCAAACACTAAGATAAGGCACATGAGATGCAAGTGCCACTTCCATGCTGCCAATCTCCACAGTTGACCCACTGGCAACGGAGTATCCCAGATGTAAGATGCATTGGTAGTCCCCAAAAATACTGCAACATCAATCAACCTCCAGACATGCAAACCCAAGAAGCTGGAAGAACAGGAAAAACAGAGCCATTATAATAGCGGCAGCATCTGCAGTTTATCTCTATGGCAACCATCACCCCCACCATGTAGATTTGTGTCTTCTGTGCAACTGGGTCAGTGACCCACATTGCCTCCCTACCAGGAGACCACATGGGCTGTGGTAGGGCTATGAGACAGAAGTAAGATTTGTGCAAGGCAATGACCATCTCTAACAAGAGAGAATCTAATCAGTGCCCATTGACGTTCAATGGCATGACCATTACTACCTCCTCCAATATCCTGAGGGTTACCATTGACCAAGAACTAAACTGCATTAACCATATAAATACTGTGGCTACAAGAGCAGGTTGGAAGCTAGGAATCATGCTATGGCTAACTTACTTTGTGACCCCCATAGCCTGTCCACCATCTACAAGACTCCAGTCAGGAGTATGATGGAATAGTCACAATTTGCCTGGATGAGTACAGCTGCAACATCATTCAAGAAGCTCAACACCATTCAAAACAAAGTAGCCCACTTGTTTGGCATCCCTTTCAGAAACATTCACTCCCTTCATCACTGACGAACAGGAGCAGCAGTGTGCACCATCTGCAAAATGGACTGCTGAAACTTGCTAAGTCCCCTTAGGCAGTGCCTTCCAAATCCTCTTCCATATCAAGGACAAAGACAGCAGACACATATGAACACCACCACCTGCAAGATCCCCTTCAAATCACTCGCCATCCTGTTTTGGAAATATATCACGTTTCTTCTCTGTCGCTAGGTCAAAATCCTGGAACTCTTTCCCAATAGGGCAATGGGTATACCTACACTATGGGGTCTGCAGCAGTTCAAGAAGACAGGTCATCACCACCTTCTCAAGAGCAGAGACGAGCAATAAAAGTTGGCCTCGCTGGTGATGCCCACATCCCGTAAATATATCTTAAAAATCAGCATCTTGCAAAGGGCATTTACACCACATGAGGCCCATGTCCAAGTTCCCATTTTGAGAAGCGAGCATGTGGACTTCAGGGTTCACTTCCCCTGGTGACATGGATTAGGTCATTCCTTCCTTTCCTGCATGACAGGGCAAATTAAATTGGCACTGACCATCATTGCAACCTCCTCGCAAGCAAATACAGTGAGACAGAGTTGAGACTCCTGCTCTCATCTCTTGGGAAAATGGCATCCCTCCAGTCCTCCATTGCTTACAATAATGTGTCCAGCGAGGCATTGCTGAACCTGGTAGCTAGTGGTTGCTTTTACTTGAAATTATGTGTAGATCCAAATTCAAGGCGCAATGAATGAGTAGCTGATTAGGCACCTTTTAAATATGGTGCCCAGGTATGATGGTGGGTTGCACAATTTCCTGCTCACCCCACCGTGCCATATGCTGGGAAACACACAGCTACATATTAATGAGCAACACATCATGTGATTCAGCATGTTTACCCAGTAGGCTCTGCGGTGGAAGTCAATCTGATTTACCACCCCTGTCACACTTGGGTCTGGAGTGGAAAATCTCAGCCAAGGATTCGGCAGAGGGACATCGATAGGTTTAACGATTGGGCCAAACATTTGGCAAAAGTTATAATATGGGAAAATGTAAACTTTTCCACTTATGTGATGATCGTTCTGTGCAACATGGCTTAAACATAGGCTCAATTGTCTCCCCTTCAATGCTCACTTGAAGGGATTGGGTCAGATTACCCACAGTGGAATAACTGGTCAGATAATCACTCTCATGCACTATAAAGATGATGTTGGATCAGAATAATTGGGCAAGGTATGATATTACATGAAGGTCCAAGTACCCCAAAGATATTCTTGCTATCAGCACCCATAAGTGTGTATGTATGACAAAGTTTCACTCCCTATTCTATTCTATATGATGGAGGATACAGGATTATGGTTAACTGTTCCGGTGGCGGCATGCAGAGGGGAAGTCGCACTTTGGGTGGCTCACGCTTGAGGTATATTTTTAGGAGGTTTAAAGTCCGGTCTCGGGGGTAATTTCTGGAGGATTGAAGGAAGGGAGATTTAAAAAGTCGCTAAAAGATGCCAAAAGGACTGCAAAAACCAGTTGTGAAGAAGGGAGGGAGCGAGGGCCCGCCGTCGAGTGAGCGGGCCAGCAAAGGTGCTGGCAAGTTGGTAGAGGCTAAACCGAAAGGTGGGTCCACATTACTTACAGTGGAGACAATGACTGAGGTGATGTCTGTGGAGCTGGAGAAGCAGTTTGCGAGGCACATGGAGCTGTTGAAGAAGGAGATGGCGGTCGCACTGAAATTGTTGCTGGAAGAGGCAATTGCTGTGGCAAAGACATCGGCCGAGGTGATAGAGCAGGGCGAGAAGATGAAGGACGTGAAGGAGGTCATGTCGCAGCACAGCCACCAGCTCACCTCGATGGGAGTACGAGCTGCGGAGGGTGGTGGAGGCTAACAAAGGGCTTCAAGCAAAGCTCGAAGATTTGGAGAACTGCTCGAGGCGGCACAATCGGAGGATTGTGAGTTTGCCCGAAGGGAGGGCCCGAGGCCAACTGAGTACTTCGCCAAGATGTTGGCGGAGTTGATGAGGGAGGATGAGGAGCCCTCCTGGTACGAACTAGACCGGTCATCAGTCATTAAGGCCGAAGCCAATTAAATGAGCCACCAAGAGCAGTAATCATCTGCTTCCATACATACTACATGAAGGAGAGGGCGTTAAGCTGGGTGAAGCAGAAGCGGGAGGTGCAGTGGGCTGGTGCTGGAGTTCGGATATAGTACGACCTGACGGTGGAGTTGGCAAAGAGGCAAGCGGCATTCGGCCGGGTAAAGATGGCACTGTATAACAGTGGGGTGCGATTTGGTGTGTATCCGGCAAAGCTGAGTGTGATGTATAACACCAAAGATTTTTATTTTGAGACGGAGGAGGCGCCCGAGGCGTTCGTGAAGGCAGATGGCTTGGGACAGAAGTGAGGAGTGGAACTGGAGAGGAGTCATGGACTGTGATTGGGGAGCTGGGGAATGTGTAAATGTTATAACTTTCTGTTCATTGACCTGAGATGGGGGGAGGGGCTGCGGACATTGGAGCCTGGTGAGGAGGTTTTGATGGGTCTAAGAGGTGTGAAAGGGGGGAGGGGGGTCCGATACTGGATAGGTTTGTTCGAGAGCAAGTACAGGGGGGATTCTGGGAGGGGTTCGATATTAACAATGGATAGGGGTGGGTCAGGCTCTTGGGGCAGGGCCCAGTGGTATGATAATGGTGGATAAGAAGGGAGGGGGGATGAGAGACCCCCAGTTAGTAGACCGACTATCTACCAGGAAGACGGTGCGCCAATTGAGGCGAGCAAGGAGTACAGTTTCCGAGCATGGAGAGAAGGCGGGGTGTATGTCAGCAGGTCAGCTTCGGAGAGAGGCGGCGGCAAGGGAAATTGTTCAAGTGCGGGACAGGGCAGGGTAGCTGGTGGTAGCTCCGGATCAGATTAATAAAGTGTTTGAGGAATTTTATGAGAGGTTGTATAGGTCGGAGCCACCTGGGGAAAACCGGGAGATGCAGGAATTTCTAGATGGGCTGGAGTACCTGAGGTTAGGGGAGGGGGACAGAGCTACATTGGAGAGGACGATAGTGGAGCAGGAGATAAAAGATGCGATTGGCAGGATGCAGTTGGGAAGGTAGCAGTGTCAGATGGGTTTCGGTGCAATATTATAAAAAATTCAAGAATAAGCTGGCACCGCTGAAGGTGGGGATGTCTGAGGAGGCGATAGGGAGGGGGGTGTTACCACAAACTTTAATTAAGTAGGATAAGGATCCGGCGGAGTGTGCGTCGTACAGGCCCATATCACTTTTTAAATGTGGACACAAAGGCGAAGGTACTGGCAGGTAGGCTGGAGGAGTGCCTCCCGAAGGTGTTGGGAAGGATTAGACGGGGTTTGTGAGAGGGAGGCACCTCGTTTCTAACATTAGGAGGGTATTGAATGTGGTTATGGCGCCGGCGGAGGGGAGGGAAACAGAGGTGGTTGTGACATTGGACACTGAGAAAGCGTTTGACCGGGTAGAATGGGGGTACTTGATGGCAGTTTTGAAGCGGTTTGGGATTGGACCACGATTTGTGGACTGGGTAAAGCTGTTGTATAAGGAGCCGAGGGCAAGTGTCCGCACAAATAAAACGTCAGCTTGGGATATTTTTCTTTCCACCGTGGCAGTAGGCAGGGATATCCTATGACCCCCCTGTTGTTTGCACTCACGATTGAGCCGTTGGCCATCGCGTTAAGAAGTTCAGGGGTATGGAAAGGGATAGTGGGGGGGGGCGGGGGGAGAGAATAGGGTGTCCTTATATGCGGATGATTTGCTGTTATATGTGTCGGAAGCCAGTGTGTCAATAGGGGGAATATTGGAGCTGCTTCGGGTGTTTGGGACTTTCTCTGGGTACAAACTAACACCCCTCCATGGGGGGGGTGCTCCGTAGGTACAACATTTCTAGTTTGGTGGGGAGGGTGAAAGCTGATCTGGCAAGGCGGGATGGTCTCCCTCTGTCGCTGGCGGGTTGGGTACAGGCGATTAAAATGAATGTGTTGCCGCGATGTTTGTTTATTTTTCAATGCCTGCTGATCTTCCTGCCAAATGCATTTTTAGACAAATTGAAGGAATGATTACCTTGTTCATTTGGGGAGGGAAGGTGGCTAGAATTAGAAAGGTGCGGCTACAGAGGGGAAGGCAGTCAGGGAGTTGGGTCTTCTGAACCTGATGTATTATTACTGGGCGGCGAACGTGGAGAAGGTGCGGAGCTGGGTCAGAGGGGTTGATTCCCAGTGGGTCAGAATGGAGGAGAGTTTGTGCAGGGGGTCGGGATTGAAGGCGTTAGCAACAGTGCTGTTCCCGATGGCCCAGGGAAAATACTCAGGGAGTCCGGTAGTAATAGCATCATTGAGAATTTGGAGGCAGTTTCGTCAGCACTTCAGGCTGCGGGCAGGGTCAAGGGAAATGCCGATTCGGCGAATCACAGATTTGAGCCAGGGAAGTGGGATGGGAATTATCGTAGATGGGAGAAGAAGGGAGTTAGGACATTAAAGGATTTGTTTCTAGGGGGTCGGTTTGCAGGATTGAAGGAGCTGGGAGCGAAGTATGGGCTGGAGCAGAGGGAAATGTTTAGATCCATGCAGGTTCGAGACTTTGCCAAGATGGTGATACAGAGCTTCCCGGTGTAGCCGGCCTCCACATTGCTGGAGGAGGTGCTGACGTCAGGGGGACTGGATAAGGGGGTAGTGTCGGCAGTTTACGGGGTTATTTTGGAAGAGGCGAAGGCACCACTGAGAGGGATCAAAGCAAAGTGGGAGGAAGAGTTGGGAGAGGGCATGGAGGAGGTATTCTGGTGTGAGGTGCTCCAGAGAGTGAATGCCTTTGCCTTGTGCGCGAGGTTGGGGTTGATACAGCTGAAGGTGGTATATAAAGCACACCTCACAAAGGCGAGGATGAGCCTGCTCTTTGAGGGGGTAGAAGATGTATGTGAACGTTGCGCAAACCACGTTCATATGTTTTGGTGCTGACCAAAGCTGGAGGATTACTGGAGGGAGATTTTTGGGCTAATCCCTAAGGTGGTGCACATGAAACTTGATGGTGTCCTCTGGAGGCCATATTCTGGGTGTTGGATCAGCCGGGGTTGGAAGCGGGTGCGAAGGCAGATGTTGTAGATTTGCCCAAAGGCGGATCCTGTTGGGGTGGAGGTCAACCTCTCCACCCTGTGCGCTGGCGTGGCAGGGGGACCTGCCAGAATTTGTAACTCTTGAGAAGGTGAAGGGTTGGATGGAGGGTTTCTACAATTCATGGGCGTTATTCATTATGCACTTTCAAGATTTGGATGACATTGAACATTGGGGGGTGTTGGAGGGGGAACTGTGTATGTTGGTGGTGACTATGGTGATTCCAGATTCCTTTTTTGTTTGATGTTTGTGTTGACATGTAGGTTGTTTGGGGGTTGGTGGGAGGATGGCATTTTTATTGTTGATGAGGGGGTTGACATTGTAATAGTTACCGTTGATTGTTTGTTGGTGGGTGTAAATTTTGAAGAAAATGTGAAAAAGGAGGAGAATAAAAAATATTTAAACAAGGTTTATGGTTAACTCAACAAGGGAGGATGGCAGGGCTAGGTCTACACCCAGGAAAAGGATGGAAGTCTGGCAAGGTGCTTCATATGTTGCCATCACACACCGAAAACCATAACTGGTGTACAAATTGAGCAAAGTTGTAACACTGAGAGTCAATGCAATGGGGTTCTCACCAAATCCACATGGGTGAAGGCCTTGATGCACAATCTGAGATATCTTGGTTACTGTTCCTGGGACATCTTCAGTCATCTCTGGCATTTAGAGGTAGTTTGTTCTTGTCCTCAGTATGTATTGACGCCCTTCTTTAACAAAGCCTTCCTTGGATGGCTGCATCCATACCAGCCTTCCCCGGTTGGCGTTGTAGCCTCTTTTGTTGGACAGCAAGAACTCATCTTCATCACATTTCACCTCCTGTTCCTAATGGTGAATGATCTTTCAGAATACTCAGAATAGGAATATTCTTATTGTAAAGGAAAAGTATATATTTGGGCAGCACGGTAGCATTGTGGTTAGCAGTTGCTTCACAGCTCCAGGGTCCCAGGTTAGATTCCCGGCTTGGGTCACTGTCTGCGTGGAGTCTGCACATTCTCCCCGTGCCTGCGTGGGTTTCCTCAGGGTGCTCCGGTTTCCTCCCACAGTCCAAAGATGTGCAGGTTAGGTGGATTGGCCATGCTAAATTGCCCTGAGTGTTTAAAAAAAGGTTAGATAGGTTACTGGGTTAAGGTGGAGGAGTGGGCTTAGATAGGGTGTCCTTTCCAAGGGCTGGTGCAGACTCGATGGGCTGAATGGCCTCCTTCTGCACTGTAAATTCTATGAATTCAAACACAAAGAAATCTTAACGTGGTTGGTGTAAAATCCTGGACTGGATTCACTTAAAAGTGGAGCGGAAGACTGTTTAAAAGTCTC
Source organism: Scyliorhinus torazame (assembly GCF_047496885.1). Lineage (NCBI taxonomy): Eukaryota > Metazoa > Chordata > Chondrichthyes > Carcharhiniformes > Scyliorhinidae > Scyliorhinus > Scyliorhinus torazame. The sequence goes on from NC_092712.1 coordinate 278,335,505, forward strand.
ATTTGGAAAACCTGGTATGGTTTCAGTATACAAACCGCTAAGGAAAAATATTATCATTGTGAGAGAATATTTTAAAGTGTACTTTTGGGAGTGGAGTTTGGAAACTCTCATGTTACAATGATCCGGAGATTCTGAGGAGAAAACCAGACACTAATTGGCTGTGGTCAAGTACACACCGAGCGGAGTGTGTATTTGAACACAGCCAGTATGTGCTTAAAAGAGACTGTGTTAATGGGGCCATGGTATCTTACGATGTCCTTTCTAATCTGTGTTAATCCTAAAAGATCATCATAGAATTTACAGTGCAGAAGGAGGCTATTCGGCCCATCGAGTCTGCACCGGCTCTTGGAAAGAGCACCCTACCCAAGGTCAACACCCCCACCCTATCCCCATAACCCAGTAATCCCAACCAACACTAAGGGCAATTTTGGACACTAAGGGCAATTTATCATGGCCAATCCACCTAACCTGCACATCTTTGGACTGTGGGAGGAAACCGGAGCACCCGGAGGAAACCCACGTGCACATGGGGAGGGTGTGCAGACTCCACACAGACAGTGACCCAAGTCGGAATCGAACCTGGGACCCTGGAGCTGTGAAGCAATTGTGCTATCCACAATGCTACCGTGCTGCCCTTAACCTGTGTGTATTTGTTAATACAAGGGAAGTAAAGTAGTATGTATAATTTTCCAACATTTCATGTTTAATGAGTGTTTTCTCTTGTTTAAAACTAATTGGCAGTTCTGTGACTGTCAGTCCACATTTTATAACAAAAAGTAAAAGTTATGGCCTTTTGAGTCCAGGTTCCATTCTGGGATTTTCCCATCCAGTTATAACACTAACTGGGATTGTAACAGACGACCGATATGAGGCAGCATGATGGGTTCCAGCACCAACATTTGGCAGCTTGCTCCTCTCGGATAAACAGTAAACTGAAGAAGGTTGCACATATTTATAAATGGAGGTGCAGTTATACGACAAACATACTTCAAACTGCTGAAGAATGGATTGTTGGGCCTTCTGATTGTGGGTTCTGTAAAGTTCGTAACTTTGTGCAACCACGGACAACAGAGTTACCGATATCACCCTGCGGCTTTGATCGGTTACAGGTACTGAGTTGTTCGTACTAAGAGCTGTGGAGTGGCTCTTGTACGATATGCCCACGCTGTTGTAGTGCCTGCCATGCCTTTTGTTTGTATGTCCCTATTCACAGCATTATCCCAGACTGACTGAAGCTGCCCAATGGACTTGATTTATCATCTTTACATGAAATTCATGACTCTGAAAACTGGTTTGTGCGATTTGTTCTTAATAACAATAGGAAGGCAAACATCATGCATATCTTACTGCAACAATATTACAACCTGAAACTTGTTAACTTTCTTTCTCCAGCCTGCTTGACCTGCTGAGAATTCCCTGCAACTTTTACTCATTAATTAAACTTGCAAGGATACGTTTAATCATTGGTGTTCCAGGCACATATTTCTTTCAGGTCTATTTAAATATAGATATTGTCCAATTAATTATAACCTATGCTGAAATAACAGAACTTTTCCAAACTGGCTTAAGTGCTGATATGGTTCCAGCATGTTGCTTAACATTCACAGGGAGAGCAAACATCATCACCATCTTTGATAGCACTGCTGATGCCAAAATTGCTAAAGAATCTACTGAGAAAAAGCCCACTTTAGGGAATGCTTTGTCAGGATTTTAGTTCTCCTGGGTATAAAATAGGACAGGGGGGATGATCCAAATGGAGAGAAGACAAGTGATTGTCAGTTTACGTGGCTGGATAATTCAAAATGTCTTAATGTGCAGGTATCTGTTTCAAAGTTGAACAAAAGTTCTCAAATTTCATCAACTTGTTAAACTGACAGACTTCTCCCAGGCAATCATTCTGTTGGTGCAGACATGGATGAAAGGTTTCCTTTTCACAAGTGGAACTGGTTAGCAATTTCCATAACTCAGCGTGTCAGTAAATAGATGGATTATGTTATAAATCTTCAGTTTTAAAAAAAAGTTTAAAAATGTCTGACCAAAAAGTGGGACAATCAGGATTAATAATTTTTTTAAAAAGGAAGGAAATAAATTTCTGCAAATGAAAAACTAAAAGGACGAGTGGGGAAAGGGCAGAGAAATGACACTCCGTTTATAACTCTGTCAGAGATCTTTGAGGGTTCTACCATTCATTGTATATTCCCGACCTGTATTAGACCTTCCAAAATGCATTACCTCATATTTGTCCGGATTAAACTCCATCTGCCATCTATCCGTCCAAGTCTCCAAACGATCTAAGTCCTCCTGTATCTTTTTTTTTTTTTGAAATTTTTTATTTAAAACAGATTTGTAACATTTACAGAGAAAAAAGGCCATATACAAATGCCTTAACATATTGAAAACGAACAGTGGGAGAGAATAAACATATTAATAAAGCACTTCCCCAACCAGCTCTATTTACCCATGCCCCACGTGCTCAACTAACCTAATGTGGCTCTAACCCCCCCCCCCCCCCCCCCCACTTCCCCTCCCCCCCCCGGGTGCTGCTGCTGTCGGTTTCCTATGCTATTCCCTGCAAGCGACTATCTCCCCCGGGGATTTCTGTTCCCCCCCCCTTACCCTCTTAAAACTTCTCTGCTCTCCCTCCCGGCTGCCCCCCCCTCCCGACCCCTCTGAGGCCTGCCCTGCCAGGTCTGCCCCGCGCTTGGCCCTAGCCCGCCCCTTCTCCTACTCTCCCTGGTGCCCCCCGACCTACGCTAACTACGTTGACCCCTGCCCTTAGCACCTGGCTGTCTCCCGCCCGAATGCTCGGGCCCTCCCCCCCACACCCCAAAGACCCATTAACCTAATTGTCTCTCCCTGTGCCCTTTCAAGTCCCTTACCCAGCCCCTAGCCCATCCCCTATCAGAGGCCCCGGTCTCCCGCCAAAAGGTACCAAGCGCAGGACCCCCTTTGCAGGCCCCCCCCCCCCCCCCTGTTGCAAGCTCCCAAACTCGCCCTAAGCAGTGTGCCCTCCAGTCCCCGTTCTCTGTCCAGGCTGAATACAATCTTAAATTATCCTGCACTGTAATGTTTTATTTAACGGACCACCGCCACACAACAGCTCTGTGAGCGCAGAGTCCTTTAGTTCAAGTCCAGCTTCTTTTAATAAAAGTCCATTTCTAGTCTGAACAAGTTAGGTTAACATACCGCCGCCACTGTAGAGCATTGAAAAACAAACCAAATGTCCGTTAGTTCAAGTCCAGCTTCCTCTCTTTAATAAAGGCCCAAACCTGTTCTGGTGTCTCGAAGTAGTAATGAAGTTCCTCAAACGTCACCCAAAGCTTCGCAGGATACAGCATTCCAAATCTCACTTGCTTTTTGAAGAGGGCTGCCTTTACCTTGATGAATCCTGCACGCCTCTTGGCCAGCTCCGCTCCCAAGTCCTGGTAGATGCGCACCTCGCAGTTCTCCCATCTGATGCTCCTCTCCGCCTTGGCCCATCACAGCACCCGATCCCTGTCGGCAAGCCGGTGAAAGCGAACCACCAAGGGCCTCGGTCGGTCACCCGTCCTGGGCTTCCTTGCGGGGGCTCTATGCGCCCCATCCAACTCCAGGGGTCGAGGGAAGGCCTCCGGTCCCATCAGCGACTCGAGCATACCCATCACGTATGCGCCCGCATCCGATCCCACGATCCTTAGGTTCTGCCTCCTGGCTCTGTTTCCCAGCTCTTCAAGCTGCTCCTGCCTCCTCCTCCGGCGGGTGTTCAGCTCCTCTACCTCGTGCTCCAGCTCCGTTACTGTGTCCGCCTGGGTGGAGAACTTCATCTCGACCTCCCCTGAGCATCTTCTCTTGGACCGCCTGCGCCTTGACCATTCGATCCATCACCGCCCTCATCGGGTCCAACGTGCCCCTCTTCAAGTCGGCGAAGCAGCTCCGGAAAAACTCCATCTGCTGCACCCTTGGCCAGTGAGCCTTCGCTCCCTGTTCCCTGCTGGCCGCCATGCTTCGCCACCCGGTCAGAGGTCCCCGCTGTTCCTGGTTCGAACTTCGCCGCTCCACTCGACCACTTCTGGTCCGACTGTCCATACCCCGGGAGGAAAACCTCTTCTTTTCGTCTCCTCCACCGATTCAGGCCGCCAGGTCTCGAAGAAATCCTGCAAAACAGGTCCGTTTGCCCATCGCGGGAGGGAACGATCCGACCTGCGACCTGCTTCCTCGAGGGCGCCACCGGAAGTCCCCCCTCCTGTATCTTCTGACCGTCCTTATCGCTATCCGCGATTCCACCGCAAACTTTGTGTCGTCCGCAAACTTACTAATCAGGCCAGTTACATTTTCCCCCAGATTCTCAGTGCAGATTCTCAGTTCCAAAATTCCAGAACAGTGTTTCAAAGTGTTCCTGACATTTTGATCATCAGTGGAATAAAAGGGGAGTGCCTTTGGAAAGTAATGGCTGGAAGCAAAAGTTTGCTTCCCACTAAAAAGTGAGTTGACATGAAGTGAGGACAAAATCAGTGTTTCTGTTTTCTCAATCCTAGGAAATACAAATGTTGTTTCTATACTAGAATTTTGCCTCACAACAGTATACAGAACTCAAATTGTAGGAACCTTCATCCTACACTATATTCCGTCTGCCTAGTTTTTGCCCACTCAGCTATATCCCTCGTAGACATCCTCTTGGTGTCATCCTCACCACTTGCCTTCCCATTTATGTGCCATCTGCAAACTTGGCAATTTGATAATTTAGAAATGCAAAATATAATCAAGCAGAATCAGCATGGCTTCATGAAGGGGACATCACGCCTGACAAATTTATTAGACTTCTTTGAGGTGGTAATGAGCAGGATAGATGAAGGGTAACCAGTAAATGTAATATACTTTAATTTACAAATATCATTTGGTAAGGTAATTAAAAAGCTAATTAACAAGATAAAAGTCCATGGTGTTGGGGGTAGTATAATAGCATGGATAGAGGAGTGGCTAGTTGATGAAGGGCAGAGAGTTGGCAACCTGTAATTAGTGGAGTGCCACGGGGATTATGCTGGGGCTACAGTTATTTACTATATATATTAATGACTTGGACAAGGGAAGTGAGTGCACAAGTGCCAAGTTTGCAGATGGCACAAAAATGGGAAGGCAAGTGGTGAGGATGACACCAAGAGGATGTCTACGAAGGACATAGCTAGTGGGCAAAAACTAGGCAGACAGAATATAATGTAGGAAAATGTGAAGTTAGGCATTTTGGTAGGAAGAATAAAGAAGCTGAATATTATTTAAATAGAGAAAGGCTGCAGAAAACTGCAGCACCGAGGATTTGGGAGTCCTCTATAAATCACAAAAAGCTAGCATGCAAGTTCAGCAGGTTATTGGGAAGGCAAATGGAATCTTGGTCTTTATTTCAATGGGAATGGAGTATAAAGATAGGTAAGTCCTGCTAAAACTGTACAAGACACTATTTACACTCCACCTGGAGTAGTGTGAAACTTTGATCCCCTTTGGTCAGGAAAGATATACTGGTGTTGGAGGCAGTTTGGAGAAGGTTCACAGGGTATGGAGGGATTTTCTTATGAGGAGAGGTTAAGTATATTGGGACTGTACTCATTGGAATTTAAAAGCATGAGAGGAAACCTTATTGAGACATATACTGTTCAAGGATTGGATTGGATTTGTTTATTGTCACGTATTCCGAGGAACAGTGAAAAGTATTTTTCTGCAAGCTGCTTAAACAGATCATTTAGTGCATGAAAAGAAAATACATAATAGGGCAACACAAGGTACATAATGTAAATACATGGACACCGACATCGGGTAAAGTATACAGGAGTGTAGTATTAATCAGGCTGAGTCAGACATATTTTTAATCAGTAAGGAAATCAAGGGTTATGAGGATAAGGTGGGTGGAGTTGAGGATAGTATCAGACCAGCTGTGATCTCATTGAATGGCGGAGCATACTCGATTGGCCAAATGGCTTACTTCTGTTCCTCCATCTTATGATCTTGATGCCAGTCTAGAAAGTCTTTGAACTGGAGGCCATGACATCACTACAGATAAAATATTTGAGACATAAATTTATGTGCAAACAATCTGCATACTTATCTAAACTACTTCTGATCAGTCAACAGAGAGCTACTGTAACTATGATAAAGGATACTTGATGAGGCAGCACGTCATTAACATCTACACCGAGGAGATAGATGAGTTTCAGGGGTAATTCAGGATTGGCTATCAGCTTCACAAAGGCAGACGGCTAACTAAGATGATTAAGGCTCAATTAGGGGCAATTGAACAGTCTCGCTGGCATTTTGCCATTGGTAGAGCCACTCTCTGAACTGGATGTGGGCAATCAATGTTGCGAGCTCTTGTAATTCCTGACCTATTTAACAGAGCCCAACTCTTTGGTGGAACTGAGGCTCCAGAGCTGCTGTCTTTCTAGTTGGGTTTGCAGCATTGGATCCTGCCAGCTGTACTTATATGTGCAGAAGCAGCCAAGTAGAATGTCACCTCCTGGAACATTGTACTGTTCGGTGCACTGCCAGCAAGAGCAGGATTAGGACACCCCACTTGGGTCATCTGGATGTTGGGATCCAGCCCTGGGTTTTGAGAATTTTAGTTAAGGGACTGATCACTCCACCAGCAGTGTCTACAAGAGTTGAAACTGGTTGGAAAATTGCAGGCAGTTCACTGTTTACAATAAGTTGCTAGCCAGAGTTTCTAAACTCTTCACGGTTATTTCTCAAATGGCAAAAATAAACTGGAAGACTTATTAGTATTAGTGGAGAGGGAAGACTTGAATATATACTGATTGTCCAGTTTACTATTGGTTTGATGAGCCATCAACCCATTATCCTCATTTTTAATTACCTGCCAGAAAATATTTAATGATGGAAGGAAGCTTAATGATTGAAAGTCTAATGGATGGTGCTTATAATTGAAAATATGGAAAGATGTGTCATTTGAAACATGGAAGTCTGGCAATATCTGGTCTGAGAGAAACGTGAGCGGATACAGGGAAAGATCCCACGAAGGGTTAACAGCAGCTGCAAAGAGCAGGATTATAAAATGCATATTCCTTCTCCCAAACAGGCTTAGCAAACAAACAGGATTTTGTATGAAGCAAGGCAGCACGGTAGCCTTGTGGATAGCACAATTGCTTCACAGCTCCAGGGTCCCAGGTTCGATTCCGGCTTGGGTCACTGTCTGTGCGGAGTCTGCACGTCCTCCCCGTGTGTGCGTGGGTTTCCTCCGGGTGCTCCGGTTTCCTCCCACAGTCCAAAGATGTGCAGGTTAGGTGGATTGGCCATGATAAATTGCCCTTAGTGTCCAAAATTGCCGTTAGTGTTGGGTGGGGTTACTGGGTTATGGGGATAAGGTGGCGGTGTTGACCTTGGGTAGGGTGCTCCTTCCAAGAGCCGGTGCAGACTCGATGGGCCGAATGGCCTCCTTCTGCACTGTAAATTCTATTCTATGCTAAAAACAATGGCTCACACCTTCATTGAAATTAACCAACTTAGTAAGCATCTGGAAAAGCATGGATGAGGGTTTCAGTTGAGTTAGGTGATAAATGTAAACATTTCAAGTTATAACCAAGTGGATTTTTAGCATTACGCTAAAACCAAAGATTCACACCTTCATTGAAGTAAAATCAGCAGATAGAAAAGAATGACTAGGGGGGAAAATATATACATGTGAAACTCTGCTGACATCAGGTAAATTAAAAGAAAATTGGAGACTATCAGTCTACGAGAAACATAATTTAAAGTCAAAATTATGAGCTGGGGACACAATTGGAAAATAAAACTATGGAAATGACAGGAACCAAAATTCACACCTCTATTGAAATCAAAGCATTTTGAACATCACAAAGAAAACAATGTAATCAGAGATCTATGGGCTGAGGCCATACCCAAAATGAATACTTAGTCGTGTTAGAAAAATTCAGATTAAAGGTACCTTTTACAATCCAAGTGAAATAAAAGTTACTTTACAATAAAGTCATAACTTAATAACTGTTGGAAAAATATATAAACCCTGAGAAAGGGGCAGAGAGGAGCAGAGAAGGAACAAGAGAAGCAAGCAGAGTCAGCTTACAGTCAGCTCGGTCATGGGAAAGGGACAAAGCAAAGTAGCCGAGCTAAAACGGCTAATACATCTAAGGAAGACCAGAATTTAAAAGAAGATTGATTGTCAAGTTGGGCCTGAAGGTCCCTTCAACCAACAAGAAGGATCCAGAAGCAAGATCTTTTTACTTTTCTGCAAGACAGTGATTGCATGTTTTAAAAGAAAAAAATATATACAATAATAAAATAACTTAAACGTTTTAACCTGAAACAGTGGTTATTAGCCTACTTTACTTACTTAGCAATGCAGGACCCAGGATATCAACGCTACTAAGGGGTAAGTAGGCAAAATTATGTGAAGGTATGGGTTATACCGGGGGATAACTTGAAAACATAGTTTGACCTGAATAGCACCCACTGAAGCCTGCACAGGAGTCGGGGAGTGAGAATCCCTGTTCACCATTTCGAATATCGACCCTTTTTGGTTTAGGGGGAATTCTAAGAATAGTGGTGAGTTTTGAACAACATGGCGCCCAACATTTAATTAAAACCTTGTTAATTACGCCTAGTGGGTTTATTTTCTACATGGCACCCGACGTGTTAACACAGTGTTAATTATGCCCAGCCGGTTGTTTTGCTTTCTCCATGGCACCCAGCATGGAGGCCTGGGATATTAGAAGTTTCTGGTCTATGTGTGAATCAGACTTTACCTGCCGAGTTTAGTCTGGAAAGTCATGTGTGATTGACTTTTGTAAGGATATTCTGTGGATCGAGGGGACATAAACTCAGGTTGGGTGTGAAAATTAGCAGACTAGAAGATGCTGACCCTGAGAAAAAGTTTGGAAGACATCTTGGTGACAGCACTAAAAATCTTGCATCCATTACTGGTAAAAGGAGGCCAAAAAATAAATCATCCTTAGAGTAAGGCAGATTGTGAGGGTACATCCTAGAGGAATAGGGACACCTAGAATCTTTAGAGACCAATAACCAATCGACCCTTCTAACTAAAACAGGAAGATAGTGCCTTAGTTAGCCTTGGATAGGGCCCAGAAAGGGTACTTATCCTTAATTTCAGATTGCAACTGAAAGGGACAACCAGGAACAGAAGTTAGAAATACTAAAAATGGCAATTAGAATAATCTTCTTGCTCTGAAACATGGTCAAGAGAGTTGAAACAATGAAACAAGAGTGGAAAAGATTAACAGAAGCAAAAAAACTCCTGCATAAGAGAGACTTATCAGCACGGAGGGGTCTCAATTTTTGTTATGAGTACCTAAAACCCTACAGAATAGAGGTCCAAGATCTCAGTGGATAAATGAATGTGTGTTTATTAAGGATTTGTGAAGCCCTACAAAGTAGAGACCCAATATCTGAGTGGATGAATGAATGTGTGTATGTTTAATAAGGATTTGTGAATTTCCTTTGGTGTTTGTATTTTTTTTAAATTTTGTATTTTGCAAAACCGAGTTTCACATTAATTAGTAGTTATAAACATTAGGCAGAAATGTGATCAGTATTATGAGGTGGTAAATCAGTATGTTCAGAACTAAATTGGTCTCGGAATAAACAGACAAAGGAGTTTTTACTCGGCAGCAGTCAGCTGTGTGCAGATAATTACTTTGAAACTGATGCGTTGAAATTGACACTGCATAGCTCAGCAGGGTCCTAGTGCCCGACGATCACAAGAATGACACCAACAAAAATAATGATGTTTAGAATGTTAAATACATTGTAGAAGGAGCTTTAGAGAATAAAGATATTCGACCAGAAGATAGATTAAGATAATTACTTGCAGTATCAGGAAATGAGAATCTGATGGCAGGGAAAGATTTAATAAAAATAGATGCAGGTAAAATTAAGATATTAAAAACAATTGATAATACAGAGGAAGTTTGGGTGAAGCTACCAACTAAAACTGCAGTAAAAATAATAAGTGAAACTGTAAAATGTAAAGACAAGATCATTCAGAATCTGAGTAAACATACAGTTGAATTAGAGAAGCATGGTGTCTGGAGCAAAAGAAATTGTATCACAATTAAAACACATGACCCAATTGGTGGGAAGACAGTGAATTAAAACCCATTAGCAGCATTGATTGGACAGATGATGAAGTTAAAATGTCATGTTTGGAACTCACCTTCATAAAAATCCGGTCGTAATCAAAATAAAGTAATTAAAGTAAATGCAGTAGCAATATCAGGAATGTATCAGGGTAAGGTTTCGACCAGATTGGATCACTGAGTGAGCAAAAGAGGAGGAGTTTGAGATTCTTCGATTCTTCAGGGGTGCAATGACAGAAGGAGGAGGCTTAACAGGCCTTAATTGTATGATGTACATCAGTGATAAGGAAAATAAACCAGTTCAAACAGGAAAGAAATGGTGGCCAAAGAAATCCGGAAGTCCTGGAGAGGGCACTTCTGGAGAATCCAAACGAAGATAGAAAGTACAAATTAAAGAATAGGGCCCTCTCCACCCTTAACCTGTTTATTTGATTTTTCAGATGGAAAAAATAAATAACAGACAAACCAGTTCACAAGCAGGAAGAGAACTACATTCCAGTCAAGAATGTTTTAGACAGAATTGGGGGAAACTAATGATACAATTGGCTATATATTTAAAATAATTAAATGACAGAGCCCGGAGGAAAACTTTACGGGTTAGAAACAAATCAAAATATCAAATTATTACTGAACAGTGAAACCTCCGGTCAGACATCTCTAACTAGACATCAGCTGATGGTCTCCACGGGGTATGTACTACGCGGTGGAGTTATTAAGGGTCTCGGCAGATAGCAGCGACTGACGAGGAACCCCAACATGATAAATGACAATAGTTTAAGAATTTTTGTAGCTTGATGCCACGGCGGGAAAATTATTACCAATGCAGCAAACAATATTGCATTGACGAGCTGTAATCGTTATTAAGGAAGAAATGTCATGTAAAATGGTAGGGACTGTTATGTATGATAATGGAGGTATGTGTGCCATTCAAGAACTTGATCAGCATTTCTAAGATGTGTGAATGTTTTAATAGAGGGGGAATAGTGGTAGTACGTGTGTTTTCTACTATTGGTCCCGAAGCCACGAAGGGATGTGTCGATATTGTACTTTATTTTTAGTATTGAAATTGTGATAACAGTTGCAAATATGTAAAGTTGTAACACACAGTCTATTTGTGTGGTTAGGTAATGAGTAATGTATTAAGATAAGACTTAATTTTTTTTTTTTACTGTGTATTTAACAATAGGGGAAATTTATTTGGAAAAAGAAAAGTGATAGTTCGATGTGGTTTTGCGAATACTGTTGGCATATTATGTTGCAAATGTTGTAATGGAAAATATACACATTCATGTTGTAAGGGAAATGATAACGGACGAAAGGGATTTGAAGGAAATTTGTCAGAAAGATATTCTCTCATGTAAACCAGGGCTGGCAGACATATATGGTTCAGGACAATATTAGACATTATTGTGGAGAAGTCAGGGATAGAAGCTGAATCAATTGAACCTTTTAACTGAATGAAGCAACGGAATCAGTGGGTGGTACATGATATCATAATTTACCATTCCAATGAGAAACGGAAAGCAATTTGGATGACTGAAAAATGGGACACTTAACAGCCAGTGATGGACAAAAGACCTTTTTGGTTACTGATGGACTGATTTGTTTGCTGTTTCTAAGGGACATGAGGACGCTTTTACGGTGCTGCTACCCCAAGGAAGTAAAATGCTTTTGAGGTAGTGGAACACACGGATATAGCCATTGCGTTACCTTCCTGAGCAGCTGCAGCTATGGTTCACGGGAATTGGACTTGAGGAAAGAACAAAAAAAGACTCTTATCGACACTGGTCTGTGATATGGATACATTTACGAATTGATTTCGGTGCACAATTTAAAATCACAACATGTACATACAAATGACAAAGATCGAGGATATATGTTAGTCAGTACAATTGGATGGGGGGATAATTGACCAAAAGATATAGTTATGTTTCAAATGTCAAG